>NW_006399785.1:3929203-3930278 GCF_000299155.1 Elephantulus edwardii
AAAAAAAAAAAAAAGAAAATGTGTGTAGTCTTAATTACTCTCCTAAACAATAGTATCTACACTTTCATACATATTATGGAATATATATTAATATACATCTATGAAAAAACTGATTATTCTTAAATGTTGGCCATAGTAACATTTAACACATCAATAGAATTTGCATCTTACGTTCTAAATGTTAGGTGATATTCTGAAGCAGACCTGTGAATAACTAACTAGTCTTATCAAATCATGTCATCCTTTGCATAAAGTAAGGATTCTAATATAAAACATATTTCTACAAGCAGAATATACATAACTAATTTGACAAAAGATCTAGAGACTCAAAAATAACCAAATTTGGTCGATGAATTCTTGTAGTGAGAATATTTTAGTTATTTCCAAGCTAGCAAACCCTTTTTAAGCCCTTTATTTTTAATGTTGCTGTGTTTTCCATTCATACACTCTTTGTGTCCTTCTTAAGGTTTTTGTGCCAACTATAATCCAGAGGTTTCATGGTTGGAATTTTCACAATAGAAGAGAGCATCTCGAGTATCCAAGATTTATAGCTTATTATTTGACTCACTACTGTGACACTGATGTGTCAAATGCCAGAATGATTACCCATGGTGGACAGTGTTTGGTGGAGCTCCCTGATATAAACAAGCTTGGAAGTAGGAGTGGCATCCACTTCTGATATAGCTTGCCTGCAGAAACCCTATGAACCTGGATAAATGACAAAAGTTACACAAGTGTCCAAGTCTTTCATTCATAGGGTCGCTATGAGTTGCCTACAACTCAATGGTACGTAACAATAACAACAATGTATACACACACACACACACACACACACACACATATACACACACAAGCCCCTACGGAGGGGCTGGCAGATTTGACCTTTTGGTTAGTGACCCATTATATTATGCACTATCCTAACAGGGCTCCTTGGAATATATATATTTAAAAACTCAAAATAATGTGTCATTGAATAGATTCCTCAATGGATCCTTCAGTGGGTTTTTAAAAGGCTATAAATTACACATAAGTTTTGACACCTTTGAGCTGTGGTGCTGGAGAAGAGTATTGAATG
>NW_006399785.1:3930793-3931418 GCF_000299155.1 Elephantulus edwardii
TCGACGGCACATAACAACAAGAACAACATCATGAATTAAACAGAAGGAGATTACCAATCTTTCCCCTGTGGAGCTGCTGGTGGATTCAAATCACCAGAGAGGTACCACTTTTGTTGGTTGCATAACTCCCTACAACTACACCGTGCTAGCCCCCGAAAACATATATGCTATGTGTCATCAAGTCGGAGCTGACTCATAGTTTATCATTCAGCAACTTTTCAGAGGCTATAAATCTCATGGAGGATATTGCCCAACTGTTTTCCAAGAAGTGGAGTGTGAATTTGAAATGCAATGCTTTGGATTGAAAATACTACTCCTTACCCCTAAGCCAGTAGAGCTCAGAATACACACTTTATTGTTGCTAAGTGCCATTGTGTTGGATGCAACTCATAGCAACCCTATGTACGATAGCTCTGAACCCTGCCTTCTCTAAGCCAATATCACCTCCAACAAACTCAGTCTCATTTCCTCAGTTAATGAGTCAATTCATGTCATCCTAGCTAGGTCTTCCTTTCCTGTGTTTTCCCGCCATTCTTCCAAGCATGTTGGCTTTTACCAAGTACTGGTCCCTTCTGGCCCCACGCACAAAATATGTGAGATGGAGCCTCACAATCCTTGCCTCTAG
>NW_006399785.1:3932752-3935293 GCF_000299155.1 Elephantulus edwardii
AGCTTCAATCTCTTGAAGACTGCTGTCCTTGACCCTTCTATCAATCCATTAAGACCTTTACAACTCCAATCAACCTATATTTACTGAGGGCCTAACACAACTCATAAAACAAAGATTGATTAGTAATAAGAAAATTTGCAGTATCTGCTATGGGAATGAAATGTGTTCATGTGTTTTAAAAGTAGTTTTATATTCTCAAGGAAATGTCTATGTCAGGTTATAGCTGATATTTAACAAATAAACGAAAGAAAGAATGGATGAATGATATAAACAACAACAAATCCCAAAATACAAAAACCATGCCACTTTTCTGTTCCCATGATTATGCCATGTGATTTTTGTCACAATTTCCTTGGCTAGGATTGATGTCTGCCCCAAAGTATATCTTTACCTTAGATTCGACACTAAGTGTGGTAGATTATAACAAATTATGGGTAACACTGTGAAATATAATGAATATGAACTTCAAAATAATTAATTGTGGTTCTATGGACCCTTTATGTAAACCAAGAAGTAGACATTTAAAGAGAATAAGGGATACTATATGTTTTAGGCTTTCACCACAATACTTCAATATAAAGAAAATAAAAATTATCTCATCTGAACTGAAGAGACTGAAGTCAGGGACGCAATTATCACCCATGGGAGCAGCTGTCAACATATTCAACTATGTATTGTATTAGACAAATCATTTACAAGGACCTCCTTATAATGCTAAATAGCTGTGATGCTTTTATCATTATGGTGTTGCTGATACAAGACATGGTATTTTCTATCAACCCATACACAGGTGAAAGTTGGACAGTGAATAAGGAAGACCAAAGAAGAACTAATGCCTTTGAATTGGGGTGTTAGTTAAAAATATTTAATATATCATGAACTTCCAGAAGAAAAAGGGGGGAAATCTATCTTGGAATAATTTCAGCAAGAATACCTCATATAAGCAAGGGTGTTGAGATATAATTTGTGCCTATGGGGTGAGCGGTCATTCTCTGCACTGCATCAGCAAAATAAAACAAAACAAAAATGACGGGCCCAATGAGTGCGATTAGCACAGCGGCTGCAACAATTGGCACATCAGAGATTGTGAGCGTGGTGCAGGGGCAGGGAGAGTTCTGTTCTGTTGTGTGTAGGGCTGCTATGAACTGGAGTCAATCGGACAACACCTAATAACAAGCATCCTAGAAAAAGATTGAGAGTTGCCAGAACACTCCCTAGTTAGATCCTCTGTATTAGAGAGTGATTCCATCTATAATTTAGATTGCATATCACGCTATAGCTCTCCCAAAATATGTCCAAACAATAACCCTATAGCTATAAATATTTTTATTAGAGGTTTTCTTTTGTTAGCACTTAACCTAGGTCACACCATAGTTGGCTAAGTATTACCGCTGTGTCTTAGTTGAGTTTATTAAAGGGGAGAACATACCTACAAACAAATTCACACAAGATGAAACCATGTAAAGATATCTTCACAAAGGAACATGGAAAATCTCTTCCTAGACTCCAGGATAGAGGGATGAAACAGTTCTTTTCTCAGAACCCTCAGAAGAAATCAACAAGACTGGGATTTGAAGTACTACTATACAGACTGTGATGTGGCCCACGCTTTGGAGGTGCCAATTTTAAGTATTTTCTTACAGCAATTGTAGGAAACTAAGGCACCCAGATTTGACCTCTACAATGAGAGTTAGAAGATGAGGTATCCAACAAGAGATTCCCACAGAGTGGGAGCAGAGAGCTAGTCTAGCAACTGTAAAGACTGAGCAATTTTTTTCTCTGATTGGCATCCCTAATTCTATGACTCCTACCTTGAACCATAAATACATTCTCTTTGTTTTCTTGCTCCTATAGTCAGATAATTTCTTAGTCATTTGAACTTTCTAGTAAAATGCTTTAACTTGCTTTCATATATATAGTGTGTCACTTTGTAATAATTAACAACAATGACTGGGGTAATGGTGGTAGGTGTGTCGGAGATAATAAGATTGGCACAGGATAGAACAGGTTTTAGGGCTGTTGTACATAGGGTCACTATGAGTGGCAGGCAACTCGACAGCACACAACAACAACAACTGTCTGATATTGCCTGATTATATTAAGTGGCTAAAGATTTAAGCTTTTTTGTAGGATTTACTGATCTCTGTCTGCAGCTGTATTCCAGAAATGTCTTTCAATAATCACTTTTTAAAAATAATGCTGCGTTCTTTTTTGTGGTTTTCTGTAATCCATTTATCAGCCCACAGCTATGTACCAATTGCTGAAAAACACTCTTCACGATATATCTGTCAGTAAAATTGTTAAGTTATATCTGAAGATAGATCATTAAATCTTATTTTTAGTTAGCTTTTTAAGAGTAATTTATGTGCCATAGAAGCAATTTAAGGTACAACTGAAAAAGTTTTGCTAATTTTATGTAGTACTGTAAATGTTACACCTATAATGACAAAAAGTCCCAGCATAGTTTCATTTTTGCCCTTTTGTTCTTCAAATTTTTATATGTATCTTCTTCGCATATTTTCTTTTTCTTCACATTCATGT
>NW_006399785.1:3935393-3937513 GCF_000299155.1 Elephantulus edwardii
ATATATAAACACTTTTAAAACAGATGTTTAATATTCTGGCCATCTTTTACTACTTAACTACATGTTCTGCAATTATTTTTTTTTAAATATGTCAGGTATTGTGATTTACAGATTCTTGCTTGTTTGGTGATATTTTTATATGTAGATTTAAATAATGTAAGACTAGGTCCTACGATACAGTTAAGCTATAAGACTAGTTAGTGTCTTTTGAGAAATATATTTAAAGTTTGTTGGGGCAGGTCTACAATCAGGAAATCAGCTGACAATGTACCCTTTAAAGTGCTAAATACAAAGAAAGACAAACATGTTCCTTGGTTTTTGGGTGGGTTTTTTTTCCCAATTTTTTGAATGCAGTGGAAAAGTTAAACCATAAATAAAGAAAGTGGAAAACTAATGGATGTTTTAGTTGGACAATGACTAAGGAGGATAGAAGGAAAATTGATGCCTTTGAGCTATGGTGCTGGAGAAGAGTATTGAGAGTACCATGGACTGCTAGGAAAACAAACAGATACATCCTGGAAAGGGTCAAACCGGGCTGCTTCTTGAAGGCAAGGATTCTAAGGCTCCATCTAACATACTTTGGACATGTTGCAAGGAGGGATAGGTCCTTGGAGAGGGACATCATGCTTGGTAGGGTGGAGGGACAGCACAGAAGGGGAAGGCCCTCTGTGAGGTGGATTGATTCAGTGACTGGGGTAATCGGGATGGGTGTGTTGGAGACAGTGATTGGCAGAACAGAGTTTAGGGATGTTGTACATAGGGTCACTATGAGTCGCAAGCGACTTGACGGCACATAACAACAACAATGGATGTATTTATACTGTGGTGTTAGAGAAGAAGATTTAATAAACTATGGACTTCAAAAAACCCAAATCAACTGGCCCTGCAAGAAGCATAGCAAGAGTACTGTTCCTTTGAAGACCTTTAGAGGAACGATGTATACTACATTGCAACAAATGAGAGAACTGTTTAAAAGTGATATATGATTAGGCATTATTGTCATGACAGGAGTCCAGAACGGGCTTGGGAAGGTGGGATTTCAGAGCAATGAGAGAGTTTTTCTTTTACTCATCAAGGAGAAAAGTGAATTGGGGGACAGGGGGTGGGCAGGGAGAAAAGTGCGACAATGAATGACTGGAGACCCTAAATCTTTCTAAACTTTCATTAAAAATAATAAAAAAAGAAGAAGGAAATATGGTGAGATTTTGTCTCACATACTTTGAGCATCATGATGATTGGCAACATCATGATTCAGGGATCCATACTCAACATCCATGGTAACACTGGTGAAGAACTCAAAAGACACATAGCAGGAGGAAAATCTGTTTCAAAGGCTTAGTCCAGAGTGCCAAAGAAGCAATGAAGTCAGTGTAAATCAGGCGGGCCTGATCCAAGCCATGGTCTTTTCAATTGCCTCCTCTGCATCTGAACGTTGGGCCAGGAATAAGGAAGACTGAAGAAAAATAGATGCCTGTGAGTTGGGGTGCTGGAGAAGAGTACCGAATATTCCATGGACTGCTAAAAGAACAAACAGGTCTACCATGGGGACAGTACAGAGAAGGCGATTCTGAGAGGAAAGGAGGGTATAACGTCATCTCACATACTTCTGGTAAATGGTCAGGCTAAGCTGGTCCTTTGAAGAATATATCATACTGGAAATATTAGAGGGTAGATTAAGAGAGGAAGACCTTTAACAGATGGATTTAAACAGATATTCTATCAGTAGGCTTGCGTGTGGCAGAGACGACAAGAACAGTACGGGGGGGCAAGGCTCTGAGCTTTTTTTTAGTCATACGGTTGCTCCGACTTTTAATTGATTCAATGGCACCTAATAAGATTAACAACCACAACATATATTAGATATTCATGGAATAAATAAAGGAAAAGGCCCAGCCTAGGTGGGAATACTGATCTTGAAGTCATAATACCATTTATAGGAAAGAGCTCTAATTTTTGGCTCAGTAAAATATCTGGCTTATTAATAGTTCTATCTAATTTGATAAATTTATGTCATAAAGAGTTATCAGAACAGCAATTATTTTAAAATACTGGATATACTAAACTTCTCCTGAAGGACAATTCTTTGTATTTGCATTCTTCTTTTTTTATTAATTTAGTTT
>NW_006399785.1:3937783-3945001 GCF_000299155.1 Elephantulus edwardii
TCTCTTGCATTCTTATTTCACCAGAAGCTCTGTTGTCTTGGGATTAATTAGGTTTAATGAACCAGGAATGTGAAAAGATAAAAGGGATTAGAGGCAAGTTTGTAATGTTAAAAAATACATATTTTTTTTACATCTACCCTGTCTATGTTATAGTTCATGTGACCAAGCTTTGTCACACACACTGTTCTGAGGAACAACATGCTTGGAAAGGTGAAGGGTTGGCAAAAGAGGTGAGACCCTCAACCAAGTGGATTGACTTAGTGACCACAGCAATTGGTATGTCTGAGATGAGGTCAGCACAGGAAAGACAGGATTCACATCTGTCGTTCACAGCGTTGCTGGGAGCTGTATTCAACTTTATGGCACCTAACAACAACACCAATAACAACAACAATGGTGATTCCACAGGGAACTACATTGCTAACCCAATATAATTACCTTTCTGGTGGTTTAACTCCACCAGTAGCTTTTAGGGAGAAAGATAATTCCATATTCCTTTGTGTAATTTGCAGGGTCTACACACGATGGAGGGTCAGCTACGTGTTTGTTCCAGCTTAACAACAGTGAGTTGAGTTATACAGAAACTTTGAAGAGATAGAATAGAGCTTTCTACAGTGTGATACTCCTCTTTCATCAGACACATGGAATATGACCAAGTATTATTAGTATTTGGTATGATGTCTGTAACAAAGTATGAACCTTTGGCCTAAATCAAATTGTCTGGTGTCATTGACAAACCCGAGGCATTCATGAAAGAATGGATATTTGGAAGATATGTGACTAGGTTGAAATTATACCCGTAAGAATTAAACTCGTAAGAATATACTTAAGTCCTATGCTTCAGTCTTAATTCAAGAAGTAGGAACTTGAAAGCTATTGTTCTTAGGTGCCATAAAGTTAATTCCAACTCCTAGTAGCCCCATATGATAGAGATGAACTCTCCCACAGGATTTTCTTTATGGTATTCTTTAAAGATCACTTGGTTCTTTGCTCACAGAGCCAGTGACTGGGTTCAATTAGCAGCTGAAAATGTAATTCTTTCTAAAAGATCTAATTGTAAGTAGCTCAGGCTTTTTGTGGGTCATAAAATCTCAGTGATGATTACTCATGTTTGCTGTTACCTAGCTGAACTGTCCATAAGTGTTATGTAAACAATTGGGTGTAATTGGATTTTCTCCTCAGTTTCTCAATTTTTGCCTGAATATTGTAGTTTGGGACAAGCTTAGGATTCCTGCCATCTTTTTTTACCAAAATCTGTAGGCCAAGATACAGGAAAAGTTGAGTGAGAAAAAAGTTCCATCAAAATACCTATTTCCAGTCTGAAGTAAAGCACACTTCACAGAAAACTCTCTTTTAACTCTTGAAGTCTTCATCTGTGGTTAATTCCTACACATATCACAGACAGCAATCTGTTTTCATTAATACCAAATGAGCTAATCATATACAACAATTTCATAATAGAATATATAGTAGTGTTTGACTGAAGGACAGGGAAACATAGACCAGAAAAATTGACATAAAATTAACCATTGTAAGTATACGACTCCATAATTTTAGGATTAGGCGTGTACTCTCAGGTTGTGGTGGTTGTTCATAGCCGTCGACTTGAGCACGACTCATAGTGACCCTATGAACAAAATGCCTGAAGCCTTTCTGTAACTGAGAACACTGAACTGTCAAACATATGAACAAAGTTCATAGAGTTTCCAGAGGCATGTTGTTTAGGAAGTGGATGCCACTCTTGCTTCAGACAATATATATCATTCAGAAAAAAATCATGGCTCTAATATTGCAGAATAATTCCATAAGGACAATGACAGCGCATGGGGGGAAAATGCATCTCCCTTTCCCATCATATGTCATACGGACTGAGTCTTGATCCTAGTGCCATCTGGAAAAGTTTGGAAAAAACCGTACTCTAGAAACACTCTTGCCAGGAAATAAAAATGTTGATTTAATGATTAACCTAACTGCAAGTGAATGAACCTAAAAGAAATACATAAATTATTGTTGTTGTTGCTGTTACGTGCAACTCATAGCGACTCTATGTGTAATAGCCCTAAAATCCTCTGTCCTGTGCCAATCGCATTGTCTCTGACACTCCCATCCCAATTAGCTCAGACACTGAATCACTCCACCTCAAAGAGGGCCTTCATCTCCTGCGCTGTCCCTCTTCCCTCCCAAGCATGATGTCCCTTTTCAAGGACTGGTCCTTCCTTACATCTCCAAAGTATGTCAGACAAAGCCTCAGAATCTTTGCCTCCAAGGAGCAGCCTGGTTTAACCCTCTATAGGATGAATCTGTTTGTTTCTTGGCAGTCTATGGTATATTCTATACTATTCTCCAGCACCAAAGCTCAAAGGCATCAATTCTCCTTCTATCCTCCTTAGTCATTGTCCAACTCTCTGATGCGTAATAAGTGATTGCAAAGACTATTGCACCTTAGTCTCCAGAGTGACACCATATACATTAAAATATATTTAAATAGCTTGCGTTAGCAGAGTTACTTCTCTTATCATTGTTGGACATATAGTAAGTGACAAAAACAGAATGTTAGATGCTGTCAAGCAGACCACACTACAGAGCAACCTTATGGACAGATCTGAGTCTTGCCTTTACATGCACCACGGTCACCACCTCCATCACGGTGAAGTCCACTGTTGTCGTCACCGTGTCAATGCATCTCATTGAGGGTTTCCTCAATTTAGACCTTTGAACTGTGCTCTTGGTAAGGAATCTTGAATATAAAACCAACTTCAAAAAAACAAACAAATCTGTCTTGGAGGAAGTGCAACCACGGTGATCCTAAGAGTCAAGGATGATGAAACGTCTTTAAAATACTCATAGGCCCTACTATCCTTTGGAATCAGTTCAACAGCCATGGGATTAATGTGGATTTGGCTGGTAAAGAGTACCATTAAAAGTCCCCCAGTTCTGACAAACAAGTCACCAACACAAATTGTTGCCAATTAAGACTTCACATCAAGATGATAAAGATCATCACAGGCCCAAAAGGCAACATTATGATACAAAGTTGTCAGAGATTTCGACTTGCTTAGATGAAGGATCAACAGCCTTAATATCAACAGTCAGAAAATCAGGAGACATAGTGCATTGGGCAAGTCTGCAGTCAGAGATCTCTCCAAAATATTCAAGGACAATGATGTCAGATTGAAGACTAAGGTGCACCTGATTCAGGCCCTGGTCATCTCAGTCACTTGCTATATACATTAGAGAGCTGACAATGAATAAGCAAGATAGAAGAAGAATCGATGCCTTTGAACTACGGAGCTGGAGAATAGTATTAAATATCCCATGGACTTCCAGAAGAATAAACAGATTATGTCCTGGAAAAGGCACATCTAGATTGTTCCTTGGAGGTAAGGATGATGAAGCAACATCTTTCTTACGTTGGACATGTAGCTCGGCAAAACTGTTCCTTGGAAAAATGCAGGGTCAGTGAAGGAGAAGAAGACCCCCAATGAGATGGATTGACTCTGTGACTTCAGCATTCGGCCCTAGCATCGTCTCAGAGTAGATGAGGCTGGCACAGGATAGGGCAGGTTTCAGAGTGTCTGTTCATAGGGTTGCTATAAGTTGTACTGCAGCATCTAACAATGACAACTATAAAGATTTCAAGGTACAAACAAAGATGAGAAAGAAGTGAGAGAGAAAATAATGGTCTGTCTTCCTTTTGAAAGCCATCTGTCTTCAAAAAAAGAGTCTAGGAACACTTCTTCCAGGAAAGTTCCTTGAATAGCCCTATGCCTCATTATCCCTCTAAGAAAGGGTGCAATACATCTAGTCTTAACAGAACCAAGGGGCTTTCTGGAGAGAAAACCACCAGGTAAAGCAGTAACAAAGGCAACTCGACTCAAAATCTGTCTACTTCATCTCAAGCCTGGACAGAAAGGATACGGAGACAGTGGTAGTGAACCTATCAAAAGTCTTTAATGAACTGAGTCGTGCAAGGCAGACTGGAGAAACAAATGCTCACATCTTTCACTTGAGAAATGTTCTGAATGCTCCGTGCTCGTCTCTCTCTCTCTCACAGTAAAGTGTACATTTCAGAATAAATCATTTGCACACAAGCTGACAGGAACGGAGCGCTGATGCCAAGCAAAGACCAGCGTACCTCCCTTGTTCCTTTCAAGTAGAAAAATCAGTTGAAGATGGTTTTTCTGATCTGATTCTTTTTGACACATAAACCAGACAATGACTTTCACTGTTGCTAACTTGAATATAAATGGAGAAATATTCCTTCCAAACACTTTTGCAACTTTTCAAGCAAACACAGTGTTCCCGCCACCTTCCACCAACTCACAGCACTACTTTTCTAAGACAGAAGATCTTCAGCTCCTTTCAAACATTTATCCACCGCAATCTGTCTTCTTATAATTTGCTACGGAAAAATGAGTACTGATTAGATTTCACCTCTGCTATAGGCTCTTTCTACATCCGTATGGAAGCAAAATGACTTCCCTCTTCCTAACTTGATTTCCATAAAGCTTTCAAGTCAGCACAGGAAGCTTGCCTGTGTATAGAATGTGTGTGTGTGTGTACGTCTTCCTGGAAAAACTTCTTACATTTTTATTGACTGCAGTTTCTATTACTATTGTTGTTAGCATTAACTTAACTCAGATTTCCAGATGAATTCTGATTAGCAATATATTGCTATGATCTAAGAATTTGCCCAACCTGAAAGCCCAATGGAAAACAGGTGGTCCTACTTTTACATATTATCCTGGGAGAGACGTGAAACTCAAGGACAGAAACAAAATTAAGCAAACATTGATATAAATGCTCTCCAATCCTTATTCTTGTCTGCAGAAATAATTATGGTTAGGTAGAACTACTGCAACAAGTTAAATTATCTCTACAGATTAATGGGCCTGTATATGCTTTCATTTCTTTCAAAAGGCATTCTGGCATATTTGTATGCTTCCCCCCCCCCTTTTTTTCTGTCTATGAAAGATCATACATGTGTTTTAAATTAAGACACTAACATAAGTCGCATATATTTGTATTCTCTTATTTTAATGTCATGATTGTTTAGTCTGCATTTCCTTTTTTATGAGGCTCACTCTGTAAATTACCCATTTAAAACATATATTTTTAATTAGAAATCTGATACAGAATTGCGTTCCAGGATTTATTTTTATTTTGTTACTTTCATTCTCATTGTTTAATAGACCATATGTGCTATTGTTTTGTTATTTGAAGATGCACTTAACCTATGAATTGAGTTTCAATGTGGTTTATAAGAATCAGAGTCTCTCTTCTGAAAATATTTTTTATTCCTCCTGGAAAATGGAGCTGTAAAGGGAATCAATTCAAAGTCAAGAAAAAGAATTCTAAAGTTATTTAGGTTCCATAACAAAATGATTTCGCTAAAATGGAGAAATATAAGCAAAAATCTCGGGAATTCTATTTCAGAAAAGAGATAAACTTGTACATATGTACTCAAGGTAGCATTTTATAGTTTAAAAAATATGGGTTTTGAGAGGGGACACACACACACACACACAGAGTATTACTCTGGATGGGAATACACTCAAAGACAAGACATTGCAAAGGATTAAAAAGAAGTAGAGAGTTTATAAAACAATATACAATGCTAAACAAGAGCTCTTGATACACATACAACTGACTGTACACTGTTGTTGTTATGTGCCATCAAGTCGCTTGCAACTCACAGCGACCCTGTGTACAACAGCCCTCAACTGTGCTCTATCCAGTGCCAATAGCACTGCCTATGACACACCCATCCCGATTACCCCAGTCACTGAATCAATCCACCTCATAGAGGGTCTTCCCCTCCTGCGCTGTCCCTCCACCCTACCAAGCATGATGTCCCTCTCCAAAGACTTCTCACTCCTTACAACATGTCCGAAGTATGTCAGACAAAGCCCCAGAATCCTTGCCTCCAAGGAGTAGCCTGGTTTAACCCTCTCCAGGATGAATCTGTTTGTTTTCTTGGCAGTCCATGGTACATTCAATACTCTTCTCCAGCACCAAAGCTCAAAGGCATCAATTCTCCTTCTATCCACCCTAGTCATTGTCCAACTCTCTGATGCATAACAAGTGATTGCAAAGACCATAGCTTGTATCAGATGCACCTTAGTCTCCAGAGTGACACCATTGCCCTTCAGTACCCTGGAGAGGTCCCTAACAGCAGACTTTCCCATCACAATACGTTTTTGTACATTACCAACAAAACTGTGACAATTTGAATGTACGTTTAGAAAGTAAGACCATGAAAAGTAATCAGTTCCATTCTCCCCACCCCCTTTCATTCACAATAATCCAGGAATAGTGTTCAGTGACAGTGTGTCACTTTTTCTTGCTGCTAGGTGCCCTGAAGTTGACTACGGCTCCTAGTGGCCCTACACAATTCTAATACTGGAGAGTTTGTGCTCTTAGCTTCTCTCTGCCACACACATCCTCCATTTGAGGACTCCAATCCCAACAACAAGTTCAATAGGATGATGATCTCCATACATACTTTGTTGTTAATAAATTACTCACTAATTGGGGTAGTTTCAGGTGTGTTCTCCTGTCTCAAGAAAGAAGTCTTTCTGTGTGGGAGAGAAGGGAGGGCTGAGAGAGAATGGTGGTGGTGGTGTTAAGTGCCATCGAATCTACTAGGACCCATTTCTGTTGTTATGTGCCATTGAGTCACTTCCGACAGCCCTATACCCGGCTCTATCCCTTGCCAATCTCACTGTCTGCAACACACCCTACCCCCATCACCCCAGTTACAGAATCAATCCATCTCATCGAGGGTCTTCCTCTCCTGAGCTGTCCCTCCACCCTCCCAAGCATGACATCCCTCTCCAAGGACTGATTCCATCTTACAACATGTCCAGATTATGTCAGATGAAGCTTCAGAGGAGCAGCCTGGCTTTAACCTCTCCAGGATGAATTTGTTTGTTCTCCTGGCAGTCCATGGAATATTCAACACTCTTCTCCAGCCCCAAAGCTCAAAGGCATCAACG
This sequence comes from Elephantulus edwardii, assembly GCF_000299155.1. Classification (NCBI taxonomy): domain Eukaryota; kingdom Metazoa; phylum Chordata; class Mammalia; order Macroscelidea; family Macroscelididae; genus Elephantulus; species Elephantulus edwardii. The sequence goes on from NW_006399785.1 coordinate 3,944,782, forward strand.
CTCCTTCTATCATCCCTAGCCACTGTCAAGCTTTCTGAAGCAAAGAAAATAATGGGAAAGACCATTAGCACCCACCATTGTTGTTGTTAGGTGCCGTCGAGTCACCTGCGACTCATAGCGAACCTATGTACAACAGCCCTAAACTCCGCTCTGTCCTGTGCCAATCGCACTGTCTCTGACACTCCCATCCCAATTATCCCAGTCACTGAATCAATCCACC
>NW_006399785.1:3945101-3951003 GCF_000299155.1 Elephantulus edwardii
ACAACAACAACAACAACCCAAGATTTATTTAAATACCTTTCTGAAGGTTAATGTCGTGGTTGTTGACATCAAATAGGCACCGATTCTTAGATGGAAGCCCTGTGAACAACAGATGAAGACCCTGCCCTACCCCACTCCATCCTCACAGCTCGCATAATGCACGAACCCATCACTGCAGTCACTATGTCAATCCCTCTCGCTGAGGATCCTTCCCTCTTTATCAGACTCTTAAAATAAGATTAAGAGTTGTTGTCATTGTTGTTACGTGCCACCAAGTCACCTGCTCTGAAGCCTGCCCTATCCTGAGCCAGTCTCACTGATTCCAAAACACCTAACCCCATTGCCCTTAGTTACAGCATCATTTCACCTCATTTAGGGTCTTTCTCTCGTGAGATATCTGTCCACACTTTCAAGCAGGATGTCGTTCTCCAAAGACAGAGTCCTCCTGGCCACCTGCCCAAAGTATGTGAGATTGAGCTTCAAAATCCTAAACTCCACGGGGAAACTTGGTTTCACCCTCTCCAAGACAGACATATTTGTATTCTTGATGGTCCATGGTCTGTTCAATACTTTTCTCTAGCACCACAACTCAAATGCATCAATCCTTCTGTCATCCTTGGTTATTGTCCAGCTCTCTGATGAATAGCAAGTAATTACAAATACCATGGCCTGGATGAGATGCACCTTAGTGTCCAGACTGGCATCATTGTTTCTCAGTACTCTGGGGAGGTCCCTGACAACAGATTAAGAATAGGTCCTTATATGAATGTACCATAATTTCTCAATCCATTCATCTGTGGTTGGACATTTGGGCTATTTCCATGTTCTTGTGACGGTGAGTAATGCTGCTATGAACTCTGGTGTACAAGTTTGTTTGTGCCTCAGTTCTCATTTTCTCAAGGTATACTTCAGGTAGTGGAATAGCTGGGTCATATGGGATTTCTATGTTCAGGTTTCTGAGGAAGTACCAAACTGCCTTCCAGAAGAGTTGTCTACACAATGGAATATTATACAGCACACAAGATCAATGATTTTGTAAATTATTACCTAACTTGAGAGGGACTGGAGATTAATATGCTGGGCGAACTAAATCAGTCCTAAAAGGACAAATATTATATAAAACCATTATGGTAGAATGAGTATAAGGATTCAAAGGCTATGGGGAAGGGTGGAAACAGGGGGATGAGGATGTGCAGGGGGAGGAAGGATTAATCATGGAGTTGTACAATTCGATGGATAGAGGGGTGAGGGAAATTGGAAGAATATGTTCTCAAAAATATTGTATTGGAATTTTGTAAACAAACCAGTATAAAATTTAAAAAAGGAGGAGGTCCTGAAAATAAATGAGGTATCCAATATTGACCATTATTCTCACTTGTTGATCAGCACTGATTTAGATATTATAGAGATTTCCAGTTGATATGGGAGTTTCTTTGTGGTTCAGACAGTTAGGTTCTCACCTTCTAACTGGAAGGCTAGCAGCTGTAATCACCAAAGTCACCTCAGGAGAAATGTCAATCGACTTTTAAAAAATAAGCCATTCCATTAAAAACTTTAAGAAGTGCAGCTCTACTCCAAAGCATACAGAGTCACAGTAGGTTAGAATAAAGTCAACAGCAACTGGTGGTGGTTGTTGTTAAATGCCATCAAGTCAAGGATGGCTCATAGCCACCCTCTGAACAAAAGATCTGAACTCTGCTGTGTCCTGCGCCATCCTCACACTTCCTGACGCACAAGAGCCCCTTGCAGCAGTCGCCGTGACAATCCACCTGGTTGAGCGTTTTCCTCTGCTTCGCAGACCTTCCACCCTTCCCAGCAACTGCTACCGGCTCGTTAACACAAAATGATGAATGTGTTAGTTTTCCCATAATAGCCTCATAAATGTTTAGCATATTCCTCACACTTTGTATCTCAGTTTCTTTATTTATGAAACAAGAATGAAAGTTCACAGAGTGACTATGAAAATAAAGGGAATTCACACATGTGGTATATTTTGAGCAGTTACTAGCATCTTATTGTTGTTAGATGCTGTCTAGTCACTTCCAGCTCATCGTGACCCCAGATAGAATGGAATGAACACTTGCTCCTCATCTCCTTTGGGGATCTTCCTCTTTTTCATTGACATCTACCAAGCATGAGGTCTTCGTCCAAGGCGCAGCCCCTCCTGGTAATAAGACCAAACCATGTGAGATGAAGACTTGCCAACCTAACTTCCAAAGAGAAGTGCTGGCACTTCTTCTAAGAATGATATATGTCCTTCTGGCAATCCATGGCTTACTCAAAAGCACTAAATTAATGATGCCACCAAGAAAAAGAGACAGATTTATGCAATGACTGCAACTGTGGACCCAGGAAGGGCATGAATTGTGAGGATGGTGCCAATCAGGGCAATACAGACCATATTGTTCTCTACAACACACAGCTACCATGACTCAGAGTCAACTGGAAGGACTCTAACAACTACAACAGCAACAAGAAATTATACAAACCCCCCACAAAATTATCCCTTACCTCTGTATCTCAGAACACGACATGTATAAAGTGTTAATTCTTCATAATTACTTAAAAATAATACAGTTCTCCATAAATCAGTAGATCTAATTTTTTCTACTCTACACTTGATGTTGTCAACATAGCAAAGACCTATTTAAAGCTTTTGGAGTATTGCTACAGCATTTTTGTTGATCTTTCAAGTACTTGGGGACATCATTTCTCAGAAAATTACATGATAGAGTATGTCACCTCTTTGTTCTACCACACACGCACACAGAAAAGCTGTCTGCTAATGAGCACATGAAAATTTACAAAAGGACTGTCATACTGCAAACTTCATATTTGGTATAAAAGGTCCACCTTGCAAAACACAAAAATAATCATTACCTTTATTTTACAGAAGACATGCTGCATTTCCTTGAAGCCTATTCCTACCCAACATTATAAAACTTTCAGAATTCTGGGGTTTACTTTCACTTCAAGTGTATTTAAAAAAACTTATTACATTGATCACTACTTTTCCCCCTCTTTTCATTCATTCTTTTCTGCTTTGCACTTTCTTTCAACGAAATAGCTTGTCCGTGTGAATACATAATAGATAAAATAACACAATTAAACCAGGCACCCTAGAGTCATTTCCAACTCAGGGCGACACTGTGTGCCCCACCCCCATCCTGGAATCAAATCCAACTCAAAGTGACCCACAATCCAGTCTGTAATGCTATAAATATTTACAAGATGAGACTGTACACCTTTCTCCATCAAATCACATCGGAACTTTGAACTACCAACATGTTTAACAGTACATTACCAGGGTTCCTTTTAAGTGTGTGTTAGGTGCCATGGAGTTGAGTACAACTCGTCGCTCACTACCCTATGAACAGCAGACCTGAACCCTGTCCATCACTGTGCCATCCTCATTATCTCTGACAAACCTGAGCTCATGGATGCAGTTACTCTGACAATCCATCTTGTTGAAATTCCTCCCCTCTTTCACAGACCCTTCACCTTTCCAAGAATGATGTCACTTTCCAAGGAATAGCCTCTCCAAACAACATGTCTAAAGTATGTGAGGCAAAGCTTTGCCATCTTCGCTTCCAAGGAGCATTCTGGTTGCACTTTTCCCTAGACATATCTGTTTGTTCTTTGGGCAGTCTGTGATGTATTCAGTACTCTTCTCCAAAACCACAACACAAAGGCATCAGTTCTTCTCCTGTCACCCTTACTCACTGTCCAGCTCTCAGATGTGTAACAAGTGATTGAAAAGATGATAGGCTGAATCAGGTAAATCTTAGTCTTTAAATGAGCATAATTGCTCTTTAGCAATTTGGAGAAGTCCCTGACAGAAAACTTGTCTGCTGAAGGGCCAGCTATGAGGCAGCTGGGTGGTTTTATAAAATATGTTATTCGTTTGCACCCTCTCATTCATATACATCAGCTTTTTGTACATTGTGCTTTGTGTCATATACAATTATTCATATAGATTGTGGGCTTTTTTGGTCTTTTTTTATTTTATACTAATTTATTTACCAAGTTTGGATACATTGTCTTTCACAAAAGATCCTTCCCATTTCCTTCACCCCCCCAATCAAATTGCACAACCCTATGATTAACACCCCACACTCCCACTCGTCCTTACCCCTCTGCTTCCACCCTCCCTCCTCACCCCCCTTGGATCCTCATACTCATTCGACAATAATGGTTTTATACAGTATTTGTCCTTGCGGAACTGAGTTAGTTCACTCAGCATAATGCTCTCTAGTCCCTCTCAAGTTAGGTAGTAATAATTCATGTACATTGTGTTTCATGGAATCATCCATATATATTACAGTTTATATATAATTAATTACCATTGATTTATGTGTATTATATCACCCCTATCTTTTCAAGTCCCCACTGAACATTTTTCATTCCCTCATCCCCTCTGCATCTACTAATAGGCTCGTAGCCCATTGATCTCCCCCTCTTCCTTTTGTATGTCCCCCTTTTTAACCTTCCCTTTCCGTTCTAGAACATGTATACACATCTAACTAGTTATCTGTCTTTATAAGACCAAGTTACTTCATTCAGCATAATCCTCTTTAGATTTTCAGGCTGTATTGTATTTTATGAAATTGTTGTTCCTTAGTATTCTCTTGTGGGGATGTACCATGATTTCTCCATCCATTTGTTCATTGGTGAGCATTTGAATTGTTCCTATTTTCTTGCTATTATCAATAATAGTGCTGTGGGTATAGGTGTACACATCTCCACTGGTGTCTCAGATGCATAGCAAGTAATTAGAAAGACAAGGGCCTGATTCAGATGCACCTTAGCTCTAAAACTGACATCATTACTCCTCAATAATTTGGAGAAGTCCCAAACTGCAGAGTTTCCCAGTGCAATGCATCCCTTTATTTCCTGACTGTTGGTGATAGAAAAAGAACTGATGCCTTTGAGCTGTGGTGTTGGAGAAGAGCACTGAACATCCCATGGACTGCCAAGAGAATGAACACATATGTACTTGGAGAGGGTGCAGCCAGAGTGCTTTGTAGAGGCAAGAATGATGAGGCTTTGCCTCACATATTTGAGGCATGTTGCTAGGAGGTGCTTTTCCTTGGAGGACCTGATGCTGGGAAGGGTGGAGGATTGGGGAAGGAGAGAAAGATTGGCAGGGTGACTGCTGCAATGGGCACTTGTGTGTCAGGAAGCGTGAGGAAGTCACAGGACAGAACAGGGTTGAAATCTTTTGCTCATGCGGTCGCTATTAGTAGTGCTCAACTCAATATCGCTTAACACTTACAACAACAACCAGTGTCTCAGCTGTTGCTTTTGGAGGACCATCAGGGAGCACTAACTGCAAAACCCACAGGGAATTGAATGGCTAGCCCACAGGTGGCGCCTTTCTGGTGGTTTGAATCCACCAGGAGCTCCACCAGAGATGGACCATCTTCTCCAGTGTGATTCACAGCCTCTCAGTTCTATGGAAGCATCAGCAACGAACAGTCCCATCTCGAGGGCAATGAGTGTTCCAGCCATGAAGGATTTCTCCCTTCATTGACTGGCCCTAAGCATCTGAGAAGTCTCACTACTCTCGCTTCTGACCTCACTACCCTCAGAATGGCTGCACTGATTCCAAGACAGATTTGTTTGCTTTTCAGGTAGTTTGTGGTATATTGCACATGTTTTGCCAACACCACACTCCAAAGGCATCAATTCTTCTTCTGTCTTTTAATTTTCAATTTCGAGGAAGATACCTTTGCTTGCTGTGCTGCTCAGAGTACTGGTTCTTCTCACCTATTATTTTACCTTCACGTCTGCTGGATTTAAACTGACAGGCACAACCTTCAAGTCAACAGCACAATTCTTTATAGACCATGCATCACAGGAACTCTCAAAGGAAATAACACTGTAGCATGTTGTTGTTGTT
>NW_006399785.1:3951103-3955247 GCF_000299155.1 Elephantulus edwardii
ATTGTCCAACTCTGATGCATAACAGGTGGTTGCGAAGACCATAGTGACCCTAAAAACAACAGATCTGAAACGTGTCCTATCCTATGCATCTGCATACTTCCTGACACACAACAGCTCATTGCAGCAGTCACTGTGTCACCCCACCCGGTTGAGGGTCTTCCACTCCTTTGTTGACCCTCTGCCTTTCCAAGCATCATATCCCCTTCTTAGCAACATACCCAAAGTATACAGCAGAGCTTTATAATTTTTGCCTCCAAGGAGCACTCTGGCTATACTTTATCCAAGAAGTATTTTGCAGTCCAGGGGATGTTCAGTACTTCTCCCCAACACCACAGCTCAGAGACATCAATTCTTCTTCTCTCATCCTTATTCACTATCCCAGCTCTCAGATGCACAGCAAGTGACTGGAAAGTCCTCAAACTGTCATCATCACTCTTCAAAAATTTGGAGAAATCCAAAACCACAGATTTTCTCAGTGCCACAAGTCTCCTGATTTCCTGGCCGCTGGTACCAAGGACGTTAATTGTGGATCCAAGAAAGATGAAGTTGTTGGAGTTTCTTCATCTATCATAATGTAGCTTATCAGTCCAGTGGTAAGAATCTTTATTTTGTTTATGTTGAGACACTATCCATAGTGAAGATTGTATTTTGATCTTCTGCAACGAGTGCTTGAAGGCCTTCTCATTTTCAGCAAGCAAAGTTGGGTCATCAACATAACACAGGTTATTGATGAGTCTTCTTCCAAGCCGGGGCCACATTCTTCTTCATAGAGTCCAGCTCTTGAATAATTTGCTTAGCATATAGATTGAATAGGTATGGAGAGAGAATTCAACCTTGACACACTCCTTTCTTAATTTTAAATGATTTAGTGCTTCTTTGCTCTCTTTGCACTACACAGCCTCTTATTCTAGGTATAGATTTCACACAAGAGCGATTAAGTGCTCTGGGATTCCTATCCTTCTCAATGTTAGCCATAATTTGTTATGATCCACAATTTGTGTTGATACCTTTGCATAATCAATAAAACATAAACAGACCTTCTTCTGATATTCTTTACTTTCAGCAGGATCCACCTGACACCAGCCATGGTGCCATGGCCTTTTTCCCCCCTTTTAAAAAATTTTATTCCAATTTACATACAAAGTTTGAATATATTGTTTTTCACAAAAGATCCTTCCCATTAACTTCACCTCATCCATCAAATTGTGCAACCCTATGATTAACACCCTACCTCCCCACCCTTCTTCAACCCTCTATTTCCACACCCTGCCCACCTTGGATCCTCATACTCATTCTACAATAATGGTTTTATACAGTATTTGTCCTTGTGGGACTGAGTTAGTTCACTCAGCACAATGCTCTCCAGACCCTCCCAAGTTGGGTACTAATTTACAAAATCATTGCTCCTGTGTGCTGTGTAGTATTCCATTGTATGGTACATCCAAGTGTACCACAACTTCTCAACCCATCTGCTTGTGGTTGGACATCTGGGCCATTTCCATATTCTTACAATGGTTAATAACCCTGCTATGAATATTGGTGTACAAGTTTCTGTTTGAGCCTCAGTTCTCATTTTCTTGGGGTATATTCCAAGCAATGGGATAGGTGATTTATATGGAATTTCTATGTTCAGTTTTTTTAGAAAGTGCTATGGCCTCTTCTAAAATCCTGCTTGAGCTTCTGCCAGGTACCAGTCTACGTACTGTTCTAGCTAGCTCTTTAGTAGATGTTTCTTTTTAACAAAGTACAGCGGAATTAACATACACAAAGAAAATGGGGGAAAAATAAGACTTCTATCACGTATAGTGTGCTTGCAGTTAAGACCTAAAATAGCTTCAAAGCCAAGATGTTAAAAATATTTAGAAATATTTGTTGAAGGTCTCCTGTTGCTGTCCTGAGGAATGTGTCTGGCTGCAAAGGAAAAGATCAACAATTTAAACTTCCATGCAGACCCATAGGAAAAAGGTAGGCAGTGTCCTTCCATAAAGATGGATAGCTTCAGGAAACCCAATGTAGGATAATTTTCAACTGGACTCTATAGAATGGCAGTGAGTCACTTTCTAGTTCTAACATTTGTTGAGGAAACCTGGTGGCACAAAGCTTAACTATTGGGTTACACACTAAAATATTAACAGTCTGAGTCCACTGAGCAGGTTCAGGGGAGAAAGAGCTGGCTGTCAACTCTCCTAAAAGATTACTGCTGAGAAAATGAAAGGGCCACCAAAAGAGAGAGAAGCTGGGTTGTTGACACAGTGACTGTGGCAGTGAGTCTCAACATGTCAGAGGCGGTGAGGATGCACAGGGCTGACTAAGGGTCAGATCTGTTGTTTACAGGCCCCCTAGAAACACCAGATAGCACCTAATAACCAAGTTTATAACCAAGAAAACTCTATAGCACCTTGGCTCCAAGGTACCTAATGGAAACAACATGTGTTACTCAAACTACATTTCTTTGTATAATCTTCACAGGTATCACTTACTTTAAAAACTCAAAGTTACCATTTTAAATCTATGTGCGCACAATCAGACACAAAAACAAAACCCAGCATTCATCAGAGCATCATAAATCAGGATTTAGCATTCTTAGAGGTAAGACGCCGCATAGCAACCCCAAAGGCATTCAATTTGACTCAACCAGCTGCTTCAAGGGAGAAAGATGGGTCACCTCCTCTCATGCGATTTATCCCCTTTGAAAACCCACTGGAGGGTCAGTTATGGGTCAGTTCCGACTCCATTAGAAATAGTATAAATGGGAGCTCTCGGACCCTACTGATAAGAAGCTGTTGCAATCCCAAATGTAAGTAGTTTGATGCTACTAGCAGTTTCACAGGAAAATGATGTGCAGTCTCTTCCCATTCCTCTGAAAATCTTCTGTAGAGTTAACTATGATTTGGTTTCAACTATAACAAAAACAATGGCCCAAGTAGGAAGCTCTGGTGGCTTAGTGGAAGGGTTTTGCTCTAACACCCAAAGGCTTAGATTCAAATGGGCAATCTCCCATGGAATTAGCTGCCTAAGAAAACCTGCTGAGGGATCAACTATGAGTAGGTTCTGACTTGATGGAACATTAACTAATGAAAAAATAAAAGTCTAAACGCAGAGGTTTTCTCAAGTTCTAGAGAGACCCTGAAATCTAAAATTCCAAATGTGATTTTTTTAAGCTTTATTTTAAAACCTAACTAACTGACTTAGATATGTAAGCATAAAAGCATATAATCAACAGATTTTTTTTGCCCTTTTTCAGGAACAAATTGGTTTGTATTTTGTACCATGACCTTCTTACTACCGCACATCAATTCCAATTGATTAGCTGTGAGCTCAGATCATGTCAGTCAAGCCATCATGGCAAAATGCTTGCAAAAACATCACCTGCTTGGCTTGAAGTTCATGAAAAATTAAAAGCTGAAGTAACCATTTTTGCTGTACAGGAAAACCCATCTGTTTCCTCTCTCAGATCTATGCAACACTTCCAAAGCAGATTCTGTATGTAGCTGTCTCTCTCAAGAAAGAAAATCTTTTATTCTAATCAAAGGTACAAAATGTAATTTATAATTTTTAAATGCTGCGTACATACTCACTTTTAACAAATGATACTAATTTTCTTACATTGGTTTCCAAACTTTGTTTTTATCATTTTAATTTTTAAATAGTACAACTTCTAGCATCCACAATGATCTGTATACATTCAGAGGCCAAGATAATTTTGAGTAATGACTTGACTTAGTGTGTATGTATATTGGAGGGGTAGATATATTGACGGGGGCAGGGAGTAGAAAGAATGAATATTTCTAACCTAATAAACAATAACTAAATATCCTTTCCATACACTCTTTCTGTCTCTCCCTCATTGCCAGGAGTCAGAGATGACTCAAAGCTGAGCCTTCAGCATGATTTCAGAGTAATAAATTATAAAGGAGGAAAGTGTCCACTATTCTCTTATGGAGCAACTAGTGGATTTGAGCCACCTACCCTTGGGTGGGCAGCCCAACTCCTTACCCACTAAAGCCAACAGAGCTACAGGGTGCAAAATTCACTGAGAGTGAAAGTTGAAGAGGGCATGTTGTTGTTACGTGCCATTGAGCCGCTTGCAACTCACAGCGATCCTGTGTACAACAGCCCTAAACTCTGCTCCGTCCTGTGCCAA
>NW_006399785.1:3968047-3972407 GCF_000299155.1 Elephantulus edwardii
TAGGTTTCGCATTAGCACAATTAAATGTTCTGGGATTCCCATTCTTCTCAGAGTCAGCCACAGTTTGTTATGATCCACACAGTCAAATGCCTTTGCACAGAACTTGAAATTCATAATCTCATGCATTATTATCTATGCATCGGTGAAGGTAATTATTTAAATAAATAAGGGAATATTTAATGAAATCTCTATTTATGGAAAATATGTAGCATAAGAAAACAAAAACACAAAACCCAACTCAATGTCTATAATATACTTGTCTTGCCATCAGAAAGTTAGACACTGCATTGGGACGCCATAAGAGTGAATGCTTTAGAATTGTGGCACTTGCCACAGTTAGGAATTGTAAGGAGGACTGAATATCCCAAAATAGAACAGACAAGTCTGTCTTGGAGGAGGTATAATAAGGTTGCTCCTTAGAGACAAGGATGGTGGCATTTCATACCTCACACGAGGAGCATGTTATCAGATTGTGTGGTGGTGGTTGCTATGTGCCATCGAGTCGCCTGTGACTCAGAGTTACCCCATGCACAAAGCAGGACAGGTTAGTCCCTAGGAAAAAGACACCGTGCTGGGAAGGGTCAAGGGTTAGAGCAAGAGAGGAAGAGCCTCAATAAGATGGACCGACCCAGTGAAGGGACAATGGGCTTGAGGCAGTCAGAGATTGGGAGGATGGCGCAGAGCACAGCAAGGTTCTGGTGTTTGTTCACAGTGTCACTGTGAGTTGCCATGCACTCCACAGCAACAACCACCTGTCCTGTCGAGTCCATTCTAGCTCCCAGTGACCCTCCAGGATAGAACATAACTGCCCTAGCGCACAATTGTAATGATTATCTTCACAGAGGCAGACTCTCAGCCCTTCCTGCAAAGGAGGAGGCAGCTTCGAACACCCGCTGGTCTTGTGCACTTGATTGCTGTATCAGCAGGGCTCCTCTCCAACACAGCCGAAGTCCACCCACTGCAGCCCTGCCCCTAGTGACTCCCAGCTCTCCTGCACTGAGTTTCTGAGGCTGTAAATCTAGGGAGAAATGATTTCCTGACTTTCTCCCCCTAAGTCACCGATGGACTCCAGCTGCCAACCTGTCCACGTAACAGCTGATAACATTACAACGGCAGTGTGGTTTTGCACAGTTAAAAAATCTGAAGGTCAAATGTACTGAGGTGAAAAAAAGATGTTTAAAAAGATATGATTAGAGAACCAAAGAAGGCCTGATTTTTAATTTAGGTAAAATATATCAGATGAGTGTAAGTCTTTCAAACGGCAGTTAGCCCATTTTTCATTTTACAATCTATATCACAAAATAATATCTTCTAGCAGGAGCAGCATCAACTTCCTAAACCACGTGCCTCCTGAAACTCTATGAACTTTGACAAGTATCAGTAGTTGTAGAGGGGCTTCAGGCCTTTTGTTCAGTGTTGTTATGAGTTGTGCTCAACTCGAAGGCAAACAACAACAACAACATTCATAATTAAAGCAAAAGATAGAAAACTTCCATCTGCTGTTTCAAACATTTTTTTAAATACAGTATATAAGTAAAATGCATATTTTTAACTTAGGCACACTGGTAAAATATACATCAGAGCACTGAATGGAGACAATTTTTGATTTGTAATAAAATTCAGACTAATTGTAGGAAAAAGTTGTCTCAAGCATTTTCAGTTCTTTATTTTCCCTCAGACTGACTGAATTGTACTTTAAAGAGGCAATGACTCCACAGAAAAGCTTGGTAAGATCATTTCTGCCTTTCAGAGCTAACGCTAACAAGTGTAGTTAAGGAGAAAGAAATCACTGTATTTCATGGCTTATGGATGATAATGGTTTTAAAATGTAATGACAAAAAACCCCTCAAAAACCAAAAACAACCAACCAACTCTCAAGCTTATTGTGACTCCATTGGAACTGTCTCATAGCTGACTCTCCACTCAGTTTCCAAAGCTGTAAACCACACAGGAAGAAATTGTCCATCTTCCTCCCCCAGAGCCCTGGTAGAGTTCAAACAAGAGAGACACACAGCATTTGGATTAAAGGTGCAACTCCCTATGAGCTATTTACGCCACCAAGCTCCCTGAAATACACTGAAAGGACTCAAATTCCCAAACAAAATACCTGACTCCTAATCCTTTACATAGGGTCTCTCTGAGTCACAAAGGACTCCATGGCACGTAAGAACAACAACAACAACAACAACAACAACCCTTTACAACTTTGCTCATGATAGGGATGTGATGTAATCTTTAAGAAAATAACCAAACTTTACCAACTGAGAAACGGGGGCAGACAGACGTTCAGTAAAACATTTCCAAATAGCATCACATGTGAAAACGCACTTGTTGATCAACAGTTTCTCAAAGGTTAAGCAATAATTTAAAAAAAAAATTAGTTTTAAAACCAATAGCTTTACACCTACTCATTTTAAAACTTGTATGTTAAGCAACTTTTAAAAATTGGTTTTAAAACTGTGAACAGGCAAACTGTGAAGTCTAAGTAATTTGGAAGTTTTTGTTTTGTTTTCTCTTTGACTGGTCTGCCCTGCAATACAGGGGAGCTGTTTTTATATTTTCAACAAGAGCATTAGTTCACTAAGGGCCTTTCACAGAAGGGAACACCAGTGGCTGGATCTCCTGACTTTGTAAGGCCAGTACCAGGAGTAATGAAAAGGGTTGGAGGGCTCTGCACTGGAGAAAGATTGTTTCCAGGCAACCTAGCACAGTGGAGCAGACACCAGCAGCTGGAACACTGGCCAACACTGGCCGTGATGCATTAAAAGGCAGTCTCAGAACACAGAGTGTGTGAGTGTGTGAGTGATGTGTTTATCTTTTCCTAAAAAAACCCCAAAAATACATTTCATAAAAGTCTATGTCCTTCATGTTCTTCGAATGGTATTTAATGCAAGGGCTACTATTCCAGGAATGTTAAGCTGTTTGTGTGGATAAGAAGCTCACCTGTTTCTTTATCATCAACTAGCATTATGATTACAGCATATTTGAGTGCATTTAACAAAGCGCTAATATGTAATTAGCTGATATGGTTTCATACCTGGTAAGCTCAATTTTGGAACCAGTTTCAGTTTGAAAATATAAACCCACTAAATTGAAAAGCGACTGTGAAATGCCATTTTACTCTAGGTCTTGGGATATGAAGGAAAGGGCTGAGTAGACAAAGATCACATAACGTCTTCATTCATCTTCTAAGCTAAGAAAAATCTCAACGCCAGTCTTCAGATGTTAAACATCTTCTGCTAACTTTTATTCTAATGGTGATTTCTTGGGTTTCATTTAATGAGCCCATCTGACTCAAGGACATAGCAGAATAAAAAAGCTCATTACAAATAAATCTCATTACCATTGAGTCAGAACCAACTCACAGCTGACTCTGCTGGGTTTTCTGAGACTGTGACTCATTCAGGGAAAGACGGCCCATCTTCTCTCTCCGAGTAGTTGTTGGAACTGAACCACCGGTGGAGAACTGGGCTTTAGTTTAGTATCAACCTTCATCTGGATTATGCCATAAAGACACAATAATAATAAAAATAATTAATAATAATAATAATAATAATAATAATAAATAAACCATGTCATGTTGTAATTTTTTAGCTTATTTGTTCTTGAGTGACACAGATGGTGAAATCATGAATACCAAGAGAAAAAAGGGACAATTCAAACTCGGAAACATGTTAGCAAGTCAAGCCTGGTAATCCACAGCCTTGAAGAGCCTGGCTAGCTCGTCTACTTAGCACACAGTTACCGCACTGCCATCACACAGCATCCCCTCAAGGCAATCAGTAGCTCCAGCTTCTTTGTCTTTAACAATACCATTCACAGATCTGCTTGATGTGTACGTCTTCAGCATGAATGTGTTTCTCCTTTATAAGCATCATGCCAGCATCTCTACTTTGTTTTACATCAAGGAAATGTATACAATGGGTGTATAGACTAAATGGCACCGAATGACAAAATACTAGCAATACTATTATATAAACATATATGCAGGAGTGGCATCCACTTCCTAAATAACATGTCTCTAAAAACTCTATGAACTTTAATAAATGTCGATAGTTGCAGAGGGGCTTCAGGTCTTTTGTTCATAGGGTCGTTATGAGTCGTGATCGACTCCAAGGCAATAGAAAACAACACTGTATAAACGTGAATTGTTATGTGCTCCATAGGGTATTATTTTGGGGGAAATTTTTGTTAAACACCAATCAGAAAGAAAAGAAAATCTGAGGTGGTTGTCATTATGGTTGTTAGGCTGCCATCGAGTCAAGCATGACACATAGTACCCCTAGGAATAATGGATCTGAATGCTGCCCCACCCTGTGGCATCCTCACAATCTCTGACACACTTGAGCCCATTGCCACA
>NW_006399785.1:3972967-3983861 GCF_000299155.1 Elephantulus edwardii
GGTTTAGGGCTGTTGTGCATAGGGTCGCTATGAGGCGGAAACGACTCGACGGCACATAACAACAACAACAACAACAACTACTTGGAGGCAAGGATTCTGGGGCTTCGTCTGACATACTTTGGGCATGTTGCAAGGAGAGACGGGTTCTTGGATAGGGACATCACGCTTGGGAGAGTGGAGGGACAGCACAGGAGGGGAAGACCCTCTATGAGGTGGATTGATTCAGTGACTGGGGTAATTGGGATGGGTGTGCCAGAACAGTGCGATTGGCACAGGACAGAGCAGGGTTTAGGGCTGTTGTACATAGGGTTGCTATGAGTCGCAAAGGACTCGAGAGCACATAACAATAACAACAACAAACAACAGTGTGCCCAAAGCAAGCATGGGAAATGAATGTTTGGCACCTTTTCTCCTAGAAGAACTCCAGCTGCACCTTCTCCAAGTCATAGCTGTTCTTTTATCAGTCTTTGGGATGTTCAGTGCTCTTCTCCAAGACCACAACTCAAAGACATCAATTCTTCTTCTGTCATCCACATTAACTGTGTAGCTCTTAGATGCATAGGAAGTGACTGAGAAGACCAGAACCTGAATCAGGTACATCTGATAAGTAACTATATAGCTTTCACCTGTCTGCAGGTAAAAATTCAGTCTAAAAGACCATCTGGAAGATGCAATAGAAAAAGTATAAAATTTGGGCTGCATTAAAATTGTTGCTTGAACTATCTTCTTAAGAGTACACATGTCTGAGGAGAAAAGTTTTAATTCAAAGATCTCATTTCTTGTGATTTTAACGCACATGCGACCAACATTTGTAGGGCATGAAGCTTTTAACATGCAAAATCTTCTTAAAGGAATGAGTCTTTTTCTTCTAATTAAAAAAAAAAAATCTAAACTTTCTTAAACACACACCTCATTGCAACCAAAAACAATAATCAGTAAATCTTCTTGACTAACAGTCTACAAAATGCAATGTGAGTTGTAATTAAGCTCATTTTTTTCACCTTTCCCATTAAATGAGATAAAACTAGACGTTTCTCTCATGCTCCAACAAATTCAGAAAACTCTCAGAGGCACAAATTACCCATTCAACTGTTTTTCAGTAAAAGCAGCTATAGAAACAAGATCAATTTACAGGCCACGACCAAAGTCTTATCTGTTTACTAGCAGAGAAGGTGTTAAGCAGTATGATTTAATATTCGTTGAGCTGGAAGAAATGTGTTACTCACCGAAGCTACGTGCAATGTTGATAATTACATACCTGTTGCTATGGTAATTTTGGAAGCTGCAGTGGATATAATTAAAATTCCAAACCAATAAAATCACCTTTCTCAAACTTCATAACGTTAATTAACTGAAACGTTAAGAAGGAAAAAGAAATACTCAGAAAACCTTTCCAATTATTTTACATAATAATTGACCAAATGAGAAAATTTTGCAATTGATATATTTCTTACTTCTGTCATTCTCTAATTCTGTCTCTCATACTCTCACATACGCTCACTCATCATTCTTATCCAATTTTTAAAATATTTTCTTGTTGCTTCAAATATTCTGGAAGTAATTGTATCGATTCCGTTATCATATTTCAGCAGACAGTGATAAAATGTAATTAGATGTGGTGGACTTTGCTCATTGAGCTCAATTTCTACAGTTTCCTTCCATGCTTTAACCATTTAGATTGTTTGCAAACCCTATTTAATAAAGAGTAAAGACATGCGGACCCTGCTGAGCTCATCCATGCAAATAAAAAATACTCCTGATTTTCTATCAGCCAAGGTACCTCCATGAGACACTTCAAGCAAATCCCATGTCGCAATGGTGTTTTGTGTTGAAGACAGTCACGAAAGTTTGGGAACCTTTTGAGTGGCTTTAAAGCTGTGCACGGTTACTGCCCAGTTGGATGAGAAGCCTGTGCCCCAGCTCACCCAATCAGTTCAGGACTCAGATTAGGACTGTCAAATTGTGTCAGGACTTTGCTGTGAGAGCTCACTACAGTGGCTTTAATCCTCCAAGGTTTTCTCAAATGTCACACAGCCATCTGGAGGAAAAGGAGCTTCCCTGCTGGGCTCCACTGACCACAAATTACTTTCTAAAGAGAAGGACAACAATAGAAAGCAGTTAATAAATATTTGATTTTTATTTCCAGAGAGGGAAGGTAAAAACTCCTCTCCCCCCTTCTTAATTTAGCATTAAATGCTTTCATCCAATGACAAAATAGTGCCTGCCTGCTCCTTCTTTTGACAGCCATTGTGAAAATTCATTACAAAACTTCAGAAGCATTTGAATGGGTATCTGAGTAACTGCTAACAGCATGCTTTAAAAAAAAGAAGAAAAAAAAAGAAAAGAATTCTCTCCTTGTGGTTTCTTGTTTTAGAATAACTGATCATTGCATCCTATATAATTAACATAAATATATTTAGGCCTGGCAGGATGCACATTGTGGCATGGTCTCTTTCACTTTTGAAGCGGAATGTGCAGTTTCTCTAAAACTTTAGAAACTTATGCTGGGAAGGCACGAAAACTCAGTGCACCATTTCTCCAGAATCCCCACTGCAAGTTCTCAAAAGAAATCTGGTTCTAGTTTCCTCCTTCAAGGATATGACTATAATCCTCTCCTCTAAGGAAAGTCACTTCCTCATCTGGCACAAAAGAGACTGGGAAACCAGCTGCACTGACTCTTTTAAAAGGAACACTCCTTGCAGCTGCATTCAGGACCCATAAACTTCTCAAGGCCTTTCTTTACCTGTGCTCCAAGTGGTGAGGCTGTAAAAAAGACTGCATGCAGCGTAAGAAGTGGCCCCTGTGTCTGCTGCAAGAGTAAAGAGTGTGTTTATACGAAACACTTTGCATAGTTCTCTGCATTTTGTAAATACATTGATTTACAGGAGGGAAAAAAGAAAGGCAAAGGAAAACAATTACCATAATTTTTAAACCATAGACGTAACTATATATATTTACTTTCTGTGCTGGTAACTCAAAGGCAAAGGTCATGCTCTGGTGGCATCATGGGTAAAGCGTTGTCCTGCCAAAGGTTTTAATTCTCAGTGATAGGAAGGTGCATAATATCCTTCTGTGTGATTCACAGCCTCTGGAAAACCCACTGGAGGGTCAGTTATCAATTGGTTCTGACTCAGGGAAATGTGGCTACATGCCATTGAGTCGCCTGGGTAACTATTCTTGGCTTTCTTCATTTGGAGTTGTGTCTCCCTCTCAGGGGTATAATCAGTAGGGCACTGGGCTACTTACCCAAAGGACAAGCTTCTCTGGCAGTTCAAGTCTACTGTCACTCCAAGGGGGAAAAAAAAAGACAATTCTTTTCCCTGTGTGATTTACAGCTCCAGAAGGAAGATCAGTTCCAAGTTGATGGCAATGACTTTGACCTTTGACTATTAACATAAACCCATGGCATTCTAAGGCTCCTATCTAAAGTCTTCAGTTGCTGCTGTCAACTTGACCTCATATACATAGAACTGATACAGCCCCAGAACGTCTATTTTTACTGTTGTTAATATGTGTCATCAGTTGGATTCAGCTCACAGGGACACTCTGGACAACAGAGTAAGACCCTGAACTTAACTCTGTGGTTGCAGCTTTAATGTTAATCCATGCCATTAGCGGTCCTCTCTTCTGCTGACCCTTTACATTTCCAAGTACGATGTTCTTTCCTAGGGACTGGTCCCTCCCGGTAATATGCCCAAAGTAACTGAGATCAAGTCGCACTATGCAGGCTTCCAAGGAGCACCCTTCACTGCACTTCTTCCAATGCAGACTCCTCTTGTTCCTTTGACAAGCTCAGTTTTAAGAAGACTCCAGGGGATAGTTGTAGTTTAAGGTTTTAAGATTTTCTTACAGCGGTAGTTCCAGGAGTTTATCTACCTTCCATAACTCTGGAAATTCTAGAGCCCATTAGAATGTGAAGTTCTGCTCTGTATTTCCCCTTCTTGTAATCAAGAATCTCCCATAGAATCTTTTATCAAGATGTTGAGTAAGTGTAGTCAGTCACTGTCCAGTTCTTCTAATTACACAGCAGAAGAGGCAGCTAGCTGTTCATGGAGATATTTAGTCGTACATAGTACATTCTTCTTTCACTGTTGCTCCAGGTAAGAAGGTACAAACAAGTGGGGTTTGTATGGCTTCGTGAAAGGTTTGGAGACATCCTGCACTACACAGTAAAAAGAGAAGCACTAAAAACATCATGAGAGGAATTAACTGGGAAGTGCTACTGAAACCATGACCCTAAATCTGTGAGCAAAATGACCAAATAGCATGAGTTGTTAGGTTGTACCTAAGGAGTGTAAGGTGTTGGCAGCTACTCTTTTGACCTCTTTTTCCTTTTGTTATAGTATGGGATTAGGAGCAAGAAGCTGTGCTGCAATCTCAAAAGCTCATGGTTCAAGTCCACCAGCTGCTCCATGGGAGAAGGATAGGCAATCACCTCTCGTGCCTCTGAAAATCCCTGGAGGGTCAGCTATGGTTTGATTCTGACTCAATGATACACAGAAACATCACAACTCTTGTCCATAAATGTTGAAATTACTTGAGCAGACAAAATGAAAACACTCTATCAAATATTTCTCCAGGAATTATATAACTGCTAATATCTTCTGCTTATTGTAATTAGCTGTTAATGGCAATGTTTATACATAAACTAGCAAAATATAAACACACTGACTTTAGCAAAATGAAACTTTAGCTAAGCAACATGCTTTTGGAAACTCTACCGCCTTCAGACCATTTATTTTTAAAACTGCATTAGAAGATATTGACAGTAAACCATTAAAACAAAAAGCAACTAAAGACAAAGATATAGTCAATGATAAAATATTTTCTCAAGTGCTGTAAGGGGGAAAAATCACTTCAGGATCAAAAACACACTCTGCTCAGCCACTATTAGTTAAGCTATGTCACACGTTATTAAGCTTAAAGGAACAAGGTCTTCAACTTCAAAGAGTTTACAGTCTGAATGAAAAATGCATGATCCTCTCTCGCCTCTCAGTTATTTATACCAATACTAGAACAATCCAGGACCTAGAAAACAAAAGTCACCATTTCTGCTGTCTATTTTCAATATAAATGCAAACAAAATTAGAAAAATAAGGTAATCTACGCCATCCATAGAGGACAGTGGAAGATTTAGGTGTCAGAAAACCAGAGATAGCACACTGTGGAACTGAGGGGTAAGTCAATGAGTAGCCATAGGCTGTTTTCTTTTGAGAGGAGAGATGGTTAAGTGTACCAGTCTAGTGAGCTTGGGATAATATGCAGGGATCAGATTTGGTGATAAAATGTCCCACCAGTAAGGATCTCTTATCTGAACTCAAGGTGTTGTTGTTAAGAGCCGACCAATTGCAGGCAACATTGATAGTGACTCTATGAAGGAGAGTCCTCAACGCTTGGGTGCTTTTCACCCTCTCTCCAGGTTCATAGGGTTTCTGGAGACAAGCTATTACGGAAGAGGATGCCACTCCTCCTGCCACGCTTGTTTTAATCGGGGAGCTCCACCCCACTCTCAGCATTGAGTAACCAGCCATTAACGCATTTGACACATCCGTATCACAGTGTTCAGCCTCACAGCAACCACAAGTGTCTGCAGTACGGCAACTTGTACACCAGGGCTATACGACCTAGAGGAATGTCTGAACAAAAACAGTGAAAGACAGGCCTGAGGGCCGTGGATTAAAAGTCACCTACCTTTGGCTTGGTAGCATCGCTTTCTGTCCACTGGGCCAGCTGATCTCTCTCTCTGTGTTGATATTATTGTTGTTAAGTGCCGTCAGAACTCAACGTACCCACCATTTATTTCCCACCTCACACAGATGTCTGAGAGCTCTCATGATTTAGTGGTAAGCTGTTACACTGCCAGCATAAAGCTCGGCATTTCAAACCCACCAGCTGTTCCATGATGAGAAGATGAGCAATCTCTCCTGCAATTCACCTCCCATGAAAAATCAACTGGTTGTCAGCTATGCATCTATTCCAACTTAAAGGTACATAACAGCCACCACCTATAGACCTAAAGAATTTTAGATGTAAAATATCTAAGGTCTTGGCTCCCAGCCTGTCCAACAAGGTATCCTGGAGAACTCATATGGACCCTCAAGATTAAATTTTCCAAGGAAAGCAACTGATACTCAACATCTATTTGTCAATACATTAACAGCAAAATTAAAGTAGCCACAGTTCCAAAAGTCTGTTTACTACATCCCTTTGACATCATGCCTTGGCAAGAATGAATTTTCAGTGGCTCTTACTTTACAAAACCCCCACAAACTTACAATGAAAAAGTAGACTAAGAAATAAAATTGGCGATAACTAAGCTTATCGTAATATTTTAAAAGTTGTGTGGAAATCAACAGGGCAAATATCCACCATTAGGAAGCAATTATGGTTATTTAAGAAAGAAAGAAAAACACTGCATATATCTTTCTATTTATATATGTTATTTGGCCAGCTATCTAATAGTTAAGACACAAACCCTATTAACTTGTTCAGGGTAACTACTTCATAAACAGAATTACAATCAAATCTCTATTAAGTTGTTTTGACTGAACTCCACCATGAATTAACAGTTAGCTATTTCTTTCTGATTAGGAACATGATGAAAAAAGTATCAAGAAGCCAAGAATATTTTGGTTCACAATTCAGATATTAAGACACCCAACTTTCTGTCTTTGTGGTTCTTGTGTTTTTGGCGAAAGTGAGAATTAATGCGTATTTCCTGTCTCATGAAATCTAGACTTGCTTCACTTAATGGTTTGTAGTCAACATGATTTTGCCACACTCCAGGAGATACTTGGCAATGCCTAGAAAGATTTCTGTTATCATAACTAGAATAAATCCATGGTTAAAGAAAAGACCAAAAGTATTTATACTTTTTTATAGTTTGATTTTGTATTTTGTATTTTTTTAAAACTGTGATTTTAGTGAAAATATACAGAAAAGTGGGCTTTCATTCATTCATTGATACACATTTTCCTCCCTCCCCAAATGAACTTTGTAATGTATGTGTCCTATTCCAGTACAGTGTTCTTTTCCTGTTCTTCCCTCCTCCATCTACATCCTATTTTTATAACAGTGGTAATTTGTAGTTTTGTCCTTTTGTGATTGAGGTATTTCACTCAGCATAATGTCTTCCAGGCTCATCCATGTTGTGTAGTGTTTCACAAGTTTGTTATTTTTCAGTGCTATATAATATTCCAATCTGTGTGGATGTACCACAATTTTTCCTCTCCTTTCTTTTGTTGACGGACACTTGGACTGATTCCCTCTTTTTGCTATAATGAATTATGTTGTAATAAGAATATCTGTCTGTGTCACAGCTCTGGTTTGTTTAGGGTATTTCCAAAGTAGTGGGTTAGCTGGGTCAAATGGTATTTCTATTTTCAGCTTTTTGAGAATGTATCAGACCACCTTCCATTGTGGTATACCATTTTACATCCTCAGTAGCAATGAACAGTAGTTCCAATCTCTCAATACCTTCGCCAGCATCCGCTGTTTTCTGTCCTATTGTTGTTGGGTTTTTCTGATAACTAAGAATTTTGAATATTTCTTCATGTTTTTTTTGACACATAATTTCTTCTTTGATAGAGTATCTATTCATATCTTGTGCCCATTCTGTGATTGGGTTGTTTTTTCCTTTTTCAGGAGCTATGGAGATATCTATTAATTCTAGGGAAAATTAACAGGGTATCATCTATACTCCACACACATTACTATTATTATTGATTCTAATCAGTAAAAGGAGTTATGGTGGCATAGTGGATTATGTACTGGGCTGCTAACGAAAAGGGTAGCAGTGTGAGTTCATCAGGTGTTCCGCAAGAGAAAGATGAGCCATTTCCCCCCCTACAGATGTACAGCATCAGAAACCCAATCAATGTGCAGGCACTTTTAGAACTATAGAGGTAAGTATGTGGTGATAAACTAAAGGTTGGTGGTTTGAACCCATCCTTGCAACTCTGTCGGAGAACTCACTCAAGTCATTTTGCAAGCAAGTTGGAATCGACTCAAAGCTGACCCTCCAGAGTATTTTCAAGACTGTTCACTGAATAGGAGGCAATTGCCTAGCCTGTCTTCTTCCTTCTGAGTCATCAGTGACAGTGATGTGGCCTTCCAATAGCAACACAACTGTAGAAGTATAAGATCTTACTATCTGCTCACACATGATTAGTCTGAACACTCCTGTATGAAGAAATGTCTATGAGTCTATGAAGCAGTGTCTGAGTCTATGGAGTGCCTATGAAGAAACCAATTGGTCAACAAAAATATGAAGAAATATTCAATATTCTAGACATGGAGTGTCTATGAGTCTAAACAGACATCACTACATTAACAGTAGTATTCTATGCTTAGGAAGGTGGTGTTTCACAAATGTATTTCTATCTCCAAAATGCATTAAACAGAGGCAGGGAGAGGAATAGCTTTTTCTGTTTAAGGAAAAAGGAGGGAAAGTTCAAACCAGAGGTTAAGTTAGATGTTCTAAGAGCAGAGGAAAGCTTTTAGCAAGGGAGAGGTTATAAAGCAATGACTCTTAACCTACAGAGGTTACAGAAGATTAGCATGATTAAAGGTTCTTGTGCTTGGCTTGCTGGAGGTCAAGGGTGCATATTCAGAAAATAGTTCAGGAGAGTAAGCATGATAGAGGATTCCATTATGGGATGTCAAGGAGAGAGTCAGGTCACAGTTGCTGGCAGTGTGTGAGAAATCTGGCAGGAAAAGGAAAGGAACAGGGAAGTAATTGTCACAGTCCCTTCCTCAGGCAGCAGCAGGTGGTTATTTTACAGAAACAAATACATCGATGTGTAAATCCAGCACTGGCCGATATTCACTAAAGTGAGAGGGACGCTGTTAGAATTCCGCTTTCTACTCTGCCTTCTCAATTTTTACAGGTTGTAGAGGATGTTACAAGGATGGAGAGCTCACAGCATTCCTTCCTTCGAAATCCTCCTGCATCCTGGAAAAGGAGATGGGGCCACAGATGAAGGCGTGACACACAGCTAAACTGCTGGTGACTCAAACTCATCCAGCAGCTACATGAGAGAAAGTCCTGGAGATCTGGTTTCATATTGATTACCGCTTATGAAACCCTACCAGGGAAGCTCTGCTCTGTCACACGGGGCTGTTAGGAGTTGAAATCAACTCACATGTACCTAACACCACCATCAAGGCCTGCCAATGGCAGAATTCTGCTAGAAGTATTCCAAAGCAAAGAGAGAATACGAATAAATTAATTGCCAGATTAAAAACTTGTTGCTGTTGTTGTTGTTGTTGTTATGTGCCATCAAGTCGCTTGTGACTCCTAGCGACCCTATGTACAACAGCCCTAAACTCTGCTCTGTCCTATGCCAATCGCACTGTCTCTGACACTCCCATCCCAATTATCCCAGTCACTGAGTCAATCTACCTCATAGAGGGCCTTCCTCTCCTGCGCTGTCCCTCCACCCTCCCAAGCATGATGTCCTTCTCCAAGGACAGTTCTCTCCTCACAACATGTCCAAAGTATGTTAGACGGAGCCTCAGAATCCTTGCCTCCAAGGAGCCACCCGGTTTAACTCTTTCCAGGATAAATCTGTTTGTTTGCCTAGCAGTCCATGGTACTCTCAATACTTTTCTCCAGCACCACAGCTCAAAGGCATCAATTCTCCTTCTATCCTCCTCTGATGCATAACAAGTGATTGTGAAGACCATGGCCTGTATCAGACGCACCTCAGTCTCCAGAGAGACACCATTGCTCTTCAGTACTTAAAACTATGGAAGTAAAAACACGATAGGCTCTATTTTTGTGGCTTCAACTATATTTAAGATAGCAGTTATCAAAGAAGATCCTAGACAAAGGTTGGCACAGGATAAAGCAGGGTTTAGGGCTGTTGTGCACATGATCACTATGAATCACAGGTGACTCAAAGCACATAACAACAACAACAACAACAACAACAGACAAAGCAACCAAAAAGATTACAAAATGATTACCCACATAAAACTGTAGAAGAACCATTGGTTCTAAAGACCAAAGTTCTGCCTTCAAAGCCAGTATCAAGTCAGGAAATTTTAAATATAGAGTTTATTGGTTTTATAAACACCAAGGTTATTCATCATTGATCAGCCTATACAGAAGGAGGGCTCTGTAGTAGTAAGAAATTGCACTGCAATCTCAAAGCCAGTAGTTCAAATCCACCAGCAACTCTGCAGAAGGACTGGTAATCTCCTCCCGAGCGATTTAGTGCCTCTGAAAATACACTGGAGCATGAGTGAGTTGATTCTGACTTGATGGCACACAACAGCAACAACACCATGCACACAGCACACAACAACAACATACACAGCTACACTGTTGCTCAAACCCTCATCCCCAGCAATTAAAACAGCAACTAGAATGTATAGGTACTCAATAAAGAACTGCTGAATGTGAATGGCAGGGGCCATTCCAAGTCTTCTTTCCAGTTCATAGCAAGCTGAAGGTTCAATGTGGTTATGTATTCTAGACATTTTCCACCTAAAACCAATATAAATAAACTCATCCTGGATTTTTTATTTTTCCAGGAACAAGATCAAACTTCTCTAATTAAATCATCTGGGGGAAAAACAGGACTTCACAAGGTGAAATAGCATAGTATTGTCTGACAAATCTTAACTAAAGCAGAATCTAAAATCTGTACACTGAAAAATAATTAGGAGAGGAAGGTATGATCAAGGAATCTGCTTCACATCAAAAGACTGTAGAATCATTTCAAGTGCTTAGTGTGGGCATACAATATAATGAATTAATTGCAATTAGGCTGGGATTGTCAAGATGGCACAATGTTGAGGAATGTTTTGTTCTGTCGTATGTAGTTACCCTAGTCGACTTGATAACACCTAACACACACACACACACACACACACACACACACACACA
>NW_006399785.1:3983992-4003741 GCF_000299155.1 Elephantulus edwardii
CCTAAGCAAAAAGACTTGGTCTTCGTCTGCTATGGATCAGATACAAAGCCTTTGAATGGCCCCCGCCATTTATTCCCTCACAATATAACCCCTTATCCCCTCTAACGACCATAATTGAATTAGCTTCAGTAAACTAACTTGCAGATAGATTTATCCATTCACTTTTGGACTATTTATTCCTGATTCAAGTTTCTCTTAAACTCTGCAAGTCTTTTGAAAGACACCAGAAGTTGCAGGAAACCAAACCATAGGTGGCGCTATTGAAGCAGCTTTGGCTATTACTTCACCATCTGCACTAGAGATAAGCAGTGGTCCTCTAAATGCTGACACAATGATCTCCATCAGCTTTTTCTTACACAGCAGAAGACGCGTTTCTCCAGGGCATTTGAGGGGTGTGGAGGGAACCCTTTGCGTTGAGTCCATTTTTGACTCACACGTACCCCACATGTAACAAAGTAGAACTGACCTGCAGGCTGTTACTGGCTAAAATAAAGCAGGGATTGTGAAGATGGCACAGGAGGTGCAGTGCTTTCATTCTGTTGAGCTGTGCACGGAGCCACTGTGAGTCTTAATCATCTGGAGAGAACCTAACAAGAACAATAATCTTTGCAGAAGTAGATCTCCTTATAGCTGGGCTCAAACCAACGTTTGGGCTACAATGAATGGAAAAGCACTTCTGGCACCTCTGGTCTCAAAGGAGAAGGAAGTCCTCCTTTCACCTTCCTCCTGCTCAATTCTCTGCAAGCTGAGTAGTGTAGCGTGTAATGTATCCAGCTGCTACTTGAAAGGTGGCTGGTTCAAATACATGAGGTAACTTGCTGGAAGAAGACTAACAATCTCTTGCTATAAAGATGTACCATCTTATAAACAAACTCAACGGTCAACCATGTGACTTAGAAGCGATTAAAGGCAGTGTGCTATTTTTGTTTTATGTTTCTAAGCAGAAGGCCAGCATGCTCCTTACTCTTTATTTCTTTTCCTCCCCACCCCCCACCCCCAGCACCTACAATGCCAAAGATGCCTAGGACTTAAGACGGCAGCAGAGACCCCTCCCCTCCTTAAGATTTCTATCCTGCTATTTTGTCTTTCCATTCTGGACACATGCACAGCAACATCATTCTTCACCTTGAACTATCTGTTCAAATCTTCGCCTTGTTAGTGGGGCTGACCTGGCCTTTCTATTTAAAAAGAACCCCATCACTCCACCTTCTTTATTTTCTCTTCCCCACTCCCACTGAACTTGAGGACTATGCCACGCAATTGATTTATTAATCACATTCTTGTTTGGTGTCGTACCTTTCGCATTAAGCTTCTTTCCGGCATGCAGCAGCACTGAACAAGGATTTGTTGACAATGTGCGCAAGTAAACCCCTGGGAAGTTACAAACTGCATTTCTCAGGAGCTCTGATTCCCTTCCAAAACGAAATGAAATCACGTTCAGTGGTATTACCGTGCTGTGTGCGTTATTATATTTTCATTATTGGAAGCATTTGCAATCCATATGGAATGTGTACCTTATGTCACCTTGTCAAAATAATCATTTAACCTCGATTGTCTTATTTCTCTATCAAGGGAACAATAGATTGTTGGTATGGTTTCCTAAAAGAGATTTTACAAATAACGCAGAAGCCATCCCTTCAAATAATACATTCTCTCTCTCTCTTTTTTTTCCCCCAGGAAAGTGTTCAGGCACTGGGCTTATGAGCCTAATTTTCCTGAACATATGTAGCCATTATCCCAAAATAAGCTTAACCGTGGGAGTTAGGAGCTCGTGTAAATCTGCCTTGATATGGGGCTCCTTGTCCATTTTTATTATTTACCACAAGCCTCCGCAGGAGTGTGATATGTAAATCACGCTAATATAAACCCTCCCTATTTCTAACTAAATGTGATTCAGGGAATAGTGTGCCCCAAAGCTGGCATCAAAGAATCATGTTCTGAGTCTTTTGAAGGGCAGACTGCGGCATGAGCTCAATTCACTCCAATATTTAGAGACATCATTTTGCCATCCCAAAAGGGTGGTCACTGTGACCAACAAGGTATCGACAGGGGAAAACTGTCAATTGCAGGTTGGATAGGAAGGCATCTGCCTGGCCCTCTTCAGCAAACAGATATTTAACAAGACTTTTATCCTCTGTAATTCTAACACAAGGGAAGAAAAATCGTTCTCAGCAAGCCTGTCAAGCTGTGACAATTTGAATGAAAATGATTTAAAAATTTATGAGACACTGAAAATGAATCATTTAAATTCACCCTCCCCCCACACAAAAAAAACCAACTTACTTGTGATAGCCTTAAAAAATTGCTCAATAATTTATACAAAATGAGTATCTCTTCACATGAGTCACAGTGGGCTGGTTTTCCACATGGTATTTTAGACCTAGAAGCGTGTTTTCAATACTATCAAGTCGGAACTGGCTGATAGCCGACCCTTCCCTGGACTTCTGAAATCATAACTTAAGAAGACCATCCATTATCCTGCAGAGCACCTAGTGGATTGGACTCCGGGACATTCCCAATGTTTGATTAGCACCACACACCCTACAGCTCCTTTTAGATAATCTCAAACTTCCTACATACCATCAGCACTGACTTGTGTTACCTATTTATACCACTCCATGATTCCTAACCAGGTATATATATTAGTTTAAAAATACTTAGGAGTTCAACTCTAGATTGTTTTATAAGGAAGTACTTTTGTGTACCCTCAAGTTGGAACTGACCCATAGACGACGCTCCAGCGGGATTTCAGAGGCAGCAAGATGTGCAGGACTCGAATGACCATCTTTCACTTGAAAATCAGCTGGTGAATTTGAACTGTGTACCTTTGTGTTGGCACCATAATTACTTACTTCAGAGCCACCAAAGCATCATTTTTTTATCCTGACAGACAACTAAATAATAATGTAGACTACTTAAATTCTAGCTCTGACACAACCACTACCTACACAATAGTTGGTGCTGTTGTTAAGAGCGATTGAGTTGACTATAGTTCATAGCAACTCTATGTACAACAGCTCTGAACGTTGCTCTATCCTGAACTGATATCATTGTCTCTAACATACCTACCCTCATTACCCCAGTTATTATGTCAGTCCACCTCCTCTGGAGTCTTCATCTCCTGCACTGTCCATCCACCCTTCCAAGTATGATTCCTTCTTGAAAGATTGGTTCCTCTTGGCTACTTGCCCAAAGTATGTGAGACAGAGTTCCAAAATTTTTGCCTCCAAGGAGTATCTTGGTTAGACAGACATGTTTGTTCTCTTAGCAGTCCATGGTATGTTCAATACTCTTCTTCTTCAGCACCACTTAAACAACTTAAAGGCCTCAATTCTTCATCTGCGATCCTTGGTCATTGTCTAGCTCTGGTGCGTAGCAGATAACTGCAAAGACTATGGCCTGGATCTGGTGCACCTTAGTCCGTAGACTGAAATTCTTGCTCTTCAGCACTCTGGAGACCTCTGTAGAGGTCTCTGACAGCAGATTTCTCTAATGAAATCAGTCTTTGGATTTCCTGACTGCTGGTGCCGTGAGTGTTGCATATGGAACCAAACAAGCTGAAACAATCTCAATATCTCCTCTATCATGATCTTGCCAATTGGCCCAGTGAAGAGAATGGGTTTTTTTAAATTGTGATTTTAATGAAAGTTCCTAGAGAACTAGGGTTTCCATTCATTTATTGTTGCACATTTTCCTCCCTGTCAATGCCCTACAGTTTGCTTTTCTCTTTGGGGGGGGGGGAAATCTTCCATTGTTGTACAATTCCACCCTCCAAGTCCACTTTATTATGCAACTCTCTATCTGGACTGTTGTCATGCAAATAATCCATAATCATGTATTCCTTATAAGCAGTTCTTTCCCTCATCTGTTTCAATGCTGTGTACATTATTTATCCCCTCTTTTCTTGGTTTTCCCTCAATCCCAATGTCAGTCCTGTTTTATAGCAGTGATATTATGCAGTATTTTCCCTTTAGAACTTGAGATAGTTCACCAAACATAATGTCTTCCAGGGTCACCCATTTTGTATATTTAATGAGTTCCTTGTTTTTCATTGCTGCATAGTATTCCATTATATGAATATATCAGAGCTTCTCTATTCATTCATTTGTTGATGGGCACTTGAGTTGTATTCATCTCTTTTACTATTGTGAACAATGCAGCAACAAATATGGGTGTGCATATATCTCCTTGAGTGGCAGTTTTTGTTTCTTTAGGGTATATTCCCAGTAGTCAAATTGCTGGTTCTATTGATATTTCAATTTCCAACTTTTTGAGAACATGCCATACTGCCTTCTATAGTGGTTGCACCATTTTACACTCCCACCAACAGTGAATAAGGGTTCCAGTTTCTCCACAACCTTGCCAGCATTTGTTGTTTGCTACTCTATTGAATTTTTTATTCTTATTAGAGTGAGATAATATATCATAATGGTTTTGACTTACATCTCTCTTAGAATTAGGGATTTTGAACAATTCCTTCATGTGTTTGTCATCTGAATGTCTTCTTTGGTGAAGTGTCTGTTCATATCCTGTGCCCATTTTTTGATTGGGTTGTTTACCTTCATCTTATTGTGGTGTTTGAACATTCTATAAATTCTAGATATAAATCCTGTATCAGACATGTCTTTACCAAATATTTTTCCCCAGTCTGTGGCTTTCCTTTTTATCCTGATGGAGAAGTTTATGATGTACATAGGGATTCAATTCTTAGAAGGTCCCATTAACTTATTTTATCCTCTTCTAGTTGTAGGTTTTTCAGGATGCCTAGAAGACTTTTCATGTTGTGGGTTAGGGCTTCAAGAGTTCTTCCAAACTTTTCTCTGATGAAGTTTATAGTCCCTGATGTTACTCCTAGGTCCTTGATCTACTTTGAGTTATTTTTTGTGTATTGTGTGAAGTGTGGGTCTTGCTTGAGTTTTCTGCAGATAGTTTTCCAATTTTGACAACACTATTTATTAAAAAGGCCATCATTTCTCCAATTATCTAATTCCATCTCCTTGTCAAAAATCAGTTGATCATACGTAGATGGGCTAATTTCTGCATTCTCAATTCTATCCCATTGAGCTCATTGTCTGTCATTGTACCAGTACCACACTGTCTTAACCACTACGGCAGTGTAGTAGGATTTGAAATCAGGGAGTGAGATGGCTCCTATCTTGTTTCTCTTTTTAAGAAGTGCTGTGCTTATTTAAGGTCTCTATCCATGACAGATGAAATTGGAGATTGCCTTTTCCATCTCGTTGAAGAATGGAATTGGTATTTGTATTGGGAATGCATTGAACATGTAGATTGCCTTTGGGAGAATTGACATTTTCAAAATATTGAGTCTTCCTATCCAAAAGCAAGGTATATTCTTCCACTTCTCCAAGTTTCTTTTTGTTTCTCCTAATAATGTTTTGTAGTTTTCTGTTCATAGGTCCTTGTGTTGCTAGTTAGATTTACTCCCAAGTATTCAATCTTGTGTTTAGCTATTGTGATGGGTATTGTTTTTCTTAGTTCCAGTTCTGTATTCTCTTTGTCACTGTAGAGAAATCCAATTGATTTTTGTATGTTGATCTTGTATCCTGCCACTTTGCTGAATGTTGAGCTTCTATCCATATGGCAAACTACCATCCTTGACCCTAAGCATCAGGTGTTTCAAGTTCTCCTCAGCTTCAGCAAGTAAAGTTGTGTCACCTGCATAACTCAGGTTGTTGATTAATCTTCCTCCAATTCTGATGCCACACTCCTCTTCATAAAGTCCAGTTTTCCGAGTGATCTGTTCCACATATAGATTGAAAAGGTAGGAAGGCAAGACTCTTCCCTGACACACTCCTTTACTAATTTTGAACCAAGCAGTGTTTCTTGCTCTGTTCTGACGGCAGCCTCCTGGTCCAAATATTGGTTTTACATGAGCACAAGCAGGCATTTTGGGATTCCCAGCAGCTGTTTCTTAAATTATGTGCTACTGCATTTGTCCTTTGGGGGGGAGGAGGGAAAGAAAGCAATAACTCCACTGCCTACTAAAGTGGCTTACTGAAGAATTCTAGTCAAACATATTGAAAATCCTTACACAGAATAGAGCTTTTCAGGTATTTTCAAGAAAGGAGATATCTGACAACATGAAAAATGTCTGGATTGTTTTTTCAGAAGCTAATGCCAATGAAATTCCTGCAAAGTCATAACTTTTTTGAAAGAAAATCATGTTTCTATATCCATGGAGAGCATTGATACTTCAAAATAAAAGATGCTGTAGATGTTGTACAAAGGCTGATGATAATGATATGTGAGGAGAGGGAGGGTGAAGAAAGAGAAAAAAGTTCATGCCCTTTGCAGACTCTGATGGTATAAAAAAATGACTCCTCAGACCTATTTCTTTTCTTGGAAGTCCATGGTATGTTCAAGACTCTTCTCCAGCACCACAACTCTTCTTCTGTCACCCTTAGTCATTGTCCAACTCTATGAAGCATAACAAGTAATTGATAAGACCATGGCCTGAATTAGGCACATCTTTGTATCTAGACTGACATCCTTGCTCTTCAGCACTCTGGAGATGTCCATGACAGTAGATTTTCCCAGTGCAATTTGTCTTTTGATTTCCTGATGGCTGGTATTAAGAGTGTTGATTGTGGATCCGAGCAAGCTGTAATTGCTAACGACCTCAATTTCTTCTCCATCTAATATGGTTCTGCCAATTTGTCCAGTGGTGAGAATCTTTGTATTCTTGATGTTGAGCTTCAATTCATATTGAAAACTACAGTCTTTAACATTTTATAGGAAGTTATTCAGGTCTTCTTCAGTTTCAGCAACCAAGGTTGTGTCATCTGCATATCATAGATTGTTAATGAGCCTTCCTCCAATCTTGATGCCACACTCCTTCTTTACAGCCTGGTTTAATCGTGCAGAAGGAGATACCCAGAAATAGTCTCTGAGACTCTTTTGACCTGACCCAAACCCCCACTTGTCTATGAGCAGTCAAGCACATGAATTATTTGCACTCAGGGACCCTGTCTTCAGAAGTCAAGTCAATCTAACATAGCATATGCATAAATATTCAGGAGGGGAAGGAGAGAAGAGAGGACAGAAAATAAGGAAGGGGAGAAAATCACTAGGAAAGCAGAGTTTAGTAGCTGGAGGAAGGGGAGAAGGGATGGAAAGATTCAAAGGGAACTTGAAAAAGACAGGGTGATAGCATAAAGTAATAGTAATCAGTTACATAAAACACAATGTATATGATATTATGAAAGACAATGCTTATGAATGAAACACAACCATATAAGAATATTTGTTGCTACATTTTTTTATTATTATTAATTTCAATGAACATTTACAGAGATTGTGGATTTCCATTCATTCATTATTGCACTTTTCTCGCTGCCCACCCCACCCCCACCCCCAGTTCGCTCTTCTTTAAAAGCAAAAGAAAAACTCCTTCATTGGTATACAATCTTCCCGCACGTTCTTACCCTCACCCATATACTCCACTCTGCAACCCTCATTCCAAACTCTTATGATAATCATAATGCCCTAAAATATATTACTTTTAAACTGTTCTCTCCCTCATCAACTTCAATGCAGTATACATAATTTATTCTTTTTTTTTTTCTCAGACTTACTCCCACCCTGATGTCAGCCGTATTCGACAACAGTGGAACCATACAGTATTTGTCCTTTTGTGACTGAGATATTTCACTCAGCATAATGTCCTTCAGGGTCACCCAATATGAATAATATTGCATGAGTTCCTTGTTTTTTAATGCAGCGTAGTATTCCATTGTGTGAATATACCACAGCTTCTTTATTCATTCGTTTATATTGTAAGAATATTTGTATTCAAAGTATG
Source organism: Elephantulus edwardii (assembly GCF_000299155.1). Taxonomy (NCBI): domain Eukaryota; kingdom Metazoa; phylum Chordata; class Mammalia; order Macroscelidea; family Macroscelididae; genus Elephantulus; species Elephantulus edwardii. The sequence goes on from NW_006399785.1 coordinate 3,991,815, forward strand.
GTGAAGCTTTATCTTTCATACATAGGATATGTAGCTAGGTAAATCTATTACCTGGAGAGGGATATCAACTTGGAAAGATGGAAGGTCAGCCAACGAACGAAAGACCCTCAGTGAGATAGATTGACACAGTGACTTCAACAATGGGTTCTAGTGTGTCACAGATGATGAAGATGGCACAGGGTAGTGCAAAGTTCAGGTCAGCTGTTCAGAGGGTTGCTATCAGTCATACTTAAGGTGACTGGACCTACCAATAACAGAAACAACAACATCTAAAGGAATAACCAAAATGGAGAGGGGAAACAAAACACAGTAGCTGTAGTACCATGATAGTCACTTTAACAATCCACACCCTTGGCACTAGCAGTCAGGAAAAGCAAAGACAAATTGCATTGGGAAAGTCTGCTGTCAAGAACCTCTCCAGAGTACAAGAGCAACAATGTCAGTCTGGAGACTAAGGTGTACCTGATCCAGGCCATGATCTTAGCAATGACATGTGGTGCATTAGAGAGCTGGAGAATGACTAAGTGACTAAGGATGACAGAAGGATCAATGCCTTTAAGTTGTGGTGCTGGAGAAGGGAATTGAACATACTGTGGACTGCCAGGAGAACAAACAGGTCAGTCCTGGGGAGAGTAAAACCAACCTGCTCCCTGGAAGCTAGGATTTTGAGGCTTCATCTCATACTTTGGACACATGGCCAGGAGGAACTAGTCCTTGAAGAAGAACATCATGCTTGGAAGGATGGAGGGACAGCACAGGAGGGAAAGACCCTGGATAAGATTAATTGACTCAGTGGCTGGATTTGATTTGTCAGAGATGATGAGATTGGCTCAGGATAAGGTAGCATTCAGAATTGTAGTATATCAGTTTGCTATGAATTGCAGGTGACTTGACAGCACATAACAACAACAATAAAAGTTATTATTTCAAGATATTTATGTGTCATTAGATAATCAAATACCTCAATCTCAATTATTCAATTAATATCAAGACCAACTATATTTAGATTAATGTTTTAACCTTTATTGTGAAAAGTATTTGGTAAGTAAATGTAATTATGTTTTTGTTGTTGTTATGTGCTGTCGACTCACTTGTGACTCCTAGCGACCCTATGTACAACAGCCCTAAACCCTGCTCTGTCCTATGCCAATCGCACTGTCTCTGACATACTCATCCTGATTACCCCAGTCACTGAATCAATCCACCTCATAGAGGGCCTTCACCTCCTGCACTGTCCCTCCACCCTCCCAAGCATCATGTGCACAAAATGTATGCCGTTGACCGAGAGACTGCCTCAGAGCTATGAAAAATTGTTAAGGTCAAAAGTGGTAGTAAACAATTAATGAATCAAGAAATAGTTGTGACCAAAGTAATTTGTTATCTTCATGATTATTAAGAAAAATACTCATATTAGACACACATACACACCAAAGACAAAAACAAAAAAAAAAGTAAGAAGCAAAGAAATTATCACTTCCAACAACTTTGTTTTACACATTTTAGACAAGTTATGAATGAGAATCAGTTCATGGAGGTCACTATCCTTAATGAAGGAAATCACTGACGAAGAGGAAGAGGAAGCATGACAGATTGTCTCAGTGACAGTTAATGGGCTCAGATATAAGCAAGGGCTGTGAGGGTGGGGCAACGTGTCATTCTCATGGCCTACAGGCAAGAAGTTGTTTTACAATCCCAAAGACCATGGTTCAAGGCCACCAACAAGCTCTATGGAAGAAGGATAGGCAACTTCCTCCCATGTGATTAACTGCCTCTGAGAACTCCCTAGTGGATAGCTGTGGGTTGGTTCCAGCTAGTGTAAATAATCAAAACAATTGCTCTGGAGTAAATTCTCTCTCATGGTGACTGACCCTCCACACGTTTCCAAGGCTGTAAATCTTTACAGGAGAAGGCTGCCCATTGTTCTTTTCTTCAGAGGAGCTAGTAGTGGAATTGAACTGCAGACCTTTCTGTTAGCAGTGAGAAACATAACACCAGGGCTCCTTGCTGTGTTAATATAGGCACTTAGAATTGAGACCAATTTGGAGGCAGCTAAGAACAATAACTGTCTCACATACTTTGGGCATGTTGCTAGAAGAGGGTATTCTTTGGAAGCGAAGTCATGTTTGGAAAGGGAGAGAGTCAGCGAAAGAGAAGACAACCTTCAACAAGGTGGATTGACATGGAGATTGCAGCAATGGGCTCTAGTGTGTCAGGAAGTGTCAGGGTGGAAGAGGAGAGGATGGGGTTCAGATCTATTGTTCATAGGGTCATTATGAACCATATGCAACTCGACGGCACCTAATTACAACACCAGTGAATAGAATATGAAAATAATACTTCATGATGTTCAGAATTTACACTGGTTCTTATCCTCACACACACACAAAAAGTCTGTGGCTCAAAGTATGAACCAAAACCATGTCAGGTGTCACATAACAGTCATGACTGTGGTTGTTGTTGTTGTTTAATGCCGTCGAGTCGTAGAAATAGTCATGATACAACCTGTGAAATCAGATGTTCTGTGATGGGGACAGAGTAAGAACACCTATTATGGTCTGGCCCTACTTTTGTTTTATGAATCTCAGACAAGCTTCATGCTTTAAAAGTGCTGAAAGGGATTTGTTTCCTATATGCAGTGGCTCTCAATATGGTGAAATTGATTAATTTTGTGTTTGGTCCTCATTTATTTATCTAATGTAGGTCCCTCTTGAACTTCTGGCAGCTTTGCGGCTTCCTGTGTGTGGTCCCAACCCTTTCAAACTCCCAACTTTTGGAGAATTTCATTCTTTAATTTTGATGACTGCCCTGATTGTCAAATGTGCTACCCCTAAGTTGTTGTCAATAGTAATCACCGAGTTCCCACCTTGGTGCTGCTCAATAACCTTTTGTTTCACTTTCAAATTAATGCTTCTCCTTTGCCTCCTGCTGCTTCTGTTACTCACACTGGTTTTGCTTCATTGAGAAGGTCAGGGTAATATTTCCAAAAGTATATAAAAGGAATGAAGTGCAAAAGTTGCATTAGGAAAACTGCTCTATTCGCCACATCCTACTCTCCAACCAGAATTTCTGAACTCCCTATCACCTTATAGAATTCTTGTGGCTGAATGATTAAAAGCTGCACTTTCAACCTACGGGCAAGTGGTTGGTCAACCAGCTGCCCTGTGAGAGAGAGAGAGATGGGCTGGAGCATCAGCTGAGTTGATTCCAACTCGATGTCAATGAGGTGCTGGGGGTTTGGTTTGTTTCGTTTGTTTTAATTATAACCATGCTGGAAGGATCACAGACATGAATGTGATCAAGTTGTTGCCAGAATGGACATTATGGGGCATCTTACTGTTGTAGATTGCCTTCAAGTTGAACACAACTCACAGGGACCCTATGAACAAAAGACCTGAAGCCCCTCTACAACTATCGACTTTTATCAGAGTTCATAGTTTCCAGAGGCATGTCGTTTAGGAAGTAGATGCCACTCCTGCTTCCAAACCCGTCATAGTACGTTATTGTTGTTACGTGCTGTTGAGTTGCCTGCGATGTATAGTGATCTTATATACAGCCTCTTTGACTCCTTCCCTGTCATGAATCAGTCTCACTAATTCGGACACACCAACCCCCATTGCGCCAGCTACTGTATCAATACAGCTATATTAAAAATCAAGTGCATGGTAGGTGTTCCTGGCATCTTTCCTCTTTTTCCTGTGAGGCACTGAGATTTTTTAGAGAAGCATCTGTGCAATAACTTAATTGAGAAGAGACAATTCCTTACATTCAGGTACACAGAGAGTAGAAAGAGTAGCTATACTTCTCAGCACGTGGGATGTGACTAGAAAGGCCCTGCACAGTGTTCCAAAATCAATCTGTTCTCAGTGGGACGAGGGGGAAGAGAGATGGGAAGGATAGGTAATAATTCAATGATGCTAAAAGGAATTCTCCATTAATTCATCTCTTTGGGACTCCACTTAATTGACAATCTGAAACAAAGGGAAAAATTAAAGTGGGGGGAATAGAAAAGCGGGTAAAAAAGGTCAGTGGTAGCCACATACTCAGGGGAAGGAGGGCAGTTTTATGGAGGTGAACTTATTCTCTGCGGTGCTAAAGTGGTGAACATGTGAGATTACATGTTTATCACATGCTAAAGAGTTGTGCAACACAAATTGTGAGCCCTGATGTAAGAAGGCTGAAGAAGAAGTGTTGCATTTGGATTATGGCATCAATGAAGAATATTGAGTATATACAACGGACTGTCAGAGTATCAACAAATCTGCCTTGGAAGAAGGACAACCAGTTTTCCTTAAAAAATGAGAGCAGTGAGTCTTCATCACATGTACTAGGAATATGTTATCAGGAAGAACAGTCTCTGAGAAAAACAGCAGAATGCCTGGCCAGCAGAAAAAATAGGAAGCCTCTCAGAGAGATGAATGTTCACAAAGACTGCAACAGTGCCCTCAGACAGCAGCACCCAGGAGGACGGTCCAGGACGAGAGGGGTCATCGAGTCAGAGAGAACGTGAGGGCATGTATTAAGATCATCACTGCAAACAATGTACTTTAGTTAACCCAAACTAACGTCAACAGGGAACGTGGGTACTGTAGTTCTTAGGGAGTTGTGATCATTACTTAAAAGACTGAGCATCTCTTGTGGTTCTAGTAATACACCAGCAGTTCCCCAGAAGAGAGATGAGCAGTCTCGTCCCCTGCTATGTACGGCCTTGGAAAACACAATGGAGGAAGGGTGAGCCATGAGTCGGTTCCAATTCCACAGCAACGACTTTGAAGGTTTCAATCTGTCACTATTGACTCCTCAACGTTAACAAACGTACCACAGGACTCCAAGATACTAATAAAAGGATAAACGATTTTCAGGAAAGAGATGAATATATGGGAACTCTTCATGTGCCCTGCAGAATTATTCTGCAAACCTTAAACATTCTCTGAAAAATAAGATCATAATAAGAAAATAATAAACTCATATTAATAAAAATAGCATAACGCCTATGATGTCAGTTTGAAGACTAAATTCATGCCTTTGTGTTGTGGATGGAGAAGAGTACTGAATATCTTCTCGACTGCCAAAAGAACAGGTAGGACTTGGAAAAACAGTAGCCAGACTGCTCCTTGGAGGCAAAGATGACAAAGCTTTGTCTCTCCTACTGTGGGAATGTTGTAAGTAGAGAAAGGAATGTTGTTAGGTAAGGAACATCAGGCTTGGACAGGTGGAGGGTCAGCACGAGAGAGGAAGACCTCTAACAAGATGGATTGACATGGTGACTATATCAGGGGTCTCTAGTGTATCAGAGATGATGAGGAAGGCACCGGATAGGACAGGGTTCAGGTCTACTGTTCACAGGGGCGCTATCAGTCATCCTTAACTCGAAGACAAGTAACAACAACAGCACAGGGGAACAGGTGTACTTAACAGTCCTCAGGGCTATCTCAGCCTGGCGAGGGCACAGTTCTCAGTGGTCAGGCTGTCACTGCATAAAATCACCTCTCCTTCCCTGTTATGAGCTGAGCTGCCAATCAGTTGAAAGGGAGTTTTTCTTGGGAGTACTTTCTGACTCCAGTATTTAAATGGCTTTTCTGGCCAACCTCATTCTCAATCTGGACCTCACCTTTTTCCTATTGTCTTGCCTCACATTCTTGGGATTAAAAGCTTCCACAGTCTCTGGATGGCCGAGGTTTATTACACCAATTCCATCATTTTAGGATCCAACAGAGTCCTACAGCTACTGACATGCGCAGTGTGCACTGATCAGCTCCTGCAATGAAGGCAGTGAGCAGAAGTCTTCAGTCTATTGCTTGACCCAAGGATTTGGGACTCATCAGCTCTCACCATTACTTGAGGCCATTTCCTTGGGGGCGAGGGGAAATCTCTGCCTTTCCTCCCAGCTCGTGTGTGTGTTTAATCAATCTCTGGTTCTGATCCTCTAGAGAACCGAGACTAAACAGAGGCATTTCATTATATTCCCAGGTTTACTCCACCCAAAGAACTTCGAGATTACTTAAAAATTTAGCGAGCCAACAACTAGAAAGTTAGCGCTGATCTGAGTTCTCGGCTCCAGTAATAAATTATAACGCAGTCACAATCAGTACACGAGCATTTTCCTCCGGATGAATTTAATGGCACACTATAAAGCTTAACAGCTTTCATTTTAAATTAATAGGAATAAGGATATTACTTATTCATGCTCTATTTTTTGTTTCAAGCAAAATGAGAATTTCTAAAACATGCATGCATACACACACAAGGTAAATCACTCTGTCATTTTAACTCTGAGCTAAGTCCCAAATGGTATAAAAACAAAACCCCAAAAACAAAAACAAACCAAACCTTAAATAAATTGGAATTTTCCAGAAACATGGAAATTATTTTAGCTTCAGAAATACTGTTCAGAGGAAGCATTATTTGCTATCTTTTAAAAATAGAAAATGATACTCACATACAACCTTCCCTGACACTAAATTTTTCTTTCCCAAGTACATAATGGACCACTAATCAGAAGTTCTGCAATTTCAATCCACCATCTGCTCTGAGGGAGGGTGATGGGAAACCTCCTCCCAGAAAGATCTGCAGTCTAGGAAACCTGACAGTTGTTGACCATGGGTCGTACAGCAGTAGGTTTGTCTAGGGATTATCCCTAAGTAAGTACCTTGGAAAAGCTAGTACCATCTCTAAAATGACAAAGTAAATTCTTCTAAAAATGTGCTAAACCATAAAAACAACAGTAACAGCAGACATTCTAAAAATTAAGTTTTTCAGAACTCTGAAAAATAATGAGACTTTCACCATCTGAGGAGAATTGAGATAATGAAAAAGAAATGGTTGGATTCAAATAAAAACAGAGTGCTTTGTATCCTTTGACTTTGCCCTATTACTACATTTCTTCCTCAACTCTGCAACAGGCTTGAAAAGCAATGCTCTCACAACCATGACCAAAAAGGATAACTTCATTGTTATCAATTTGGAACCCACACATGAGATCATCTCACCACTGGGCCAACTGGCAGCATCATGATAGATGGATAAGAGATCAAGACTGTTAACAGTTTCAGCTTGCTTGATTCCATAAGCAACACTCTTGACACCAGCAGACAGGAAATAAAAAGCCAAACTGCATTAGGAAAATCTGCTGTCAGGGACCTCTCCAGAGTGCTGAAGAGAAAGGATGTCTCGAGAGACTAAGGTGTGCCTGATCCAGGCCATGGACTTTGCAATTACTTGCTATTCATCAGAGAGTTGGACAATGGCCAAGGATGACAGAAGAATTGATGTCTTCAAGTTGTGGTGCTCAAGGAGAACACTGAACATACCATGAACCACCAGGAGAACAAATAGATCTTTCTTAGAGAGGGTGAAACCAAGCTGCTCTTTGGAGACAAGGATTTTGAGATTCTATCTCACATACTTGGGCATGTGGCCAAGAGAGAGACAAAGTCTTTGGAGAAGGAGGTCATGCTTGGATGGGGTCGAGGGACAGTGCAGGAGAAGAAGACCCTGGATGAGATGTATTGACACAGTACCTGGGGAAATGAGGATAGGTGTGCCAGAGACAGTGAGAGTGGGTCAGGATGGAGGAGGGTGCAGAGCTATTGTGCACAGGGTCAGAGCTGACTCAATGGCACTCAACACCAAAAAGAGCATGGAACCCTCTCATGGGTTTTCAGAAACTACATCACATGAGAAGAGACTTGCTCATCTTTCTCCCACAGAGCATCTGTTGGATTCAAACCGAATGCCTTTGGGTTGGCAGCACTATGCCTTACCCCCTAGGCCACCAGAGCTGCACAACCATGATGAACAAAATAAAATCCACTTCAGGCAAGTCCAGCACTCACTGACCTTCATCAGGTTTCAGAGGTCATCTACTCTATCTTTTGTGGAATGGCTGGTGAGTCTGAACTGATGACCAAGATTTTATCTACTACATTGTCTGGGATTTTTGAAACTACTGTAAATGCATCAAAATTAAAAAGGTATCTATCAGTCACTGAAGGCAAGAAAATACATTTGGATTTCCCAAAAAGCTTTATTCCCAGAGAACCAATGACTGCTCTCTGAACTGTTAATTAACTTCATGGAACAGCATTTCTCAGGGCTTCTGTTTAAATCAACTCAGAGCTCACCTCGTAAAAAATAAATAACTAATAAGAAAATCCTATTATTAGCAAATTATCAAGACAATTGGAGAAATTATTCAACATTTCACTTTTCTGAAGCAATGATATCTAATTCTAACTCACTCATTACTGTCAGGTTGAATCGACACATAGTTACCCCTCTGGTGGGTTTTTGATGTGTAAACCACAAAGGATTTGTCAATTTCAACCAATAGAGATGGGCTTCCTTTAGGATAGCCATGCAACTTCCTACTACAGCACAGGTTCCCATTAAAATTGTGTTACATTTTAGCAAGGGATTTAAGATAAAAAAAATTAAGGGTCTATATCCATATCGTTGTTGTTGTTGACTACCTTCGAGTCAAGCATGACTCCTAGTGACCATATGAACAAAAGCCCTGAAGCCCCTCTACAACTACTGACATTTACCAATGTTCATAGAGTTTCTGAAAGCATGTTGTTTAGGAATCAGATGCCACTCCTGCTTCCAAGCGGGAATATATGGACTATATGTATATAGACTATATCCATGTAGTCGAGGGAGGAAAAAAATGAAGGAAAATGAAGAGGGGTGCAGGAATACGTGGAGCATAACTGAGTAGATCAAACATGCAAAGGAAGAGGCAAAAGAGTGGCATGAAGTATTCTAGGAGATGTGACGGCTGAAAACTCTACAAATTGGATGAAAACCAAAACTATACAGGTCCAAAGGTAGTCTGGCATTTCCTAAAAAATAGTGGAACTTAGAAACATTATGTGATCCAGCCATTCCATGGCTAGGAATAAACCTCAAGGAAATTATAAGTGAGACACAAACAGAGATTTGCACACCAATACTCATAGCAGCAGTATTCACCATCATAAGAACGTGGAAAAAGCTGAAGTAGCCAATCACAGCTGAATGGAATCAGAAATACACAGGATGGAAGACTACGCAGCACTCAGGAGCAATTATTTCAAAAGTTACTATATAACTTGGGAGAGACTAGAGAGCATTATGCTGAGTGAACGAACTCAGTCTTATAAGGACAAATACTGCATAAGACAATTTTTGTAAAAATAGAAGAATAACTAGTAAAATGTTTATGAGGGTCCCACAGCGAAAAGGGTGGAAGTAGAGGGATGAGTATGGGTAGGTGGCAAATCACAAGGTCACACAATTTGGTAAGTGGGGAGAGAAGGTAAAGGAAGTGGAAAAGATACAGTGGGGACCTGAAAAGACAGGGTAATGGTGGGCACAGTTCAATTGTAATGTTATAAAATACAATGTATGGTAATGATTCCATAAAACACAATGTGAATGAGGAAAAATGTGAAACACAAGTATGTGGATTTTGCATACAAACCAATATAAATGGGGGGGATATATATCAAAGTATGATAAAAATCCAAAGGTCCACAACTGCAGTAATAATTGTCAAGCTGTCGGAAGACATGACAAAGAAAGCTTGAAACAAGGAGAGTAACGTGCCTTACCAACTATAAGAGAGTCTTGGTAAGCTAACACTAACTTACCAGGCAAAGCCAAAAGCTACAGAGAATGGAAGAATAGATTTTTAAAAATCTGAAAGAAAAAGAATCTACCAAAAAGAATTAGGTGATGTGAGCATCTTAAAATCATATTGTGTTGATGATTTTACAGCCCTGTGAGTATATATGAACCACTGAACTATAAAAATGTGAATTGTTCTGTATGTGAATTATACCTCAATATACAACAGTGCCAAAGACTGATAAAAGCAAAGAAAGTAGAAAATTCATGGAAAAAAATGGGTTGAAGAGTATCTGGCATTGTAACAGTCAAGGAATAGTGTTAAAATTAGTGGCGATTACTATTTGAGAGTATAAATGTCCTCATCAACGTTTATTTTAAATTAAAATAACTTAATCTATGGTTAATTTCTCTTGATCAGGCTGAAGGCAACATTCTTACCCACTATTTCACTAGTTCAATCTTGAAAAGTCATTAATTTTTTCTTTTGAAAATGTGAAAACGAATATCATTTCATAGCACTGGATTTCAAATGCATTTCATTAGCCTAATTTCTAAGAGGAGCTAATTTTGATAAGACTTACTTAGTGACAAAGAGACAGAATCACTCTCCCCACCCCCAGAACAATTATAAGTGCCTTAATATTGCCCCTATGTGGGTGTACACAACTTCAGATCACAGACACACACACACACACACACACATACTTGAACATTAAAGAATCGTGTTTAGTGTCACAAATGACAGTGATAAAAAACCAAACAGTGCCTTTAATATTACTTTTGGCAAAGACTGAAAACCACTCTGTCACACAGCGTCCTGTGCCAATCTCTAATACAAATCTAAATTTCCTAGCGGATAAAGGACATCTTCTCTGGTTATTTTTGCATAAGCTTGATTCTTAAAAGTCAGCCGCAGTTTTAAAGCTGCAACTGGAGCCTAAATGTGAATATAAGCAAGGGAGGCAGTCTGGGCTCTGCGTAGTGAATTTACTTCTATTTTAGAACTTCCATATATTTGCCAACAATTGCATTACATGAGCTTCAAGGCAGTTCTGCATGATTTAGTTCATTATTTGACATCTTAACTTCTTGTAAGAATTAACCTCCATGCAATGCCTGTTCATCCACTTCTTCATTTTTCCTAAGAAAGAAACAAAAGTTCCTTTGCAAATCAAAGAAGTCCCTAAATCAAGTGTGAGAAAATACAGTTCATCAGTATATGCTAACAAACACAAATTATATAATTTGGGGGATTACATAATTATTATGTATATAATACTCCATGCTTTCTAAGTGCTTTAAAGCTATTAATTAGCTTTTCCTTTCAAACGTGCTGTGAATCAGAAAATTATTACTCTCCCTGACTTCTAGGATAAGCCGCAAATGAATAGAGTAACTGGTGTCTCAAAACCCAAAACTTGGGTTATGTTTTAAATGGAGATACAATCCACAAGGATGCTAAGAGGACCCATAAGGAGTTGTAAACAAAAAACATTAAATCTTGGTTCACAAAGTGCAGCTAGATAGAAGATTTCAGTGTTATTTAGAGGACTCGAAGCAACTTCAAAACCTACCCAGAAGAGGTAGTTAGCAGAGTAGTGGAAAAATACAACCAGAAGGTTCTTTGGAAGCAAAGAAATGGTATTCTCAACTCATTTATACCATGGGCACATCATATAGAAAGATTATGAGTTTGATACTAACACCATGTCTGGTATATTTCAGAGCTAAAGAAAATAAAGCAATACTCTTCAAGTGATGGACTGACCAAACAAAAGCATCAATAAAGAGCTCAATCAGCCAATAACAATGAAATGACATAGGAACAGGCAACATTTTGATTATACATAAAAGCAGCATGTAGTTAAGGTGATTCAACTGCAGGTAACAACAACTAGCCAATTTACACAATCTGCTGGGTTATAACCTACTCCAAATTAGTAGGAAGGAAAGAAAATATTGCCCTGAAATGGGTGTAGAATGTTCAGATCATTCAAGTCAACTTGAATAACTAATAATGTGAATATAGTAGATACTAATGTGACTGTAGTCAACAGGCTTGGCACCAGCAGCCAGGAAATTAAAAGGCGCATTGCCATGGGAAAACCTGCTGTTAGGGACCTCTCCAAAGTACTGAAAAGCAATGGTGTCTCCCTGGAGACTAAGGTGCGTCTGATACAGGCTATGGTCTTCGCAATCACTTGTTATGCATCAGAAAGTTGAACAATGACCAAGGAGGATAGAAGGAGAATTGATGCCTTTGAGCTGTGGTGCTGAGGAAGAGTATTGAGAATACCATGGACTGCTAGGAAAACAAA
>NW_006399785.1:4004146-4005227 GCF_000299155.1 Elephantulus edwardii
TCCAGAGTGACATTACTGCTCTTCAGTACAATTTGGAACAATACAGTGCATATTTTTTTTATTTTTAGTTACTGCATAACGAATATATTTAAGACTTAAATATTAAAAATATAATTTCCACCTCTTCATCTATTTTATTCCTTTGTTTTCAGGTGCTGTGAAGTTGGCTCTGATTCAGAATTAAAACCCAGCCCTGGCCCATACCATCCTCAGTCTCTCACTGGGGTGCTGAAGCCTAGTGTTAAAGTCACTGTCTCACTTCCTCTGGTGGACGCTCCTGCCCTCTTCGCAGACCTACTTTTCTAAGCATCATGTCTTTGACCAAGGAATGGCCCCAACAAGAAATCATCTGAATGTGCTTGGCCTTGATTTCAAACTCAGACCCTAGAAAAAAACATCTTTATGGCCAGTTATCAAATTACTTCATTTTTCTCAATGTCATCTGAAATAAAAAAAAGAAAAGTTGTTGGGCTCTCAACAGTATTCAAAATGAGTTTTCCAGCTGAATCCTTTATCCTCACAAGAAATAACCAAGGGACGAAGGCAGATATTCTCATTGGACCACTACAATTCTTACTCCCTTCTAAAAATACCTTTCCATAAACACTGGGGTCTCTGACACCCACTGTCAGGAGATCATTCAACCCCATGGACCCTGAGAATCCTGGAGGTCCCCTGTTGCACAATATCTGATAGGAAATAGGCTCAAAAAAACTAAAAGCTCTATGGTCCACAAAGTCTTTCAGATTGGCCATAAAATCAAGATTCAAATACAGAATATTACTCATTTAAATATTTCAGTATAAGCAAAACAGGACACATATATTCTGCTTTGACAGAATTCAGAGCAACAGAATTTAAATAAAATAGATGATGCTAAATACAGGAACTGAAATGACATTGGCAGTTAGTGACAAGTACTATATGGTTTAAGATCATTTTAAAAATTAATATATCCTGGTGAGCTCTGGTGGCCTAGTGGCAAGAAGGTGTACTGCAATCCCAGAAGTACATGGTTCAAATCCACCAGATGCTCTGCTGGAATAAAAATTAATATATCCTGATTCTACATTTTACTGGA
>NW_006399785.1:4005327-4008495 GCF_000299155.1 Elephantulus edwardii
ATTGGCACAGGACAGAGCGGAGTTTAGGGCTGTTGTACATAGGGTCACTATGAGTTGCAAGTGACTCGACGGCACATAACAACAACAACAATGTGAAAATGAGAAAATGTAAGAGTTATGTGAAAAAAGACAGACAGACTTGGAGGGGAAGGGGAAAAAACAATAAATAAAATAAATGACAAAGTTAGGGCAGTCTGGAGAACTTGAAAAAGCCATGGAGGAGTCCAGCAAGTCAAGACAGTGTATCCCTCAGAAGAGTAACATACATCACTCCCAGGATGACTGGTTAACAGGGACGAAGAGCCATCAAGAAGCAGAGCCCGTGAGTCTAATCACATTGTTCAAAGTCATCATTTTTAGCAGCTGCATGATTGTCTTTGTTGCTCAAGAAAACACCAAACATTATCTAACTATCTGAAGGGAGCTTAGATGGTCTCTGAACTATCTCAGGAAACCAAGAGGCATTTTCAGAATTTAGAAGGATTCAGAGCTTAATAGGGGCATAAGCAAAATCTACTTTTCAGTCTAAAGATATACAAAACCAGTATATTCAGTTATGATTGACTCTTGTGGGTTGAATATACGAGTTGAGAGTTGTAACTTCTGGTACCAAACTTCAGTCCTCAACATCAAAGTTACCCCTTTTATCTGGCCTTCTAGAGAGCCTAGCTGTCCTTTGCCCAGTAGAATAATCACACTTAAGCAGATATTCCCATTAAAGTACTTCTTATTCTTGAATTATGATGCAATATTATTGATTATATATGATTGCACAAAAGCATACTTATTTTTATGATGGTTTACACTACAGGTTACATTGATTATTTCATTAAACTATCTTATTATAATTCGGTGACTGGGGTAATCGGGATGGGTGTGTCGGAGGCAGTTCGGTCAGCGCAGGATAGAGCAGGGTTTAGGGCTGTTGTGCATAGGGTCGCTATGAGTCGCAAACAACTCGAAGGCACATAACAACAACATCTTATTATAAGATAGTACTTACTAAATTTTAGTTTTTTATCACATCAGTCCAAATGGACAAAGACATTTCTGGAGAGGAATCTTTGAAACTTTATCTTTTTCCTGGTATAACTTGCTCTTGTCGAGCAAAAATAGGCTCCGAGCTGACTCTCCCGTGAGTTTTCAGAAGCTGTAAATCACAGGGAAAGAAGAAGCCCAACTTTCTCACACGGAGATGGATTCACACCTCCTGCCTTTGAATTGGTACCACTCAGTGACCAAAGCTCCCTTCCTAGCATGATGGTAGAGAAATGTCTCTTAAAGGTAGCACCAAATAATATCGAATGAAGGGATGGATGGTGAATGGATGGACTATTCTCAGCCCTACCTCTTGCCACTTTTCTATGCCCTAAATTCTCTATCTACAGGTTCTTGAGCCTACTAAGAATAAGAGGTCCTATTCCCTGCATTGTGTGTTATTCTACTCCACTTATAACTTGATCTAACGACATTTAAAAAATTATTGAATAACATTTTAAATAAATCAATATATACTTGTCTCTCATTTTTTTCCTCTCCCATACACCCACACTTCTTTAAAAAAAACAAAACAAACAACCCTCAATATCTTAGAGTTGGAAGTGACTTATAGTGCCCCTCCACTATTTTCTTAGGCAATAAATCGAACTAGAGGAGATTGGACATCTTTCTCTCACAGAGCTGATGGGAAAATGGAACTCTCAGAGAGACCTTTGGGTTAGAAGAGCAACTCTGTAGACTAAGCCACCAGAGTTTCCTACTTTCTTTCTAGAACCCTCTTATTTTCAGTTCAAACACATTCCCTCACTACCTTTGTGTCAACTCACAGCCAGTCTCTGTTGTATTGCTCAGGCTGTAAATATTCACAAGAGGATCTGATGGCTTAGTGGTAGACAGCTGTACTGCCAAGTCCAAAGCACACAATTAGAATCCACCAGATGAAAGTTACACAAATGTCCGGGTCATAGGGTGGCTATGCGTCGCCTGCAACTCAGTGGCACTTAACACCAAACAGCAGTCAAGGCCCTAGTCCTTGGGAAATGATATCATGCTGAAAGTAGTGTAAAGTCAGAGAAGAAAAGAACATCCTTAACATGATTCAGTGACTGTAACAGTGGACTCAAGCACGTCTCAAATTGTGGGGATGGTGTAAGGGTAAGGGTTAGATATGTTATAGAATTGCTGTGAGTCATAGAGAGAGCTCTGTGGATCTAGTGGATAGAAAATTATGCTATCAAGCCAAAGGTGGGTGATTTTAATCTGCGGCTCTAAGACCTGCTTTTAATTGTTTTTGGTCAAATATTCTTCTAAGTGGTACAGCACTGGTCTGTCCATTTGCTGTACAGAAGTAAGTGGTTGCTGAGATGCTAAACAGTGTTCACTGTGACACTGATGTGTCAAATGTGATAATGGTTACCCACAGTTGACAGTGTTTGGTGGAGTTCTCAGATTAAAACAGGCTTGGGAGCAGGAGTGGCATCCACTTCCAATATAGCTTGCCTCCGGAAACTATATGAACTTAGTGAAACAATGAAAGTTATTCAAGTGTTCAGGTCTTTCATTCATTGGGTCACTATGAGGCGTCTATGACTCGATGGTACTTAACAACAACAACAACAGCTTCTTCATTGGAGAAAGATGGGCAATATCCTTCCCTTGCAATTTACAGCCTGTGAAAAACTGCTGGAAAGTCAGGTGTGAATTGGTTCCAGCTCAGTAGCAGTGAGTGAGTGAGTGAGTGAGTGAGTGAGTGAGTGAGTGAGTGAGTGAGTGAGTGGAGGAGACAGCCAGCCATCCTTCTGCAGAGCCACTGATAGATCTGAACCACTGCCGCCAAGTGGCCATGTGATTAACAGGAGGTCTACTTCCCCAGAGCTCCCAAATCCAGCCACGTGTCCAGCATGTCACTGAAATTTAGTAAGTGTTTTTCAGGATTTTATTGTTTTTCAATTTCACAAACCCAAACAACATTTCATTTATTCCATATTTTGTATTGCCTCAAAAGTTTTCAATCAAAAGAAGCTAATGACTTTTCAAACTGCAAATAGAACAAGAATTAACATTTTGGAGCAATGTTGTTATATACTGTTGAGTTGCTTGCAACTTATAGTGACCCTATGCACAACAGCCATAAACCCTGCTCTATCCTGTGCCAATCACATTACCTCT
>NW_006399785.1:4011126-4024409 GCF_000299155.1 Elephantulus edwardii
TTAAATTTATGACATTATTATAATATAAAAGTAAGTTCTCGTGTTTCCTAGTAAAATAAAATAAGTTGCTTTTTTATTTTAAAATAATGAGGGCAATAGTTAATCATTAATCAGTTGACCTAAAGGTTTATGATTCAAACTCACACAACATTTGGTGGAAGAAAGACTTAGCAATCTGCTCTGGTAAAAATTATATACCACAGGAAAACACATAGGTAATTCTACTCTGTTGCATGGAATTTTAGTTATAAACAATTAACCAATTAACTTTAAATAAAGCCTAAAAACTGATTAAAGAAGGGTAGAAAAAATATTTGGTGATGTTTTCACTCTGAAAATAGCAAATAAAAACAAGACAAATACATTTCTTGATTTATTTAAATAAATTTTCATTTTTTCTTTGTCTTAGTGAGATTTCCCTGTGCCTAGAGACCTCTAAAAACAAGTCTTCATCATCAGGCCAATAGGTAACATCATGATAGATGAAAAAAAGACCAAAACTGTAAATAATTTCATTTTGCTTGGATCTACAATCAACAACCTTGACGATATCTATCTACCAAGCATAAAATTTTTAAAAAATAGATGGCATTGGGAAAGTCTGCTCTCAGGGACCTCCCCAAAGTGCTGAAGAGCAATTATGTCAATATGAAGACTAAGGTGCACCTGATTTAAACCATAATCTTTCCAATTACTTGCTAGGCAGCTGAAAGTAGAATAATGAGGAATAATGACAGAAAAATCAGTGTCCTTAAGCTGCTGTGTTGGACAAGAGTGCTGAATATCCCTCGGATTGCCAAAAGCACAAACAAATATATCTTGGAAATGATGCAGCCAGGTTGTTCCTTAAAGTCAAGGATACTTTCAACATGTTGTTAGAAGCGGCCAGTCTCTGAAAAGGACATTATACTTGGAAAGGTGGAGGGTCAGTGAAAGAGAGGAAGACTCTCAATGAGATGGACTGACACACCGACTCTAACAGTGGGCTCAATTATGATGGGATGCAACAGGGGAGGACAGAGTTCAGGTCTATTTTTCACAGGGTCACTATGAGTCCTAATCAACTCAACAACATTTAACAATAACAACAGGGGGAGCTCTGGTGGCTTCGTGGTAAGGGGTTGTGCTGGTAAATAGAAGGCACACAGTTCAAAACCCACCAGCTGCTCTCCAGGAGAAACGTGGGCAATTCCCTCCCATACAATTAACTGCCTCTGAAAACCCACTGGAGAGTCAGTTACAAGTTGGTTCTGACTAAACAGAACATAACAAAAGCAACCCATACTGTGTGGCCAAACTCGGCATATATTGACTCAGGAAGTTTGATTCTACAACCAAGCTAAATTAATATCCCAGAAAATAAAATAAGGTACTCATTCTTAATTAGCCAGAACTCTGCTGGTCAATGTTTAATGTTATAATTCAATAAAATATCCTGACAAATGCAGATGTTAGAGAGAGCTTTATTAGAAACTGCCATAAAAGGCTGCGTCTCTGCATGTGTTCATCCTATATTTGATCATTACAGTCATTTGCCTCAACAAATGAAAAAGAATATGAATAACCGGGGAGGCAGGAATACAAAATGATCATTTAGACACCTGTTGTGCGGGGCAGATTGATGGTTACCTATCATCAGCCACATGCTGCAAGACGTCATTCAGGAAATGAGCCACCACAAAAAAATGTGATGTCTGTGATCCCCAACACTGTAAAGCCTATTGTCTTAAAAATTCAATGGATACGAAAGAAAAAAAAAAAAAAACACAACCAGATGGATACCACTTTATTACATGTATAAAAAGATTTATTGTTATTGCTTGTGGTAGACTAGTGTGAAGGAGCTTCAACCCTAAAGGCACTTGGTATGAATCTACCAAAGCTCTGCAAGGAGAAAGACTGGGCAATCTATTCTCGTATTATCCCCTCCCTCTCCACCCCAAGGCAGTAAATTGCATGGGAGAAGACTTCATCTATGAAGCTACTGGTGGTATTCAAACCTTGTACCTTTGGGATTGCAGTGCAGATTCTTACCATTAGGCCTCCAGATAAAGAAAATTTGGGGGCTGGGACCAGATCCAGAAAAGCTAATATTCTTTCAAATCACTGCAACATCAAAACTTCTTATAGATTAGATAAAATAAGCCAAACTGAGCTAGTGCATATTTTTCGTTAGAAAAAAAAAACTGTTTGGATGGAAAGGACAGAAAGGCAAAATACAGCAATGTCTAAAAAAGAGTTGTGAGAAAATTAAAAGCATTCTAAAATATATTTAGATATTAAAGAGCTTTCCTTGTAGACTGAATCATTCCTAAAAGAGACTTATTCTTAAAACTGCAAATGTCAGAACAAGCAGTTTATTTTCCAAGATACTTTTACTGGAAATACTTCAAACAGAATTTTAAAGGACCCACATATAGTAAAATCATAAAACAGCACAAAAATAGTAGGTGAGGGTGTTAAAAAATACATTAGGAATACATAACGAGGAAAAGCTGCTGCTGCTTAATTATTGTTTTTGTTATGTACTGTTGCATTGCCTGAAACTCATAGCAACCCTATGTACAACAGCCCTAAACACTGCCCTATCCTGTGCCAATCTCACTGTCTCCAGCACACCTACCCTCAGTACCCCAGTCACTGAATCAATCCATCTCATCAAGGGTTTTCCTCTCCTTTGCTGTCGCTCCAACCTCCCAAGCATGACATCCCTCTCTAAGGATTGGTGCTTCCTTGCAACATGTTCAGAGTATGTCAGAGGAAGCTTCAGAATCCTTGTCTCCAAGGAGAAGCCCGGTTTAACCCTCTCCATGATGAACCTGTTCATTCTCTTAGCAGTAAATGGTATATTCAATTCTCATCTCCAGCACCACAGCTCAAAGGCATCAATTCTCCTTCTATCCTCCCCAGTCATTGTCCATCTCTCCGACGCATAGCAAGTGATTGCAAAGACCATGGTCTGTATCAGGTGTGCCTTAGTCTCCAGAGTGATATCGTTACTCTTTAGTACTTTGGAGAGGTCCGTAACAGCAGACTTTCCTATTGCAATATGTCTTTTTGATGCCAAGAGTGTTGACTGTGGAGCCAAGCAAACTAAAGTGAAAAATCTCCATCTCTTCACCATCGATCCTGATGCTGCCAATTGGTCCAGTGGTGAGAATCTTTGCCTTCTTGACATTGAGCCTCAATCCATATGGAAGGCTGCATTTCTTGACCTTCTACAGCAAGTGCTTGAGTTCCTCCTCAGTTTCAGAAAGCAGGATTGTGTCATCCACATAACACAGATGTTTGATGAATCTTCCTTCAATCCTGATGCCACATTTCTCCTTATACTGCCCAGCCTCCCGGATAATCTGTTCTGCATATAGACTGAAAAGGTATGGGGATAGGACACATTCCTGGTATACACCCTTCCCAATTTTGAACAATGCAGTTCAAGCGGCTTTGAAAGAATTGGCAAAAATTAAAGCTCCAGGATTTGATTGTGTACCAATTGATATATTTTAACCAACAGATGCTGCCCTAGATGTGCTCAACCAAGTTGTGTCAAGAAATCTGGAGAACAACCACTTGGCCAACTGACTGGAAAAAAATCTATATTTGTTCCCATTCCAAAGAAAGGTGATCCACCAGAGTGTGGAAATAATTAATTTCATTAATATCACATGAAAGCATGAGTCTCCTAAAGATTATCTAAAAACGACTGGAACAGCACATCAGCAGAGAATTGCCAGAAGTCAGGCTGGGTTTAGAAGGGGTCATTGTACTAGGGATATTGTAGCAAATGTTAGATCTTGGCTGAAAGCAGGAGTAGCAGAGGAATGTTTCTGTGTTTCATTGACTATGGAAAGACATTTGACTGTGTGGATCATAACAAACTGTGGCTGATTCTGAGAAGAATGGGAATCCCAGAACACTTGATCGAGCTAATGCAAAATCTATACTTGGACCAGGAGGCAGTCGTCAGAACAGAGCAAGGAGATATTGCTGCTGTTTACTACAAAACTAAATACTGAGTTTCTGTCACGCAAAGCAAAGGCAAAAATACATTTATTCCTTTCATTTCTTTTATTTCATTATGAAATAAATATCGACTACATAAGCTTGTAAAAATCACAGTCAATATGATGGGGGAGGGAATTCTAGCGCACTCCTAGATCATTATTTCTCCTAGGTCTGAACTCAGTCATGTCAGTTTGAGGACTGAGATGTGCCTGATCCAGACCATTGTCTTTCCTATCACTTGCTCTGCATCTGATAGCTCCACAATGTATAAAGAAGAGAAAGAATTGATGTCTCTGAGTTATGACACTGGACAATAGCACTGAAAATCCCATGGATGGCCAAAATAACAAAGAAATGTCTTAGAGAAGGTGAAGCCAGCATGTTCTTTGGCTGCAGAGGTGAAAAACTTCGTCTCACGTACCTTGGAAATGTTGTCAGGTGATGCATCCTTGGAGAGGGACATCATGCTTGGAAAGGTAGAGAGTCAGCAAAAAAGAAAAAGACTCTCAATCAGATGGACTGACCCAGTTACTACAGCAATGTATGCTCAAGTATGTATCATGCATCGAGAGACATTGACAATGGCACAGGATAAGATATTATTCAGGTCTGTTGTACACAGGGTTTATACGATGCCTACTTGACTCGATGGCACCTACTAACTGAAACTGAACTTAGAAAAGAACCTGTTGTTTAACTGTTGTTGTTGCTATTGTTGTCGTTGTTGTTAAGTGCCTTCGAGTCGTAGGTGACTCATAACAACCCTATGAATGAAAGACCTGAACACTTGTATAACTTTCATCCTTTCTCCAGATTCATAGGGTTTTCAGAAGCAAGCTATTTCAGAAGTGGATGCCACTCCCGCTTCTAAGCTTATTTTAATCAGGGAGCTCCACCAAACACTGTCCACCATGGGTGACCATTATCGCATTTGATACATCAGTGTCACAGTGTTAGGCATCACAGCAACCACAAGTTACCTCTGTACAGCAGTGCACAGACCAGAACTATACGACCTAGAAGAATGTTTGACCAAAACCAATTAAAAACAGGCCTCAGGGCCGTGGATTAGAATCACCCACCTTTGGCTTGGTAGCGTCATTTTCTGTCCATCAGGCCAAATGATCTCTCTCTATGCTGCTGTTGTTGGTAAGTGCCATCGAGCTGTAGGTGACTCATAGTGACCCTATGAACAAAAGACCTGGACACTTGTATAACATTCATCATTTCTCCAGGTTCATAGAGTTTCCCGAGACAAGCTATTCCAGAAGTGGATGCCACTCCTGCTTCCAAGCTTGTTTTAATTGGGGAGCTCCACCAATTGTTTAATTAGTGAAATTAAATCTAAATATTGTAAGGAATAGATAGAATCCTAAATAGCAACACTGTAGACATGGCACACACTTTATAACTTTTGTTTTAAAAGCTCTGATAAGGCTAAGAGCAAAGAATTTGCCATCCTTCTGTAGAGGTGGTAGGTTCCACAGTATAGTGTGTGTCATTTAGTCTGAACCGACTCATAGCTGCCACTCCAGCAGGTTTTCAGAGTCTTTAAAGTGCAAGGGAGGAGACTGTCCATCTTTCTTCCCAAGAGCACCTAGTGGATTCGAAACGCCTGCCTTTGAATTGTCAGCCCAGCTCCTCATCTATGAGACCACCAGAGTTCCCACCATTTTGGTCTAATGACAATGAAAGTTATTGGATGAAACAACAGTGGCTTTTGCAACAATGTTACCATAAAAACTCCTGCAAATGTTCTACTAAGGACTGTTGTTAAGAAAAAAATATGATAAAATAGAGAACTATATTTCTTGGTATACTTCTGCAAAGGAATGTGATGTAAGTATACTCTGTTTTGGTAAACTAATATATTAATACAGAAAAAAAGAATGGTGTTATTGTTGATGTTGTCATACGCCACAGAGTAGTCTGCAACTCATGTAGACCCTACGTACAATAGCTCTGAAGCCCACTCTATGCTGAGCCAGTTACTGTGTCAATCTATCTCATCCTGGGTCTTCCACTCCTGTCCCTCCGCCCTCCCAAGGATGATATCTTTCTATAATAATTGGTCTCTCCTGGCCACGAGCCCAAAATATGTCAGACAGAGCTTCAATATCCTTGCCTCTAAGGAGAAACTTAGTTTCACCCTCTCCAAGACAGACCTGTTTGTTCTCTTGTCAAACCATAGTATATTAAATATTCTTCTTCAGCACCACAAATCAAAGGCATCAATTCTTTTTCTGTCATCATTATCCAGCTCTCTGATGCATAGCAAGCAATTGTGAAGACCATGGCCTGCTTCTGGTTCACCTTTGTCGCCAGACTGACATCACTGCTCTTAAAAACTTCAGAGAAGTCACTGACTGCATCGTGTCCGACGCAATTTGACTTTTGATTTCCTGATTGCTGGTACTAATAGTGTTGTTTGTGAAATCAAGCAAGCTGAAATTGTTAACAACCTCAATCTCATCTCCATCTACCATGGTCCTGGCAATTGGCCCAGTGGTGAGAATTTCTGTTTTCTTGATGTTGGGATTCATCCTTAACCTTCTGCAGCAAACACTTCAGGTCCTCCTCACACCAAGAATGGTGTAGGAGATACTTTTCAGTCTATTTACTAGTCCCATTAGATATTTTTCTTATTTTGAGATCCGTCCCACAGTACACTTTTTCCAATATACAGGCATCAATTCTTCTTCTATCCTCATTATCCAGTCCTCTGATGCATAGCAAGTAATTGCGAAGACCATGGGCTGCATTGGATGCACCTTAGTCTCCAGACTGACATCATTGCTAACTGACATTATGTTGCTGCTAAGGGCCGTCTTGTCAAGTAAGACTCATAGTAACTCTATGAACAGAAGCCCTGAACCTTGCAGTATCCTGCACCATCCACACCCTCTGAGATAAACTTGAGATCCTTATTTCAGACTCTGTGTCTCCTCCCTAAGAGTCTTCTGCTCTTTCACTTTCCAAACACTTTTCCAAGGACTAGCTCTTCCTTATAACAAACCCCAAATATGTGAGATGAAGCTTTGTCATCCTTGCTTCCACGGAGGAGCCCAGTTACACTTTCTCCAAGACCTATTTGTTTCTTCTCTCGGCAGCCCATGGGATATTTCTCCAACATGACAGCTGAAATACATAAATTCTTTTTCTGTCAATGTATTGTTTCACATTCAGATGCATAGCAAGTGACTGATAAAACTACTTGGATCAGCTGAACTTCACTCGTTAAACTAAAATCACTGCTCCTCAGAACTCATGAAGGGTCTTTGACAGCAGAGTTTTCCAACACAAGATGTCTTCTCATCTCTTCTTCACTGCTGGTACCAAGGGTGGTGGTGGTGGTTGTTATGTGCCGTCTAGTTCCCTGAGACTCATAGTGACTTCATGTACAACAGCCCTAAACCCCACCCTAGACTTTGCCAATCTTATTGTCTCTGATACGTCTATCCCCATTACCCGTCCATCCCCATTACCCCAGTGATGGAATCAATCCATCTCATCAAGGGTCTTTCTCTCCTGCGCTGTCCCTCCCAAGCATGACATCCTTCTTCAAGGACTGGTCCCTCCTTGCAAGAGTTCCAAAGTATGTTAGAGGGAGCTTCAGAATCCCTGCCTCCAAGAACCAGCCTGGATCCACCCTCTCCAGGACATACATTAGCTGACTCCATCCCATAGACCACAGTTGAGGAGACCATGGTTGGTTATGAGACTAAACTTGTCCCCATAGTGTTTTCTAAGAATATTTTTCTCTGGAGGAAAATATATTATCAGGAGGTAAGATTGTTCTTCTTGAATGGAAATAAGTACAATGTAAGAGCTTTCAGAAATCCATCTTTCATCATTGCTTTTATTTAAGTTTGAGGTGGAAGAAGTTAAAGGAACGTGGTAGAAGTGTGAGGGGAGGAAGAAGGTAAAATTAAGAACGTGAGGATCAGGAGTGTAAGAAAAGAGCTAGAACAGGGTAGAAAAGTGAGGTAAAGGTTCCCTGGCCTCTGATGCCTTTACATTCTCTGATCCCATCTTCATGACTTCATGAGGACCTACCCCGTTTGCCTTTGGATGCATTCTTCTATTATTTTTATTTGTGTATTTTTAAATTGTGATTTGAGTGAAAGGTTTTAAAAGTATATTCATTTTCCATTCAATCATATAGGAACATTTTTACTTCATAACCTTAATTTCAATAACCACCATGTAATCATAATTGGCTCACTTCCCCACAATCCTCACTTTCCTTGCTCCTATCTTGCACCTTCCCACCTTCCTCAGGGCTCTCTCCTTGGGCCAACGCTATTCTTCTGCTGCCATTCACTCGCTTTTTCTGAGGAGTAAGTGTGTCCCTGAACCACCACTCACTTGCACACTCACACACACTCCTGCCTTCACATCTGAGCTGACTCACAGCTAATGTAATGCTTCGAACTACTGGTGTATTTGCACTGCTGCAATTCTGGTCAGTAGTCAAACTTCCTAGGACTCTGCCACCACAGTGATTCCCCTTACAGGCCTGGCTACTGTTAGCTTAAAGTCAAGCCACAAGCATGTTCTACTATATTAAAGGTCCTTAAGACTATCTCTCTAATTACTTCTTAAGAGAAAGGGCCTGGTCAGAATGAGCAGCTCTCCTTCAATAGAATGTTCTGGCTATGGACTTTGCATCAATGTCCTGGGAGCTGGGAATAACCAGCACTGCCCTACCTAATCACTGCCACTAGGTCTCTTCTTTAGTGATGCCACGTGTCAAGAGAACTGATCTGCAGGCTAGTCAGTTCAGTGTGACAGAAAACATGGCAAGCACTGGGAAGCCTTTATTTGTAAAGGATCAAAGTAGGAAGGTTGTGTTCTGGTAAAAGCAGAACAAACACAAGGCTGCAATAAAGGTGACCTGCCAGCCAGTCGTACAATGCCCGTTATGGTCTGCACTGTGTCCAGCAGTTATATGTGCAGTTAATAGAATTCCCTACATATGTGCACAGAATTTCATCTGGGAATATGCTCTTCTTTGTGGTAACGTAGGAGTAAGGAATTGGGCTGTCAACCCAGAGGCACACAGTTCGAATCTACTATCTCCTCCACTGGGAGATGAAGGAAGATGAGCCATGTCCTCTTGTGCAATTCTGCCTCTGAAAACCCACTTGCAGGTTGGTTATGAGTTGGCCCCAACAGGACAGCACACAACACTAACTCTCAATGGTAGTGGTGGTGGTGTGTACTGTGTTGGAACCAACCCATAGCCGACCTTCCAGCAGGTTTTCAGAGGCAGTTACTCTCGTGAGAGAAGACTGCCCATCCTTCTCCCTCAGAGCAGCTGGTGGCCTCGAACTGTGTGCCTTCGGGACTGCAGCACAGCTTCTTGCCACTAGGCCACTCTCAGTATAGGGTGTGTTTTCAGCCAAACGCTTTAGATATATGAGTCGTTTAGGCAAAGATAATACAAGCCACATGAAGAACATCAGAAGAGTGGCAAATGCCTTCAGAACAAAACAAAGATCTTCCCCTACAGAAAAGAGAGAGAGAAAAAAAAATTCCCCTCTAGCTCCTGTGACCTAAAATCAGACTTGTAGCCTCCTTATTTATGAAAAAAAAAAAAAAAATCAGTTTATTAAAGTCCCCAACTTGTGGTAGTTCTGGTCGAGCAGCATTAGATATCTGTGGTAGTGGCCGGGCTTAGAAATGCTTTAGCAAGCTTTATTTCCCTTTATTATAGTCTTCACTTGCTTTTCATTTTTCTCTCTATCAACTCACAATCTCATTTCTTCCGCCCACAAAGAGTTTAACGTTTCTGCCTGGTCAATTGTTAGTTGGCATTAATGCAAAGTTCTCCAAAGTGCTAAAGGAGTATGTGATGCAGTTTCAAACTGAAGACATAATTTCAAGTAGAAAGGAAAGAATTCAGACTACATACCGAACACGTTCTCCACGCAGCACACTGTGCGTGCCACGTGGGCAGAATTAGAGAGGAAAAATCAACTGCATGATGTCTCGCGCCAACGTTCAAGTGTAATAACAGTTTACCTCCTAAAAGATTCTGTGTACTAGTTCTAGTTTATTTTTCCCCCTCCTATCCAAATTCTATATTGTTCATCAGATACATGCCGTGCCCCTAACTGGGGTCTAAGCTGAGTAAATTTCAATGGATTCTTTTTTTCTTTCCTAGAATGGTAAAGACCAGTATCACTTTGGCGGGTTCTTTGGACTCTATTTGAACAGGTTAGGTCCTTCCTCTCATCCATTTCTTTTGCAGAGAACCAAGGTAAGCATATTAATGTATATTTCTGACTTGCTGCAATCCCAAAGGCACACGGTTCAAATCCACCAGCTGTTTCCTAGCAGAAGGATTGATCATCTTCACCCATATGATTTACTACCTCTGAAAAATCCACTGGAGGGTCAACTGTGGGTCAGTTCTGACTCTGCGGTACACAATAACAACAACAATGTGAAAAACAACAAAAACCAAACAAGTGAAAATTTTCTGAATTCTGCTTATTTCATTTACAGAATTAATCCACCAGTTTTGGTCTGATTGTAAACACAAGTATGTTTCTCTATAAGCACATATTCTGATACACTGTTTTCAATTCTTTAAATGTATATTAAGAGCTCTAGTTCACTCAAAGACAGAATCCATTCTGGTCTCCATATTCTCTTCAACTACCAGCAATAGAAACGATAAGTTTCTTTTATCCAAAATGCAAGACAGCAGATTTTTAATTCAGATACGTACTCTAGAAAGCTGTGGCCACAATATATTGTGATCCAAAATCTTCTGTACAAAAAATTTTAGTAACTTTGTTAAGTAAGGGATTTCCTACTCTAACACCCTTGGAGTGAGGAACACATTGAGGCAAGAAGATCTTCTCAAGTCCTATTATCGTTGAAATGGAGATAAGAAAAGGACCTACCGCATAGCATTTTATGAGATCCTCATGATATATTTCAATCAAAAGACTCTGTCCTCTAAAGAATCTTAAAAAGGTACTCATTCAATAAATTCATTGAAATAGAAGACTCTTCTTAGAAACACAGTGGCACTAAGTGTTGATGCTTCAAATGTGATGTAATACTGACAAATGGTGAGAAGAGAGCCCAGGATATTCAATGACATTAGACTGCATATTTCTGAAAACTAACCCTCAGAAACTATGGGGAAGGTTTCCACTAGACACTATAGGGAATTTAGATGGGGCTCATAAATGGAGTTCTTTTTCTAGAGCTTCCTTTGTGGTGTTAGATATAAAAGACAACAATTAAAGAGCACAATGCACAGTCATTTTAAAGAAATAGTAGATAAACTAAGAAATAGAATACCATATATTATAATTATTGTGGAAATACTCATAGGATTTCAGAGGAGTTGAATGGAAGTAAAACAAAAAGTTGGTTTTTAAAGAAATGGGATTAAAATAGGAAGTAAGACAGAAAGCATGATAAGCACAGGAAAGCCTTTATTCATAAAGGGTCAAAGCAGGAAGGTGTCATTCTGGGGAGGGAGGAACAAGCACAAGGCTGGGACAGAGGTGACCTGTATCGAAACCTCTGTCATTGCCATCGAGTCCGAACCAACTGAGAGCTGACCCTGTGGCAGGATGTCACAGAGTGTAAGTCGGGGGGGGGGGGGACGGCTCATCAGGTTCTCTCAGAGTTACTAGCAGATTTGAACCAGCAGAGAGATGTAGCCTTGGAGTTGTAGCCAACTCAACTCCAGGTGTCTACAGGGGACTCCATCAAAGTTCACGAATGATGCCGTTGCTGCTGTTATGTACCATCAAGTAAGAACCTGTACACAGCTGACCCTCTGGGGGGGGGTTAGAGGAAGCACACTTTAGGGGGGAGACCCCTCTTTCTCTTGTGGAGTAACTGGTGGGCCTGAACTGGGGGCTTTGGGTTGCCAGCAATTCTTTACCACAAAAGCCACTAGAGCTCCTTAGGGTTTCTGCAAGAACATGTCAAATGTTGAGCTGATGTTTATCAAGGGTTATTATAACTAGAGCAATAGTTCTCAAACAACTATGTCAAAGCAGGCTCCCTACTTGTGAATCCATGTCAATCAGCATTCACTCTAGGGAATTTCTAATGGATCACTTCTCTCAAGAACCTTCTTTCAAAGCACTCTGAAGTGACTTGAACCAATAACCTTTCAGTCGGTAGTTTATCATGTTAAACATTTGCACCACCCAGGGACCCCTCAACTACTGTTTGCAGAGAGAATCTCCTAGAAGACTATTTTAAACAACTTGCTGAGGCCTACATCTTGAAATTTTGTTTAGCAAGTGAAGGGTAAAGAAGCTCTGGTAGCCTATTGGAAAGAAGATGTGCTGCAATCCTGAAGGCATGTGGTTCGTGGCCATCAGCTGCTCTGTGGAAAAGGATGGACAATTTCCCCTCAAGAGATTAACTGCCTCTGAAAACCTGCCAGAGGGTCAGCTATGGATCAGTCCAGACTCTACAGTACACAACACACACAACACAACAATACAGGGAAAGGCCCAGAAGTTTACATTTTTAACAAATCCTAAATGAGACTGATAGTACTGGTCCAGGAATCATATTTTCAAAAGTGTGTCGGAGATTGTGAGGATGGCACAGGACAGGGTAAGGGTCTTCACAGGGTCGCTATGAGTTGTACTCGACAGTAACACCTAACAATAGCAGCAACAAAACCTCAGAGATGATGAGGATGGCACAAGATTTGGCAAAGTTTAGATGAGCCATTCACGAGGCAGTTATGAGTTGTACCTGATTTTATTAAGACCTAACAACAACAATTCTCTAAAAACAGGTTACATAGTTTAAAAATGAGATTAGGGACCAAAGTAAAGAAAAAAAATTATTTGACAGATAATGTGTGAGTGGTTGGGTTTTGTTGTTGTTGTTAGGTACTGCTGAGTCAACAAAGGCACACAGTAACCCTATAAACAATGGATTTGAAAAATTGTTCTATTCCGTACCATCCTTTTCATCTCTGGCATTTGCAAGTTCATTGTCGTAAGAGAGCTTTACTTGTTTGGAAGAATGTGCATCACACCCCATGATTCCAACAGAGTGGATGGCAAGAAGGACTACAGTATTTCTCATAGATGCTCTAAGAAAGTTAACACATACAGCAAACTATCCCACACAATACACAAGAGCAAAGCAAGATGTCACTCACAAAGGGAGACACAGTAGCAGTAGATACCCTGAAGCCAGAAAGTCTCATGGAACTTTCTGACACAGAATTTAAAAGAAGAGCAACTGAATATATCCAATGGATGAAAGACAAA
>NW_006399785.1:4025674-4044259 GCF_000299155.1 Elephantulus edwardii
AAAAAGGAAATAGACAACACTACTATAGTGCTGGGAGACTTCAATACACCCCTCTCAAGAAAGTTAACACAGTCTTTAGAGATGACTCAACTGTGCCCTGTTGTTTTACTGCTGTTATTATGTGCCATCGAGTCACCTGTCACAGCAGCCATATGTACAATAGCTTTGAATTCTGCCCTATCTTGAGGTAATTCTTACTGTCTCTACCAAATCTACTCCATGACCCCGGTCACTGTGCCGGTCCATCTCATTTAGTGTCTCCTTCTTCTGCACTGTCCATTCACCCTCATCAGAATGATGTCCTTATCCAAAGACCAGCCCCTCCAGGTCACACACCAAAAATATGTGAGTGGAGTTTCAAAATCCTTGTCTCCAAGGAGCAGCTTAGTTTCACCCTCTCCAGGTCAGACCTGCTTCTTCTCTTGGCAGTCTATGGTATATTCATTAATTTTATCCAGCACTAAAATTCAAAAGCATTGATGAGTCTTCTATCATTCTTAATCACTGTCCAGCTATCTGATGCACAGCATGTAATTACACAAATACTATAGCTTGTCAGGTACACCTTAGTCTCTAGACTGACATCCTTACTCTTCCCCACTCTGGAGAAAGATGCAATTCATCTTTGTTGGGTTTATTTGTTTGGTTGGTTTGGTTT
The DNA here is from genome assembly GCF_000299155.1 of Elephantulus edwardii. NCBI lineage: Eukaryota > Metazoa > Chordata > Mammalia > Macroscelidea > Macroscelididae > Elephantulus > Elephantulus edwardii. Next base: position 4,026,333 of record NW_006399785.1, read on the forward strand.
GTTTTTAATATGGAACGCTTCACAAAGTTGTGTGTCGTCCTTGTGCAGGGGCCATAGTAACCTTCTGTGTACCATTCCAATTTTAGTATAGGTGCTCGCAAAGCAAGCACTGCAATTCACCTTTGGATTTCCTGACTGCTGATGTCAAGACTGTTGATTGTGGAATCAAGCTAGCTGACACTGTTAGCAATCTCAATCTTGTCTCCATCCATGATGCGGCCGATTGGCCCAGTGGTGAGAAACTTTGTCTTCTTAATATTGAACTTCAATCTTCACACTGACTACAGGTGGACAGAACAGAATTGTTCTGCAGGGTTTTCAGTGATATGCTCTTTTAGAAGCAGATCATCAGATCATTCTGCTAAGGGGTCTTTGGGTTAGTTTAAACCACCAAGTTTTCAGCTAAACATTGATCACTTAGTTCTCCGTGCCACCCACAAACTCCTTTCTTGGGACCTAGAGCTAGAGGATTATCTCTGAATTTAGGGCAACTGTCTGGCACACAATCAGAATCCAGTCTATTGAGGCTGGAATCTTAAATGCTTAATAAAGACATGTGGACACTGTTGTTGCTGTGTTCCGTCAAGTCGAAACCAGCCCGTAGCTGACCCTCCAGTGGGTTTTCAGATATAGTAAATCACACAGAATTTCACTCACATGGGAAATCATTCTTGTCCCAAGGAGAATCATACTTCTGTGCTTGACTACAATGCTGTAAAGTACATGAGTAACTATTGCTAACAGTATTAATAATATAAAGTTGTTGTTTTTAAGTGCCGTTGAATTACAGACGGCTCATAGTGACCCTATGAACGAAAGATCTGAACACTTGTATAACTTTCATTGTTTCTCCAAGTTCATAGGGTTTCCAGAGGCAAGTTATTTAGGAAGCGGACGCCACTCCTGCTTGCAAGCTTGTTTTAAATGGGAAGCTCCACCAAACACTGTCCTCCATGGGTAACCATTATCATATTTGGCACATCAGTGTCACAGTGTTCAGTTTCACAACAACCATGAATTATCTCTGTACAGCAATGCACAAACCAGTGCTATACCACTTAGAAGAATGCTTGACAAAAAAACAAAACAAAACAAAACACAACAAACAAACCACCACCAACAAACCAAATGCATTTTACACAGAAGGCTGAATTCAATCAACTCACACCCAACAGCAAAACACCCTAATAAGCACCATAACCAGAAAACAAACATCTGTATAATCCAGCTGCTCCTCCAGAAGACTTCAAAAATTGTTTTTATAGTCCAGAATGAAGGTTGCATAATGCAGTGTACTCGGGGTGGTGGGGTGTGCGTGTATGTGTGTATTGTATACCAATGAAGGATTTTTTCTTTTGCTTTTTAAAGAGAAGAGCGAACTGGGGTGGGGGGGGGTGGTGAGCAGGGAGAAAAATGCAACAATGAATGAATGGAAATCCAAAATCTTTGTAAATGTTCATTAAAATTAATAATTTTTTAAAAATTGTGTTTAAAGTCCTTTAGGCAGCCTAAACAACATGCCTCTGGAAACTCTATGAACTTTGATAAATAACAATAGTTATAGAAAGGCTTCAGGCCTTCATTCATAGGGTTGCTATGAGTCATGTTAGACTCACAGCAATCAAGAACAACAAAACATAGCCTAGATAAAAGTTCACATTAATTTTAAGATTTTAATACTGTTACTACTCTCATTTTTTAATCTAAGGACCCTGAAATTTTTAAAAAGTCAAGTTATTAAATATTTGTAGAAGGAAGTATAACCAGGATTCCCCTTGGAGATAAAGAAGGTGTAACATGTCATGTAATTTGGGCACATTTTCTGGAGAGGCCAGTCCTTGGAAAAAGACATCATGTAGGGAAAAGTAGAGGGTCAGGGAAGGAGAGGAAGACTCTCAATGGGATGTATGACATAGTGACTGTAACAATGGGCTTCAAAAGTATAGTGCAGAGTTCTAAGCTGTTGTTTATAGGGTCACGATGAGTTGATGCAACTACACCCAGTAACAGCAACCATCACCTTCTGGAATTGATTGTCTCTCCCCAGACACTTCTGAGTAATTCTGAATCACCACACTTGTTGCTAGTAGTTGACCTCTTAAGTATTTGCACCACCCAGGCTCTCTCTTGAAGTCACACAATCCATGTCAAGGAAAATGGAACACAGTCCACAGCCCCTAAAGTTACACAACAGAACGAAGGATTGATCATGATGCCCAGACTTTACTGAATGATAGCAAACTTCATCAGAAAGATGGCATTTCAAACCAAGGATCTTCAAAGGTGCCCCAAAGAAAGGTGTCTATTTCTCTGTGTGTCTGCTGTTCATGGTAGCCCAAAGCAAAAATAAAGGGATCTATTAATAAAAAAAAATAATAAATAATAAAAAATAACTAAAAATTAATAAAGACTCTAATAGAGTAACTTGGGCAATAAGGGTTGGTGTGTGACAGAATTAGTGAGACTAGCTTAGGACAGGGCAGGCTTCAGAAGTGCTGGACACAGGGTCGCTATGGGTCGCAGGTGACAGACACAACTGCACATAACAATAACAACGGGCTCTAAAGTTAGAAAAGGACATCTCAAGGGGAAAACAATGGCAGCCGTGAAAGTCCATCTACACATACCTTGTGTTCAGTATTCCAATCATTGTTAGTGGGTGCTTAGTATGCTGTGCACAATGTGATTCTCCTCATTTTCATCTAGCAGGAACAGATTCCTAGTTGGCTCTCTATTGGGTTGTGAAGGGTTTTAATCACACAAGAAAAGATTGTCCATCTTCCTGCAGAAGAAATGCTAGTGGATTCAAATCACCAGAGTATGATAGCCTTTTGGGTTAGCAATGCAATTCTCTACCATCTAGGCCACCAGAGCTCCCTACTAGGATTCTGTTGTTGGTGTTGCTGTGGAGTCAGAAGGGACTCACAGCTGACCCTCCAAAGGTCTCACACAGGAGGAGACTCCAAATCTTTCTCCTCCAGAGAGCTGGTTGACTCAAAACCACACGCCTTTGGGAAGGTAGCACCAATTTTTCCTTACCACTAGGCTCCCAGAGCTTCCCTTGTGAATGTTTCCTATCTCCTGTCTCTCCTGAGAGAGATACTAAAGAATGGCAGGAAAACAAACAGGTCGGTCCTGGAGAGGGTGAAACCAGGGCTGCTCCCTGGAGGCTAGAATTTTGAAGCTCTGTTTCACATCATTTGGGCATGTGGCCAGGAGGGACCAGTCCTTGGAGAGGGACATAATGCTTGAGAGGGGTAGAAGGACAGCGCAGGAGAGGAAGACCCTTGATTAGATGAATTGACTCAGTGACTGGGGAAAGGATTAGGTGTATCAGAGACAGTAAGATTGGCTGGTCATAGGGCAGGGTCTAGAGCTAAGGTACTATAAATCACAGGCAACTCAATGGCACATAACAACAACTTCTCTCCTGAAATTCCAGACATTAATAATATCACAATTAAATAGAATTCCAAATTTAGTTAAGGGAGCAAGTGGTATGATTAGTGTCTAAGGTACCCAAAAGCATGTATCTTTTATATTCCAAATTCCATGCATATCTTGCTTCCCCTTTCAAATAAAACCTTCAGTCATAGCTAAAGACCTGAGCAACTTGGGCATCTAAGTAATCACATCTCCTTTTGCCACTTGTCCTCAAAAGACTAATGGCTTTAAGGTCATAAAGGACATTCCCAAGTACAACAGTATTTCTGTACTTGCACGCTGCAGTATAGTACATTTGAAAACACAGGAACCGCTTAAGAGAAATATTTAGATGATGTCTAATTTGAATAGATAGTCCACTGGGCAAGGACTGTGTCTTAATTCGGTGTTAGGTACAACACATTGCAAAGTGTTGGCACGCATTACATGCACAACAATAACAACAGTCTTTCCCCCTTTAAAGTATATAATTACATCTACCCCAACTGCGATCCAAGAGCAGTGACAGATCTTTTGTTTATTAAATCCTGGGCCCTGAGCCTTACAGCCCCGCAGCTTCAAGGAGAGTTGCAATACAGTCCTATCTGCTTTCTGCAAAGCTGTAAACGTCTCCAAATCCCTAAAGAGTACCTCATTTCAGTCATCTGCCTTACACGTATACATATATATCTCACTTAAGCAAGGCAGGAACTTTTCGAAGTCCCTCAAGTGAAATCCAAACGCTACATGGGGATGCAGTTTTGAAGTTAGTTTGGAAATATGTCTTCGAATAAAATTACTCTTTGCTAATTTACCAGTTCTCACTCCTAAAGTAACATGTCAGGCTGCTCCGGGAAGCTTTGCAAGCTATTCGCAGGAAGCATTCAATAGTTTCTCGTGTTTGTGTTCAAAGTGAGCTATTATCCAAGTAGCCAGGACTCACGTGGAAGCTTTATTTGAGGCATTTGCACTCGAATGTGCTAAGCAAAACCACAGGTCAAGTTAAGAAATACTGCGAGAAGCAACAGCAGCCAGGGTGCCTTCAAGGGGAATTTTGGACTGGAAAACACTTTTGATTCGTTTCATCATTATTTTCTCCTAGCTCCCCTGTGTTTGCGTTTGAATGCTCACACTTCAACATCAGCGCCACAATCACCTCTTCTTACATTTGGGGCTGATGAAGTTCAGCATATGCTCGGCAATTCACTGTTCCTAAAATAAGAAATGCAAATGTCGCCTGAGTGTGTTCCAAGTGTAACCATTAAGCTCAGGCCCTGGGCCTCTGGAGTTTTTTTGGAAGAGCATTTTCATTAGTGAAGAAGGGTTAATGGCAAGGGCCAGTGATTATTTAAAAAAATTCACATTGCCAAAGTGGATTACATTGCATCTACTGAGGGGATCAACAACGTAAGCCTACACTAAGCCATTATGGCAGAAACAAAGGTTTCATTTTAAGCCTTTGGAAACACGCATAAAATGGACAAAAGGAAAAATTCTTGGACTGGAAGAACAAGGCAAGTACTGCATGCTTTTCATCTGCACAGTTTAAAGCCACAGTGGAAGCAGGGAAAAGGAGGGGGTTGGGGGAGACGGCATCTTTCCAAACAGCACATCATTATTTATAAAATATTAGCATTTGGGGAAATGCGTATTCTGTATAGCTAGAAATTCAAAGGAAACACTTTATTTCAATTTTGTTTTTCCTGTTGTCCAGTCATCGTCACAACGTGGAAACGTACCCACATTCCTTCAGGCTGTCTTCAATTGTTTTATCTTCTAATGAGAATAAAAAAGAAGGATTTGGAAAAAATGCATTCCTGCAGCCACGTGTCATAATTTCTACTTCTGCAGCAACAAATTACAAGCAACATTAGTACGTTATAACCTAATACTAACCCAATACTGGGAGCCTGGTCCCAAGCTGGCTGTCCTTGACAAATAGCCATCTCATTTCCTACCCAGAACAATGTTTATGAGGAAAATAATATTCCATTTTACAGATATGAAAAACAAGGTGCATTAAAAAAACCAAACCAAAACAACAAATCCTTACTGGAGTTCTCCTAATAAAGAAGCAATGGCTCAAACTCAAGTCTCGCTAAATCTATAACTCGTGTACCTCCAACCCCACCATATCTTCTAATGGCAATGACAAATTCATATTAGCCGAACGTGCTTTTACTAAATTATCTGCAAAATCCATTATATGCAACAGAGCCTGCATTATAAATCATAAGTGGAAGCTGAATGTTTTGGTATTTTCTCTGAAATCTTTGAAACTGAAGCACCTTAAGTAAGTGGGACTTGTTTGTTTAAATAATTTATTTCAACAATGAAGTCTTTTTCATTTATGACACATAAATATTGAGTGTCGTTAATACAGGGAGCTCTGTTTTTTTAGTGAGTTGCATTGCTAATTCAAAGGTTTTGCCTCACTGGCAGTTGGAATTAACCAGAGATTCCAAGGGAGAAAGACAACAATCTCCTCCAGTGTGATTTACAGTCTTGGAAGCCCAATGAAGGGAGACCTATGAGTGGGGGCTCCAGGTCGACAGCAATGAGTTGAGCTGTCATTATTAATTTTGCACCATACATTATGTGGTGAGAAACTCCCATAAATTACACCATCATAACAAACTCAAACTCAGCCTGCAGAGACCTTTTAGGACAGAATAGGAGAGCTCTGGTGGTCTAGTGGGTAAGAAGTTGTGTCCCAACCCAAAGACAGGCATTTCAATTCAGTAGTTGCTCCACAGGAGAAAGATTGGCAATTTACAGCCTCTAGAAACCTACTGGAGGGTCAGTTTTGAGTCAGTTCCTACTAGAAGGCACATGATAACAACATGTAACACAGAACTGTTCCACAGCATTTCAAAGGTTGTAAACTTTATCGAAACAGACTGACAGGCCTTTCTCTCACATAGCAGCTGGTAGATTCATTTGAACCACCAAATCTTTCAGTTGGCAGTCAAGGGCTTTTAATCAAAGCATCAGAAGAACCACTTAAATAAAAAATTACTCAGAGGCAATGTCTTTGAGTGGTTTTTTTTTTCTTCTTTTTTTTTTTCCAATGTAACCAGGTTAAACATGTATGGGACTCTTCGGTAACATGACATTTCAGAACATGGCTAAGATTCAGTAAATAAAACCAAAAGTACATTAAAAAAATTAAGCAGTCAAAATTCTTCACATATTTCTTCATCTCTGTCCATACATATTACCCGGAGGAAAATACAGTAGGATCACCATCAAGATCTATTAACATGAATATTACTTCAACAAACTTGATTGTTAGCCTAGAGTACAACAAAGTAAGAATGTTGTTGTTCTAAGTTATTAAGTGCTGTCGAATCCTAGACAACTCATAGCAACACTATGAATGAAAGGCCTGAACACCTGTTTAACTGTCATTGTTTCCCCAAGTTCATAAGGGTTTCCAGAGGCAAGCCATTTCATAAGTGGATACCACTCCTGCTTCTAAGCTGGTTTTAATCGGGGAGCTCCACCGAACACTGTCCATAATGGTAAGAATAGTGATTTAGAAAACAAGGAGATCAGTTAAAGATAGAAAGAAAGTCCCACTTCATCCCCTTGCAGTATGTAACAGAACTTGGTTTGTTGTTAGTTAATTATTAAGTGGGTTCCAACTGAAGACTAAACCCCATGTGTTCCCCGAAGAACTGCTCCGTGATATTGTCCTGGCTGTGTACTTTCAGAAATAGCTCATCATGCAGGTCTTCCTCTGTAAGTCAGGTTGGGAGGTTCTAACTCCTAAACTTTTGTATAGCTTTATGTCTCACTCTTTGCTAATATAAATGAATAAATTGAAAGAAAACTGATGGTCATGGATAAAGGTATTTGATGTTATTAAATTGTTAATACTACTCAACAAATTCTATATTTCCAGTGTAATCCTTGTGAAAAATGTCAACATTTTCCCCCACAAGTATAAAAGGCAATTGTTCTCATTGCCGTGCAATAGTAAGCAACTCATAGCTGAATCTCCACTGGGTTTTAGAGAGGTTGCAAATAACACTGGAGACTATCGATCTTTCTCCCTCAGAGAAGCTGGTGGATTTGAACTGCCTACCTTAGTATTTTGGAAGCAGGAGTGGCATCCACTTTCTAAACAACATGCCTCCGAAAACTCTCTGAACTTTGATAAATGACAATAGTTATAAAAAGACTTCAGGCCTTTTGGTCATAGGCTCACTATGAGTCATGCTCAAGTCAGCAATCAACAACCACCACCCACCTTAGGATTGTCTAAGTTCAGTCTGGAGACTAATGTGTACCTGATCCAGGCTACGGTCTTTGCCATTACTTATCCATGGAGCTGGACAATGACTGAAGATGGTAGAAGAAGAATTGATACCTTTGAGTTGTGGTGTTGGAGAAGAGTCTTGAATATACCATGGACTCCAAGAAAACAAATAGGTCTGTCTTGGAGAAGGTGAAACTATCTCCTCGGAGGCTACGATTTTGAAGGTCCAGGCATGTGGCTAGAATGACCAGTCCTTGGAGAAGGACATCACACTCGCAAGGGTGGAGAGACAGCTCAGGAGAGGAAGACCCCAGATGAGATGGATTGACACAGTAATTGGGGCAACAGGGGCAGGTGTACTGGAGTCGGTGAGACTGGCTCAGGACAGGGCAGGCTTCAGAGCTATTATACAGAGGGTCACTACAAGTTGCAGGTGACGAGATGGCACAAAACAACACCACCACCTTAGGGTTGGAAGCACAACTCCTTATCTTCTATGCCACCAGAGCTCAGTAGAGTTAAGTAAGAAAATACTATCAAGAAAGTAAAGCATGCTTTTCACAATGGGTCAAAATATTTGCGAATCCTGTACAGGCAGTTTCTGGGTTATGAACATTCAGCTTATGGACAAATCTTGCTTGCCCTTTAATATTATGTAAACTTGTCCTTACCTTTAAATCACTGAAGCAAACACTACTCACAACAAATTCATCATCACAGCCACCTTCACTTACCATGCATGTGGTTTTTAAATGGCTGAAAAAGGTGAACCTATTTCTTGCACTAAATTAAGGCTAAATAAGAACAATATGTACTTGGTTCTGAGTGGTCTAAACATTCTTAAAGAAACAGGAATAGAACTCATTCATAACCTACAGACTACCTATAACTAATGAGGCTTTATGGTCAAATTACCTTCTTTTTTTATTAATTTAGTTTGTTTATTTTTTCATTTCAGTGAACATCTACAGAGATTTTGGAATTCCATTCATTCATTGTTGCACCCTTCTCCCCGCACAAACCCCTCCCCCCTCCCCCCATTTGCTCCTCTCCTTGAAAAGCAAAAGAAAAACTCCCCCATTGGTACACAATCCCCCCCACACCTCAGCAAACCCCACCCCCTACCCCCAAATATAATCCACTCTGCAACCCTCATTGTGTACTCCTATGATAAAAACAATGCCCTAAAATATAATACTTCTGACAAGATCAACACAAAATTACCTTCTTGTGTTGATCTTGTCAGATGCCATTGAGAAAAGCGAGACTTACAGCGACCCTATGAGCAAGAGACCTGAACACTGTATCGTCCTTGTCATCCTCACATTCTGTAACACACTCAAGTCCAGTGCCTCAGTCACTGTGTCAGCCCACCTGGTCAAGAGTCTTCCTCTCCCCCGCCCCCGTACCAAATGTGATGCCTCTCTCTAAGAAATAAGCCCTCCTAGCAACATGCCCAAAATATATGAGACTGAGCTTCATCTTCTTTGCCCGAAGGAGCACTCTGGTCGCACCTTCTCCAAGATAGATCTATTTGTTCTCGTTGACAACCTATGAGATTTTCAGCACACGACTCCAACACCACAGGCATCAATTCTTCTGCCATCATTAGCCATTGTCCAGTTTGCAGATGCCTCACAAGTGACTGAAAAGACCATGGACTGATTGCATCATCTTTCCCCTCAAAGGGGCTTGTGAGTATGAACCACAGAACTCTAACTACACGATCAAATATTTAACCACTGTGCAACAAGGCACACACATGCAAATCCTTAGATGCTTATGTTCTTACTGGTGTCTGGTTTCAGGTAACTTCCAATTCATAGCATCCCTACGTCAAACAGTTTAAAAGTGATATATTATAGGGTATTAATTATGGTTATCATAAGAGTTCAGAATGAAGGTTACATAGTGGAGTGTACTCAGGGCGGGGGGATTGTATACCAAAGAAGGAATTTTTTCTTTTGCTTTTCAAAGAGAGGAGCCAACTGGGAGTGGGGAGGGTCAGGGAGAAAAGTACAACAATGAATGAATGGAAATCCAAAATCTCTGCAAATGTTCATTAAAATTAATAAAATAAAATTTAAATTAAAAAACCAAAAAACAAAACCGTTCCAAACATGCAGGGTTCTGCACATTGTTCGCACCACTGTTGTGCCCCGTTGGGCCCATTGTTACAAGCACTGCACCACTGTTGGAGGGCTGTTTCCTTTGTTGACCCTCTCTGCTTTATCAAGCATGATGTCCTTCTCCAAGGACTGGTTCCTCCTGTTAACAAGTACAAAGAATGTGAGATGAAATATTTCCATCCAGGGAGCTCTGGTGGCCTAGAGGCAAGAAGCTGCACTGCAATCCCAGAGGCGCACAGTTCGAATCCACCAGATGCTCTGCCGGGGAAGGAGGGACAATCTCCTCCTGTACCAATCAAATCTGATTTGATGGTACACGCACACACACAAATAATAAAATAAAAATTAAAAAAAGAAATATTCCCATCCTTTTTCTAAGGTGCATTCCAGCTGCAGTGCATATGTTGTTGCTATGTACAGTCTAGTTCCCTATAACTCATGTGCATATAGTGAAATAATATTCTACCATAACAGGGATAGGATTTGCAATATATGCTATAGTACAATAAATGTTTTATAATACTGTTATCTATTGATTTATTAATAAAGTATTACTAGGAAAGTTTCATAAAGGGAAAAGCAATATACATTTTTATCAGACTTTGGTATTAAATAATTATACTAATCAATTATAACTAACAGCATCAAACAAAATGTCTATAACTAACTGAAAGAAATTGCAATTACAATGCCATAAAACAAAATGTAGATGATTAAATTATTCACCATTACAAGAATATGGATGTCCAACCACAAACGAACGGATTGAAGAAGTTGTGGTACATCTATACAATGGAATACTATGCAGCATGCAGGAACAATGATTTTATAAATTACTACCTAATTTGGGAGGGACTGGATAGCATTTTGCTGAGTGAACTAATTCAATCCCACAAGGACAAATACTGTAAAAAACTATGATTATAGAATAAGCATGAGGATGTAAGGGGAAGGGAAGGGTGGAAGCGGGCAGAGGGTTCAGAATGGACCGGGGGGGGGGTTGTTAGTAACAGGGTTGCACAATTCGATGGGTGAGGGAGGGTGAAGGATATTGAAAGGATCTTGTGTGAAAAACAATGCATCTAAACTTCATAAATAAATCAGTATAAAATTTAAAAAAAACAATATGCTATGCAAACTTACACTGAAATAACATATTGTTTAAAAGATTAATGCTAAATTAATCACATACAAAAGGGCAAATACGGTATAATTAAACTTACACGGTATGCTTATTTTTATTAGGTACCGCCAAGTATGACTCACAGCATATGTGTGAACAACAGATCTGAACCCCTATCCTGTGTCATGCTCACAAACTCTGATCCACTCATGCCCATCGCTGCAGTTTCTACGACATCCATCTGATTGAGGGTCTTCCTCTCTTTTGCCATCTCTCCACCTTTACAAGCATGATGTCACCCTCTCCTGGCCGCACGCCCAAAGTATGTGAGGTGAAGCTTTATTATCTTTGTCTCCAAGTAGCACTCTGACTGCACCTTCTCCAAGACATATATATTTATTCTTTTGACAGTCCATGGGATATTTAGGGCTCTTCTCCAACATCACAACTCAAAGGTATCAATTCTTCTGTCATCCTTAGCCATTATCCAGCTCCCAGATGCACAGCAAGTGATGGAAAAAACCGTGGCCTGAATCAGGCACATCTTAGTCCTCCAACTGACATCATTGCTTCTTGTCAGTTGCCAGTAATTCCACGTCAATTCATAGCAACCTTATGAACAACAGATCTGAGCACTGTCGTACCCTCAGGATCTATTTATGCTCAAGTTCATTGTGTTTATGTGTCTATTTATCTCTTGGAGGGTCTTCTCTCTTTGTCTTGACCTTCCTTCTTTCCTATGATGAAACATTTTTCTAAGGACTGGTCCCTCTTGACAATATGCCCCAGTATGTTCAGAAATTTTAATTATCCTTGCCTTTAAGGAGCACCTGGCTGCAAAGTTTCCAAGACATATGATTTTGTTTTTCTGGCAGTTCATGGTATGTTCAGTACTCTTTTCCAACACAAAAATTCAAAGGCATTGATCCTTCTTTGGTATTCTTTATTCACTGTCCCCCATTGGATGCATAGGTCTTGTTGTTCGTCAGTGATATCAAGTCAACCCTGTTTCATAGTAGCTCCATCAACTACAGATCTAAAATTGGCCCATCCTCATGATCTCTGTCATGCTTGAGTCCCTAAGGTAGTCATTGCATCAGTTTCCCTCACTGGGAGTCATCCTTTCTTTAGCCAACTCTCTACATTTCCCAGCATGACGTGTATCTCTAAACTTCCTGAAAATACACTCAAAGTAAGTGAGACACGACTTCAAAATTCTCACATCCATGATGCACTCTAATTGCACTTCCTTCAAGACTGGTTTCCTCCTGAAAACATGTCCAGTCAGTGAGACAAAATTCCAACATTCTTACCTCTAAGGGGCACACTAATCTTCCTTCAAGGTAGATTTATTAGCCCTTTTAGCCCTTCTTAGTGTATTTAATACTCTTCACCAACACCAACATTTAAAGACACTGATTCATCTTTGGAATCCTTACTCATTGTCCAGATTTCAGATGCATAGGAAGCAAATAAAAATACCATTGCTTGGATTTTAGACTTCCTTGATCTTTAAGATTTTGGATAAGTCTCTGACAACAGATTTTTCAATGCAACACATCTTTTGATTTCTTGAGTGCCTCTACCAAGAGTGTTGATTGTGGATCCCAATAAATTGAAGTTGTTGACAACTTGAAGCTTTTCTCCATCATGATTTTGCCCATTGATCCAGAGATGAGGATTTTTCTTATGTTGAGGTGTAACCCATGTAGAAGGCTATGGCATTTGATATTCTGCATGATATGCTTCAAGTCTCCTTCACATTCTGTACACACCTTTCCTTTCCAACTTTATGATGTATAGAAAGCAACTGAAAATACCAAGGCAAGCACCCCTTAGTTTTAAAGCTAACTTCTGTGCTCTTTAGAATCTGAAAGGGACGGTTAACAGTGGATTTTCCCCAATGCAATATTACATCTTTTGTTATCTTAACTACTGCTACCTTGAATGTTAATTATAGATCTAAGGAAAAAAAAATTGTTGACAACTTCAATATTTTCTCTGTATTTGTAATAGTAGTAATGTGCTATAGAGTCAGAACTAACTCATAGCAGACCTTCTAGTTGATAGGTTTTCAAAGAGAATGCAAATATTTATCTTATACAGAAGCTGATAGATTTGAACTGTCTGCTTTGGGGTTGGCACTAAGGCACCAGAGCTCCCTTTTCTCGGTATAAAAGATATTCTTGGAAGTATAAAGTATATTGTTGGTGTGGTTGTTAGTGCTATCGAGTTGAGTATGACCCATAGCAACCCTATGAACAGCAGATCTGAATCTTATCCTATCGTGTGACATCTTCACACTTTCTGACACACAAAAGCTCACTACAGCAGTCACTGTATCAATCTACCTGGTTGAGGGTCTTCTTTTTTTTGCCAATCCTCCTCCCTTCCAAGCATTACATTCCTCTCCATGGAATAGCCTCTCCTAGCAACATATTTCTTTAGTATTTGAGACAAAGCGTTATCATTTTTGCCTCCAAGGAACACTCTAGATGAACTTTCTACAAGACATATTTGTTTGTTCTTTTGGTAATTCATGATATGTTCAGTACTCTTCTATAACACCACAGTTCAATAGCATCATCAATTTTTCTTCTGTCATCCTTATTCATTGCCTATCCTTATTCAGGCTTGATTTGCTATCAAAGGTACAAATTCAAGCCTGATTTGATTTTAGAGGTACAAAACAAAGGAATACGTTGTCCTAATTGGTACAGCACTTGTTTGTCAGTTTGCTGTACTGAAGTAACTTGTGGATTGCTATGATACTGAAAACTATGCCACCAGAGTGTCAAATTCCACAAGAGTTACCCATGGTGGGCATGTTTTAGAAGAACTCTTCGAATAAGACAAAGAAGCAGGACTGGCCACTCACTTCTTAAGTAACAGGTCTCTGAAAACCCTATGAATGGTAGAGGAACACAGATGAAGTAGATTATTTATTATATAGTATGTGTCCACTTAGTTCAGCACAGATATCTCTTCTTTATAAAACAGAAACATAATACTACACATTTTAGATTCACTGTTAACTATTGAAGACCGTATTTCTCAAGCAAATAAGGCACCTTTTATTTGTCAATTTCTCCCTCTTCCTAAGAGATACTTTTGGTAGAAGCACTATGTTAATTCTCTTACAGTAACAAGTTAAAAGGAAAAAAAAATGACATGGCATACAAAAAAGCCTCAGGGTGAATGTACCACTATTTCTCAATTCATTCAATTGTGGTTGGACATTTGGGCTGTTTTGATGTTCTTGTGATAGTTATGGTACAGTCACACAATAGCATATTACACAGCATGCAAGAGCAATGGTTTTGTAAATCACTACCTAACTTCGGAGGGACTGAAGAGCATGATGCTGAGTGAACTAGCTCAGTCCCATAAGGACAAATACTGTATATGACCATTATTGTAGAAATAGAAACTAGTAAAATATGTATGAGGATCTGAGGGGGAAGGGAGGAAAGGAGCAGAGGGGTGAAGATGGGCAGAGGATGAGGAAATCATAGAGTTGCATAATTTGATGGGTGGAGGGAGGGTGGGTTAAAGAAATGGGAAAGATCCAGCTTGAAAATAATGCATACGAAATTTGTTAAGTAGCCAGCATAAAATGAAAACAAAACAATATAAAAAACCCCTCAGGGTAGGAGTGGTAGTTGAGAAGCAGATGTACAAGTGGTATATTGCTGTTGTTGTTGTGTACCATCGAGTCAGAACTAATCCATAGTTGACCCTGCAGCAGGTTTTCAAAGGCAGTTTTATTGTACAGGAGGAGATTGCACACCCTTCTCCCACAGAGTAGCTGGAAGATTGGAACTCTGGGCCTTCAGAATTGCAGTGCAGCTTCTAGGCCATCAAAGCTCCCCTAGAAGTGGCAAGCTATTCATAAATAGAAATGTCCTCATGCATGATGAACATTAAAACAAACAAACAAACAAACCAAAAATGTCCTTGGAGAAAGAATTTCTTTTATTGGTGCTTTGCAGTAAAATGTTCCTTTATTGATGGATATTTCATTTGGAATGGGGGTTTTTGGTTTGGGGTTTTGCATTTTTTAACAGGTTTTTTGTCTATTACAAATGGTATTGTTGTATAATCTTGAAGATATAATTTTATATATTGTTTTCCTATCTACAAAGTAGACTACTAAAAGTGAAAGTGCTAAATCAGGAATATAATTTTTGTTAAAATGGGACAATGCGGAGGATTTTCCAAAGAAGTAAAACTGCACAACCTACAAAGCATGTAGAATTTTATTTCCCAATACTTTCACCAACACTAAGCACTATAAATATATTTTTTAACTTTGACCAAATTTATGAGCAAGAAAATGGAAAGACTTACTTGCATTTGCATTTCCCTGATTACTAGTGAATTTGGGCAACTTTCCATGAATTTATTGACCATCTGCATTTCTTCTTCTGTGAATTACCTGTTAACATCACTGATTCAATTTGCCTTGCATTGCTTGGCTGCTTTTTTTATCAATTCATAAGGCCTCTTTTAATATGGGAAATAAAGAACTCTTATCCTGTTCTTTATTTTCAGCTTTTCAATATTTCAAGCATATGAATATATTGTGACTCCAGAAAATAGATAACTAAGACTCCTGGAATAGTTTAACATACACATTAGTAACAGAAGCATTATTTACAACATTCATTTTGGAAAATATTAAACTCCACAAGGCAAAGATTTTTATTTTGTTAAATAATGTATCCCAAGAGGCTAGAAAGAAGCTTGTAAAAAGGATAAGAACTCAGAAAATATTTATTTAAACATTTATGCAATTACATAAATTTGCTGAATACATGTATATATGTATATAAATTAGCGTCGAAAATTGAAATATTTGCTCTTCAAGTAGAAAGGTTGCTTGTACTGTACTTTGCTATCATTTAGTATTTCTAATATTTACTCCACAGATTAATACTTTTCTAATCTGGAGGGGAAGACTTTGTTATTTCCATTTCACTCAAGATAAAAATATAGACTCAGAAAGTTGTCTGAGAAAACAAGAATATCACCAGTAGATTAGAGCGTTATGGTGGCTTAATGGCAAAAAACTGGGCTGCCAATCCAAAGGCACACAGTTCAAATCTACACATAGCTCCACAGGACAAAGATGGGCAATCTCCTATGTGATTTACTGCCTCCCAAAACCTGCCAGAGAGGGCACTCTGAGTCAGGTCCAACTTGATGGCACACAACCAACACCAATAAATAAAAGATTAGAATTAAAGCCCAAGTTTTTCTAACAACACAGAAAGACACTTGTGAGAAGGTGCCATCCAGTCAGTTCCAACTCCTCGTGTTGGATATCACTGACATCCAGTAATCTGATACCAATGCCACCAAGTGATTCACTAAATTCACTCTGCTGCTGTGATGAAACCCATAATCTTATTGTTGTACCTATTGTGTGAATCCACCTTGTTGAGAGTTTGCCACTTTTTTGATAACGGTTATCCATGGTGGACAGTGTTTGGTGGAGTTCCCCCATTAAAACAAGCTCGGAAGCAGGAGTGGCATCCATTTCCATAATAGCTTGCCTCCGGAAACTCTATGAACTTGGAAAAATGATGAAAGTTATACAAGTGTGCAGGTCTTTCATTCATAGGGTTGCTATTAATTGTCTATGACTTGAAAACACTTAACAATAACCACTACTTTACTATGTATGATGCCTTTCTCCAAGGCATGACCCCTCTCATGACATCCACTGTAAGGCAAAGTCTCACCATTCTTGCACCTAAGGAGCACTCTGACTTCTTCCAAGACAGATTTGTAGTTTCTTCTGGCAGTCCAAAAATATATTCCTTATTCTTCAAATATCACAGTACTACAAGTAATAATTCCATTCCGGTCTTTCTTATTTACTGCCCAATATTCAGATGCATAGGAGGGGGGAAATTACTACGGAATAGATCTGGTGTGTCTTAGTACTTAAAGTGGCATTCTTATTCTTTAACTTATTTAAGGTTTCCTTTGAAGCTACTTTGTTCAATGCAATACATCATTTGAGTTCTTGACCGTTGTTTCCATAGCATATTGTGGATCCACTGAAACAAAATTCTTCACAATGTCAATCTTTTCTCTATTCATCATGAGGTTTACAATGCTGTTTAGTGGACTGGTGAGAGCTTTTGTCTTATGTTAAGGTATAAACCATACTGAAGGATGAAATATGAAATCATTTTCAAAAAAATTTGATGTGATATTGATGATACTGTTCAATGAACACCAAATTCTGTTGGATTACCCTCCTTTGGACTGTGCACATATGGGGATCTCTTCTAGTTGGTTGGAGAGACACATATCATTCTGTAATTTTCCTTTCCAGAATATACAATAACCACTCTTGAGCTGATAATATCTAGCTTTTCATTTTAATTAGCCCAGGACTCAGACATAGTCTTTATACCTACAAAACAAGCGTAAAATATTTTGGGCCACTGTCAAACATAAAGTGCTTATCTTTGCAGCCATAAGTGAAGCATGTAAAAATCGGAGTTCTAGGGTATTTGGGTAGTAAATTGGAATAATAAAACAAAAATGTCTGGAGGACATTTAACAGGAATCTGACAGCTACTTTCTACCAAATGCTCAATATTGTGCCAAAAGACTACAAGAGAATGTGATGAACCAAATCAAAGAAAATATTGTGACTAGACTAGAAATACTATCCTAATCTGGAAGAGAAGATCAAATAGTTATATAGCATATTATTGTTGGCTGATGCCAGTTTAGCCCCCAATTCTAGCACATAACCATTAAATCTCTATGGCCCATATTGGCCAAATTTTCAGAAGTATATAATCTTTCTTTCACAGTTGGTTTTCATCTGGAGACTGCGCCAAATTCTAGTAACAAAACCTCCATGGATGGATGGATGGATGCATGGATGGAAGGAAGGAGGGAAGGAAGGAAGGAGGGAAGGAAGGAAGGAAGGAAGGAAGGAAGGAAGGAAGGAAGGAAGGAA
>NW_006399785.1:4044359-4046700 GCF_000299155.1 Elephantulus edwardii
GAAGGAAGGAAGGAAGGAAGGAAGAATGGACAGACAGTGGGTGTGCCTGAGGAGCACTAGCTGGAAATCAAACTCAAGTCCCCTACATGGGAGAGGAGAATTAATCCCATGGCAACACTACTATTCTCTATAGAACTGAAAAATATCTTACATCTGTCAAATTCTAAAACAGTCATCTGTTGCTACTGTTACATTGCCATCAAATCAGACTGATTCATATCTGACCCTCTAGTGGGTTTTCAAAAACTCTACATCCATAGGAGGAGACTTCCCACCTTTCTCCTGTCGAGAATCTTCAGGATTCAAACCATCTCCCTGTGAATTGGCAGTGAAACTCCTTACTCACTAGGCCACTAGAGCTCCCTAAAACAGGGATATGGAGATGAACAAGGTTTAAAACATTATAAATAAAAATTAAAACCACTTATTCTGATAAAATAAATCTAACAACTATGAAAAGAAAGATAAAAAAATTTATAAATGAAATTTTTTTATATGTGTGTATGTGTGTGCTCATGTGTCTGTGTATAATAGCTCAGTTCTTTTTTTAAGCCTCAATTGCAACAAAAAACACCACGACTGTTAAGTAGCATAATTTAGCAATTTCCTCTGGAAAAAAATTGATTATCACTGATTGGACTATTTCTTTTTAATAACTCGAAAATGTTCTTATTCATGCACTGGGATCATTAAAGTTATTCTTCGTTCATTTTGAAGTTCTATGTCTTACACTGATTGCCAAGTGTTATGAACTATTTGCCAATCATAAGTGTCCTTAACTACTTAGAGCTGGCAGAAGTGGTAAGACTTTTTCAGACCAAGGATGGTTGACATTTTTACATTTAGATCCAACACCATCTGGTTTCACTGTAAAGGTCATTCAAAATACAAATCCCTCAGCTAAAGAAAAGGCACAAACAAAAAACATGATGATAGAAAAAATACCAATCATTATCATTTTAGTTAAATAACCAAGGGTTGGTTGGCAGATACAATTATTGTAAGAATTCAGTTATCACTATAGAAGTCACTTTCCAAACAGTAGTATATAAAAAGGTCTATACAGTTTGCTGTTGAAATTCAAAGCCTTTAGTATTATTCTCTTGTTTCGAGTTAGAATTCTTTATTCCTTGTGAGAGAGAATTATTATAAGAAATGAAAGCTTGGTTTGGGATGTAATTTCTATGTATATGTTACACTATTATAATAGTGGAGCTCTGGCGGCTTCGTGGTTAGGGAATTGTGTTGACAACTCAAAAGTGTGTGGTTCAAATCCACCACGTGCCCTGCTTTATAAAGATGGGCAATCTTCTGTGCAATCTATTGCCTTTGAAAACCCACCAGAGAGCGGGTCGGTGATGGGTCTATTCTGCCTTGGCAATACGTAAGAAAAGCCACTAAGCTGATGCAAAACAACAACTAACAACAAAAGGTTTTCGATAGCTGCAAAGAACGATAATCCTTCAAAACGTTCACAACCACAATCATTATTATCAATTTCTTATAGGCAGAATCCCATGAAAATTACTCCTTGAATAAAACTGATTCAACATTCAGAGAAAATCAGTCATTATTATCAAGTCAGAACCAGCAAATAGCTGACACTCCAGGAAGGTTTTGGCAATGATCAAGTGCTTGAGAAGAGATGGCTCATCTTTTACCAATGACTGTCTGACTTAGTGGAAATACCCGAGTAGGGCAATATTTCTGCTGGCAACACAGCTCGTATGAAGTCCACCTCCAAAGGTCCTTTATAGTAATACTCAGGAAACCTGGTGTGAATGTGTCTTTTAACAGACATGGAAATGATGATTTTAACTCCCATTCTAAATCATGTGTAGAGTTTTCAAATTAGAGTGTAAATTCGTTTTATCCACAAATGTCATGGATATATAATGAACACTGCGTTGGCACAGATGAGGGGAAGGACTGTCTGAAAGGAGGGTATGATTAGGCATGATATATATGACAACAATCTGGAGCAAGAGGTGCATTGCAAAGCAGACTGGGGTAGGGGAAAGACAGGTAGGGAGGAAACTGTGCAACTGTGAATGAATGAAACTGTCCTTTCAGTAAATTTTCATTAAAATCACAATTTGAAGTGACCTCGGGTGGCCTAGTGGCAAGAAGCTGCACTGCAATCCCAGAGGAACGTATTTCAAATCCACCAGATGCTCTGCTGGAGAAGGAGGGGCAATCTCCTCCTGTACCAGTCAGATCTGATTTGATGGTACACACACACACACACACACACACACACACACAAAATAATAAAATAAAATTTAAAAAAATCACAATTTGAAAAATGTCATTACAAAATATTTAAGTGATAAAATTAATG
>NW_006399785.1:4050817-4051297 GCF_000299155.1 Elephantulus edwardii
CTCTGGAAACCCACTGAAAGGGCTGCTATAGGTTGGTCTGAGTCCATAACAAGTTATGACAACAGCAACATTTGTATAATGTTTGAAATGAACTCTGTTAGTTTAGACCACAGGGAGTTGTGCTTCTAACAGAGGCAGCGTCTCTCCGGCAGATCGAATCCACTAGCTGTTCCACAAAAGAAAGATGGGAAATCTCCTCTCTTGTTTTTGGTTTTTAAGTTTTAGTCACATAAGGTAAAGCTGTTATGCATACAAGTGATAAATGTAAAAACATTTTAGCTTATAAATGGTGAACTCATGAGGTGTTTATTCATTTATTTGGTAATAAAAAGTTATTAAGTGGATTCTTATCAATGCACTGAAATATTTTATTGCTATGCAATAAATTTCTTATTCATGGGGTAGTTTTTGTTCTATATCATCGAGTTGGATGTCTTGGTTTGTTGTTGTTACGTGCCATCGAGTTGCTTACAACTCATA
>NW_006399785.1:4052342-4064803 GCF_000299155.1 Elephantulus edwardii
CACCATGAGCTGTTTCTTGATCATGAGCTCGCTCATGATCTGATCAAAACTATAACATATATTCCTTGCAGTTTCTAGGAATTTGAAGGGTGTGAGGAATGTGAAACAAAACTCAAAACCATAAAACAGGGCCAGGCATACCAGCACAGAAGAACCTGAGGGAACCCCAGAAAGTGTAACTCTTAGTTATCTTTGGACTTTCAGACAGATCTCAGCCCTGTGGCTCAACTTGCAGCCAAACAAGATAGTATCAGGAAACAGAGAAGAGCAGAGAGGAACTCACTGCTGAGAGGAGGCATTGACATAACCATATAAAGGCCAAAGGGCAGCTTCTGCCCAAGAGTAAACCCCTGAAGGCCAGAAGGAGGGGAGTAGAACATGAGGGGAAATCAGAATTACAAGGAAGTAGTGGGAAGACTGGGATCACAATGTGGGTTTGAGAATATTACAAAATACATGTGTTGCTAGGAGGGTCTATTCCTTGGAGAGGGGTGTGATGCTGGGAAGGGTGGAGGGCAGCAAAGGAGAGGAAGACAATCAACTAGGAGGATTGATGTGGTGACTGCTGCAATGGGCTCTTGTCTGTCAGGAAGTGTGCGGATGGCGCAGGATAGAACAGGGTTCAGATCTTTTATTCATAGGATCGCTATGAGTCATACTCAATTTGATGACACCTAACAACATCAACAAAATGTGTATAGATGATTAAAAGAAAACCCAACACACCTTGTAAACTTTTACTCGAATCACAATTGATAAAAAATAAAATAAAAAAGAAACAGTACTAACCAAGTGTTCATGAGTCAGTAAAACTATACATCTAAAAGGAAAAAACCAATACGCTTTGTAAACTTTCATTAAAACATTTTAAAAGGAATGCACATAAGCAAGTATTTAATTTTCTTGATTTATTTCTAAAAGATCCTTTTGTGAAAACTCATATTTATTTCCGTTGAGTCAAAATCAGCTCATAGCTGACCATCCAGCAGGTTTTGAGAAGCTATAAGTCACATGGGAGGAGATTACGCTTCTTTTCCTTCAAAGCTGCAGGTGGATTTGAACCCTCAGAAAGGTGCTGCCTCAGAGTTAGCAGCACAACTCCATACAAACTACAGCACCAGAGTTCCCAGACATGTGAAAAAGACACGCACATTTTACCAACTACACAACAATAATGAGAAACTTAAATGGAGCCTTGTTTTCCATTTCTAAAATCAAAACATAATAGCAAACATCATAATATGGTTTCCCTAAGACATATTGTGATGGGAAAGTCTCCTGTTAGGGACCTCTCCAAAGTACTGAAGAGCAATGGTATCACTCTGGAGATTAAAGTGCATCTGATACAGGCCATGGTCTTTGAAATCACTTGCTATGCATCAGAAAGCTAGACAATGATGAGAATGGATAGGAGAATTGACGCCTTTGAGCTATGGTGCTGGAGAAAAGTATTGAATATACCATGGACTGCTAAGAAAATGAACAGATTCATCCTAGAGAGGGTTAAACCAGGCTGCTCCTTGGAGGCAAGGATTCTGAATGAAGCTTCATCTGACACACTTTGGACATGTTGCAAGGAGGGACCAGTCCTTGGAGAAGGACTTCATGGTTGGGATAGTGGAGGGACAGCACAGGAGGGGAAGACCCTCTACGAGGTGGATTGATTAAATAACTGGGGCTATAGGAGTAGGTGTGTTGGAGACAGTGTGATTGGTACGAGACAGAGCAGGATTTACGGCTGTTATACAAAGAGTCGCTATGAGTTATAAGTGACCCAATGGCACATAACAGCAACAATGAGCCCTACATTTCCTTTTGGCTGAAAGAAGCCTTGGAGATCCTGCTATTTCAGAGACCAAAAAAATGTGCCCGTCTTATTACCTCTGGTCTAGCCATAATGGTTGCCGTTCTCTGCTAATCTTCCATCCAAACATATGACCCCATACTATCCCATCAACTATAATTCCTATTTGCAGCGGTTTGTGGAAAAAGATTGCAAATAAATAATTATTTTTTTAAAAAAATAATAAGGTCCTGGAGATAATCTAAGGAAAATAAAATTCGAAATTCTTTAGTATTTCACTGATGGATAAATTTATAATTAACACAACATACACTTGTGACAGTTTCCAAAGTTTATAATTACTACACACTTCTTGGTTCACATTAAAATGCCTGCATAAGTGAGTAGCCCAAATTTTCCATACTGTAACTCAAAACCATATACTTAACACAGTTAGTGGAAACTAAATATCTGATCCTATAAGAAAGAGTTTCATTTTCTTTAAAATAACACCCTGAGAAACTGTTCTGAAAATACAAACTTCTCATGTTGCACACCTAAACTGTCATGGTCATAAAATGCTTCTAAATTCTTGAGCTAATCTTATTCATGAAATATTTCTATGCTTTTAGAAAACTACCACATTGAGGCTCCACGCCATTATTCCATTATGCCTGAAAATAACCAGTGGCTTACAGCAGTAAGCAATTCAAATTGCACTCTTTGTATTAGAAAGCAAAAATGCTCTCAGAAATAGAGCTGATAGGGAAAAGCCCTAGGAAGCTCAATGTTTTCATCTAAATAATCATTTAAATAACTTACTGTAAACAAATTTAGAATAGCTTACTAGAATATATTCCAAACCAAATTCATTTAATTTTGCAAACAATCCAGTCTACATCATTTATCAAATATTCTGTTCAAAATTGTTCCTTCTCTATTGGTATTTTAAAAACAAAACCAAACCGAGCAAAACTTGCAAGCCAAAATACTATTATTCACTCACAGTAGCAGAATTTAATGTAAAAACTTAAAAAGAATTAGAAAAAGTTTGCACCAGCATTTAAAAAATAAGTTTCCATACTAATTTATATTCAAAATACACTCAGAATGTTTACCATATTGAACATTTAGCCTTACACTGATTTTTACATAGATCTCATTTTTTCACTTATAACTTTCCCATCTAAATGCATTGAAACAAATTCAATACCATTTCCTAGTGCTTTTAAAAGTTCTCATTTGTAAACTTAAACATTTAAAAAATACCTTCTTAAAGATGATTCAAAATGGGGCATAAGTATGTAAAGCTCGGGTTTCCTAATTAGGTAATATATTGTCTCTAAATGTTCCCTTTCATTCAATTCTTCATCAAAATTATGCTTGCCAAAAATGTAATGTTATGTTCACCCAGACTTATGGGATATCTATATGTGATATGATGTTTCAATTCAGTTTCACAAATTTCCAGAAATTCAAAATTGACTGGAGAAAAGTCACAGCACTAAGATTATCATTGCGAATGTCCGAAGGATCTTTGCCAAAAGCAGAGAATGCAAGAATGATGCTTACTTGTGTTTCATTGACGATGCAAGGAACATTTGACTGCGCCAATCCTAACAATTTATAATCAACATTGAAAGAATGGAAATCCCAGAACACTCAATTATGCTCACCTGAAATCCATACTTAGATCAAGATGTGGTTGTCCAAATGATACAAACAAGCAACATATGATTTAAAACCAGAAAATGTGTGCCTACAGTAAGTTGTATCTTTTCTCCATAGCTATTAAATATGTACACTGAGCAAACAATTTGAGAAGCTAGATTATATGAAAAAGAAAGTGCCATTATAATCCGAGATTGTTGTTAGTTGCCTTTGAATTAAGAACAATAGATCTGAACCCTGTCTTGTCCTGTGCTATCCTATCATCATCTCTGACATACTTGAGCCCATTGCTACATCTTAACTCATCAATAACCTACATTATACATATAACATAATCTCGCTTACAGAAGCAGTTGTTGTAGACAAGTGTAGGCTTTAATATGGAGTACACCTCAACATCAAGAGAATAAAAACCCTTACCCCTGGACCAATAGGCAACATCATGATAGATGGAGAAAAGATCAAAGTTATCAACAATTTTATTTTACTTATTTCTACAATCAAAGGCCATAGTAACAGCAATTGAGAGGGAAAAAAAGATGTGTTGCCCTGGGAAAACCTGCTGTTAAGGATTTCTCCAAAGTGCTAAAGAGCAATGACATCAGTGTAAAGACTAAGGTGTGCCTGATTGAAGTCATAGCCTTTTCATAGCTTCCTATGCTGACAGCTGGATAAGGTGACAGCTGAACAAGGAATAAGGTTGATGCCTATGAATAATGGTGTTGGAGAAGAGTACATCTCATTGACTTCCAAAAGGAAAAATTTTTTTTTTTTTTACTCGTGTCTTGGAGTAAGTGCAACCTGGATACTCTTTAGAAGTAAGGATAGTGAAACTTCTTACATTCTTTGGGCAAGTAGTCAGGATGGACCAGACCTGGGGGCGGGGGAGAAAACAAAACAAAACAAAACCATGTTGGGAAAAGTCAGAGATAGAAGACTGCTGACAAGAAGGAATGACACAGTGACTGTAAGACCAGGCTTGAGTATGTTGGAGATCATGACAGAGGGACAGGAGAAGGAAAGTTTCAGATCCATTGTTCACAGGATTGCTATGCGTCATAGGTGATTTCACAGCATTTAACAATAAAACAGGTGATTTTAAAAGGCCTATTTTTGGCAAGTTGACTTTGACTGATAGCACCCTTCCACTGGGTTTCTAAAAGTGTAAACCTTTACAAGAGACTATCTTTCTACTGTTCCATGTTACATGATAGTACTAAAAAATTTCAGCCCCCCACGGTGGTCACGCAGGTCCCCAGGGCCAGGATCAGGATGGAACTGCCCGCGGTGAACCTGAAGGCGATCCTGCTGGTTCACTGGCTGCTGACTACCTGGGGCGGCATCACATTCTCAGACAGCTTTGTCTGGGCAAATTACGCCATCTTGGCCTTGGGCGTGTGGGCTATTGCTCAGAGGGACTCCATCGACGCCATAAGCATGTTTCTCGGTGGCTTGGTGGTCACCATCTTCCTGGATATCATCCATATTAGCATCTTCTACCCTCTGGTAGTCTCCACCGACTCAGCCCGCTTTGGGGCTGGCATGGCCATCCTCAGCCTGCTGCTCAAGCCTTTCTCCTGCTGCCTCATCTATCAAATGTACCGGGAGCGTGGGGGCGAGCTCCTGCTCCATGTCGGTTTCCTGGGACCCTCGTCCTCACAGGAACGTGGTGCATACCAGACAACTGGCGAACAGGAAGTGCCCAGCGACCCCTTTGCAGGTCCAGAAAGCAGGAATCAGATGGTATTGAATCATGGGTATTGAGGTCAAGCCCATTCCTCCTGGCCCTACTTGGGCTGCCATCACCTTCTTCAAGCCATACAGGCCTGCCTTGGGATGCCCATGACCACCGTTTCTGGGACCTCAGACAGACATGTCTTCCTGTTCCCTGCCTCAGGAGCTGCCTAAAGCAAGTGCCTGAATAGGCCTGGAGCCTCTAGGCACCCTACCCTGTGCACACGTTTACCCCCAATTCCCAAGCCTTGCCTCCCCTGCACTGATCCCGAGGCTGGAAGCCATAGTCTCTGTCCCATCTCCTGCCCCTTAGCTGCTCTACATGGGCCTCAGACAAGCCATGCCCAAGCCTGGCAGCGTCAAGTCCCAGGAGCCGAGCGGTGTAGGGATGAGGCATCAGTGTTTCTGACTGCCTGGTCACGTGGTGCCTGGGATCGCCGGGCTGGAGGCAAGGGTGTCTGTAGTATCAGGCATGGCCGCAGCCCCAGCCCCCAGCTGCCTTCTGGAGCATTGGCATTAAAGTGTGGTGAATCTTGAAAAAAAAAATTCAAACTTAATGGCGTCAGAGCTAACTCATAGCTGACCCACCAGTGGGATTTTGAAGACTGCATCCATTTCCTAAACAATATGCCTCTGGAAACTCTGAAATTAGAAAAACAACGATAGTTCTAGAAAGACTTCAGGTCTTCTGTTCATAGGGTCACTATGAGTTGTGCTTGACTCAACAGCAATCAACAACAACAAAGCACATGGAAGGAAACTGCCCCTTTATCTCCTAAGGAGCTGATGGTGTATTTGAACCAGTCACGTTTAGGTAACCAGCACCATTCTCTACCATGAAGGTCACCAGAGCTCCCTTATATGTGATATCCTCTGATAATCTAGGTAATAATATACCAAATCTCTTGCTGTCAGAAGAGACAAATCCCAGAAGAAAGGCTTAGTAAGCCTGATACAGTGAGAGCCAGTAGGTATAGGAAGGCATACAACAAGATGAAATAACAATGGTTGCAGCAATGGCTTTAAGCACAGCAGAGATTTCGAGAATGGGAGAGAACTGGTGTGGGGTGGTGTTTTGCTCAATTGTGCACAGGTCTGTTATGAGTGAGAGTCAACTTGTCCATTGTTACAATAACATATCCATTCCCTTTGTTTGATTTATAAAAGTTTATGAAGATTTATGAATGAAAGTTACCATGAAGTTACCTGACTTACCGGAGAAGTAACTTCTTCAATAGTATTAATGATACTTACTGGGAATTAAAAAGAAAGTTTAGGTTTGGGGAAATGAACCACACAGCAATCTGAAAAATTCACTGAAGGGAGACACTTCTGTATCCAGAAAGCCTACTGTACATCTGTGTTGTAATCTGGAAAGAAATAATATGGGGCAAGGAACTGAGAATGAAAAGAGGACTCTAGAAATACTTTGGAAGCAACATTGATAAGAGAAAATGCTTACTGGTAATGAGAGATGACCAAAAGTTATTAGTCTGACACTCAAAATTTGACCTTCATAATTTAGTGGTTCAGTGGTATTATGACATCAGGAGAAAGAAATAGAGATTCCTGATGAGGATATAGAAAGACACAATTATGTTTTTTATAGCTTGAATTTGAGTTACCAAGTGTCCTCTGAGTAGCTCTATTAGTAGAGTGGTTAAAGTGTTTGGCTGCTATACAAAACTTCAAACCAATCAGTCACCCTGCAGTGGAGAAATGGAGCAGTTTATTTCTTCAAAGATTAAAGATATGGAAACTCTATGGGGCAGTTCTAATCCATTTCTTAGACTGTAAATCGCACAGGAGGAGAATGTCCTTGTGATATCAAGGGTTTACTGATAAAAAAGACTTTCCTAACCATTGAATCTAACTTTGCCACAAGCCTAGATGGGTACATGCAAATAAGGTGTGTTAGTCTATCTGCAAGAGAACGGCTGGTCTCAGCATTCCATTGTGTAGAATCAGCAGCAGAAATTGGGAACCTCAACAACAAGGAAGAGGAAGCAGTACACATCTTTTAGGATCAGATATTCCTGAGCCAGCCAGATTGTGATATGTCCAAGAGCAATCACAGTCTCAGCAGAGAATTAGAGACTGGCATGTGATGGAACTCACTTGATCGTGCTGCTCCACTGAGCCAGGGCCAGAGCCAGAGGTATTCACTCAGCCGGCTGGAGGACTGAGAGAAGACATAACTGACAGCCTTAAGGGAACACTGACCTAGCTGGGTGTCTGAAGGTGCAAGGACCTGTGATCATGCTTGAGAAGCTATCTAGATTGAAGGACTGTATCCTACCACCAACCTGAATTATAGCCTATTCACTTCCCTAATAAACTCCACAACTCTGAGTATGGTTCTGTGAAGTCTTGCGGTCACTGCAATAGATTTCACACCTAGTAGAGCAGCAACATTGGGGCTCAAATTAGTAGAGAAGCATGTGGAATGTGAAGCCATGTCTGCCTTCATAGGAATTAGTTCTGTATTGTGGATCTTGTTGATGGGGACAGTTCCCCTTTGCAGAGATAGCAGATGTCAGACTTGGCTGGATTCACCTTTCCTACACTCTTTTTAGGCTATGATCATGATGTTTTGTGTCTGCTTATTTTTCTTTACATGTGTCCTCCAAGGGCGTGTGGATAGCAAATGTTTTGATATCCAGTTTTCAATCTGTAGTCCTGGGCTGGAAGTAAAGGTGTGACAGCTGTTAGTGTGTAGCGATAGTTCAACATATCTGAAAAATGGTAAAGTTGCCCAGAAAGCTTTTACAGAATTAAAAAAAAGGGTGTGAAAAAATTTGAAGCAATGTTGATGTGTTGGTATGTGAAAAATGAAGATGGTGTTAAATTCTGTCCAATATACAAATAAAGATTGAGTGGAGACCATTGGATTTGAAAAATGAAAATTAGTACATGATTTCAATAACTTAGGACAGGGATTATCACAACATGGATTGAGTAATGAGTAATAAGTTGGATGACAGATACAGCAAATTAATTATATCAAGATGTTTTGAAAATCAGAAATGTAAGTAAATGAGTAATTCAAAGGCAAATAGACCGCAAGAGACACAGACTCCAAAAGCTGAGATCAGACGAATTAGATAGAGTCAAACAATCCTACCTACTGCTCTGATGGAGCTCACAATACAAGGTCTAGAACAGAGTGGGAGAAAAAAATGTAGAGCAATCCATGGTGTAGTCAATATGGTTCATGGACACCATGCCTGAAAAATAAGAGCAGCTTCTATCATACTCATTGTCCAATTTCCATATGCATACGAGGTGACTGAAATTATCTTAAGGATAGAACAAAACTAGACCTAGTCTCAAAATCCTTTAGGAGTAAGTCTCCCCTAAAGAAAAAGAAAAGGGGGGTGGAAAAAGCATCAGATGGTATTTACTTCATAGTAATAAAATGCAACCCTGGTGGATGTGGGACTCTGGCGGCAGTCTGTAGACTAACCCAAAGGCAGCTTCCCTCTGGCAGTTTGAATCCACTAGCATCCCCAGGGGGAACAGGTGGGCAACTCTTTCTTTGCAATTTAAAGCCTCTGAAAACTTGGTGGTGTGTTTGTCATGATTTGTATGGAACTTGATGGTAATGAGCTCAAGTTTTAAATAAAATGCAAGAATATAAAAAAGTATACTTCCCATGCCCTTACAACATTACAACCTCACTAAAGAGAAATATAGTTTGTATATATGTGTGTGCATTTGTATATATATGTATCTTTTTGGACTTGACTATTTTACTTAGTGTCCATCAAAAGCCTACAATACCTACCACAAATCAGTTGTTGCTTTCTTATCTCTCTTCTCGACTCAAATCATTAAGGTAGTTAATAGACCCATTTTACTCGGGCAGTTGTGAAAAGGGTCATGTAGCTAAATAGTAGCAGAGCTGAACGCAAAGCTTCACTGGTATCACTTCAAAGTCCACCTTTTCTTCACCTTGTTATGGCTCCTGTCATATATTTCCTGTGTAACCTTACATTTTCAGTCTAAATCACGTCTTTGATATCTAACACATAGGCCATATACACCTGCATGCCTCTGATTTAGCGGTACACCTTACCTACTGGCACCTTAAGAGTGTGCCAGGGACCCTATTATGAGCTAGTATTTTCCACTCTACAAATGTTGTTGTTATTGTTGTTGTGTGCCGTCGGGTCGCCTGAAACTCATAGCAACCCTACGTACAACAGCCCTAAACCCTGTTCTGTCTCATACCAGTCTCATTGTCTCTGACACACTCACCCTCATTGCCCCAGTCACTGAATCAATCCACCTCATAGAGGGTCTACCTCTCTTGCACTGTCCCTCCATCCTACAAAGAACGATGTCCTTCTCCAAGGACTGCTCCCTCCTTGCAACATGTCCATAGTATGTCAGACAAAGTTTCAGAATCCTTGCCTCCAAAGAGCAGCCTGGTTTAACCCTCTCAGGATTAACCTGTTCATTTTCTTAGCATTCCACTCTATAGACAGAATTTAAAAAAGAAAACAAAACAAACACACACAAAAAACCCAACACTCAATGCCACCCCACTAGGTAAACTAGCAAGATGTTATTTTTAAGTACTATCAGAGTGATACTAGGAATACTGATTGACCTTCTTCCTGTCTTACACTGTTCTCAAAGTATCTGCTGCACTCAAGTTCACTGCTACAGTCACTGTGGCAATATATCTCATTGAGGATGTTCCTCTTTTTCACGGACCTGAGCCCCTTATTCCTTGGCTCCTTGGTGATCTTCATATGACATGACATTTATCTTTCTTGGTTTCTATCATTCTTAGTCATTGTCCAGCTCTCTGATGTATAGCAAGTAATTGTGAATACCATGGCCGGAATCAGGAGCACCTTAGTCTCTAGACTGACATCGTTGCTCTTCAGCACTCTGGAGAGGTCCCTGACAGCTAAGGATGATAGGAAAAGAATTGATACCTTTGCATTGTGCATTGTGGTACTGAAGAATACCGAACATACCATAGACCTAGTGAAGGATTCTGAGGGGGCATGAGGCCAGACAGGACCAGTCCTTGGAGAAGGGCATCATGCTTGGAAGGGTAGAGAGATAGCTCAGGAATGGAAGATCCAGGACGAGATAGACTGACAGAGTAACTGGGCTAATGGGATAGGTGTATCAGACAGTGATACTGACTCAGGGTAGGGGATGGTTCAGAGCTTTTATGCATAGGATCTCTATGAGTCACAGATTACTCTAAGGCACATCATAGCAATACTTCTTGGTTTGCTAATGTGCTCCCTCCTTGCCCTAGATCCCTTTCCCTCTCTGTGGAGCCTTGCCTGTCATCCCTCAGGTCTGTTCTACAGGTCTCCATGCACCTTTCAGTAGGTGGGGCTAGTGGTTTCCTTGCTTTGGATACACAGGATACACTGAAAGCTCTCCCCACCATACACTGCTGGTGGGAATGTGAAATGATGCACTCTCCTGGAGAGCATTCTGGTGTGTGCTTAGAAACTTGGTTAGAAATGCCCTCAGATCCAGCAATCCCCCTACTAGGTATATACCTCAAAGGCACAACTCTGTAACACAAAACTAACATACCCACATCCACCCTGCTGCGACATCATTTGCAGTAGCAGTTTTAGAAACAACGCAAGTACCTATTAGTGGACACGTGGTTAAAGAGACTGTGGTACATCCACACAAAAGAGTATCATGGATCCCTAAAAAAAAACAAAAAAAAAAAAACAAAAAACACCAGAAAACCAAAAACAAAAAACAACCAAACAAAAAAATAATCAAGTGTAAAATATTGCACAACATGGGTGACTCTAGAATAAATATGCTGAGTGGCATTAATCAGTCCCAAAAGGTCAGTTATGGTATAAGAGCTGTTGATGGCAGGGAAGTGGTAGGGGGGCAACCAGAGAAAAGGCAGAGGCAAGAATGCATCAGAAGATATAAAGGAAAAAGAGACACCACATTGCAGGCACAGAAACTCACAACTGTACTGAAAGGCTAAATACTCAGTTTGCTAACTGACTTTTAATTCTGTTTCATCCTAACTTGAATCCTTACAATTGATTATTAGGAGTTTCAACCCAAGTTAGAAGAAGAAATAAAACACAAACGAATAGCTGATGTATTATTTTATGGAAACAAACTCATTTGCTTCATGAAAAAGCAGCAAAATCCTAGGTAGCTTTTAGCACGTGAGTCCTGAGGGTGGATCTGTGGATTGTTAATGCTGACCAGATAAGAATGTTTATTCCAATCTGTGAAAACAGGGAATATGGACACATGAAAGTAGAATGATTTAGATATAACTGTGTGTCTTTAAAATAAAAATAAAGCAAAAACACAGCGAAAATAACTCACATGAGAGATGTGTGTCCTTGTCCTCCACTGCGCAGGCCTCACTCAGCCACGTACTCAAAATGTTCTACTGCCCCCTGCTGCCTTTACGTTTCAGAAGCTTTAACAGAAAAGCTTTCCTCCATTATCTTTGGCTGATTAAACTGATTCTGGTCTTTTCCCCACCCCCATCTTTCCACTCTATTAGAATTCCAAGGCTAGCTAAATAAAATTTTGAAGTCAGTTAAAGTATCAGGGCCGTACGAACATTGGTGGGAGAAATTTACGCCACTGCAAATGTCACTCATTCTCTCGCTCCCACTGATTCGGAACCCACTTACCGTGGATCATCCATTGGTTTTGGAGGGTGTAAAGCACATGACAGAAGAATGCCCATCTGTCTCCTGTGTAGCGTTGGATAATTTGAACTGGTGGCATTTGGGTAAAGCCTTGGAAGGAGGGAAGCCCACATGATGCTTAGAAGGGAAGATAGTAAGATATCTCACATACGCTGAACATGTTAACAGGACGGACCAGGCTCTGTCAAAAGGCATTATGCTTGGTAGAAGTCCAACAGAAAAGAAGAAGAAATTCAAGAGGCTAATTCCTTCAGTGTTTGCAACAACACTGGACCAATAGGCTAACATATAGCATCAATTTTAGGGACACGGCAGACAAGCAAGTATTTCATTCTGTTGTATGTAAGGGTCACTAAGGTGGGTGACTGAGCAGTGATTTAATGCCTTAGGAACTATGTGATAACCATAGTTATCTTACCAAAATTAAGCCAAAACTACTGCCATCAAATCAGCTCTGAATTACTGCGAGGCTCCTTTGGTTTTCTGAAGTTGTTGTGTTTCATTGATTATGCAAAGGCATTTGACTGTGTGGATCATAACAAACTGTGGCTGACTCTGAGAAGAATGGGAATCCCAGAACACTTGAT
>NW_006399785.1:4065443-4067303 GCF_000299155.1 Elephantulus edwardii
GATGCCTTTGAGCTTTGGTGCTGGAGAAGAGTATTGAGGGTAGCATGGGCTGCTAGGAAAACAAACAAATTCATCCTGGAAAGGGTTAAGCTGGGCGGCTTCTTGGAGGCAAGGATTCTGAGGCTTCATCTGATATACTTTGGACATGTTGTAAGGAGGGCCAGGTCCTTGGAGAGGGACATCATGCTTGGTAGGGTGGAGGGACAGCGCAGGAGGGGAAGGCCCTCTATGAGGTGGATTGTTTCAGTGACTGGGATAATTGGGATGGGTGTATCCGAGACAGTGCAATTGTCACAGTACAGAACAGAGTTTAGGGTGATTGTACATAGGGTCGTTATGAGTCGCAAGCGATTTGATGGCACATAGCAACAACAACAACAGTTCTTTACAGGGTAAGACTGTCCATCTGTCTTCTGTGCAGCACCTGGCAGATTTGATTTGCCAGCTTTTGGCTTAATATACAGATGTGTTATGCAATTAGGACCCTATTTGAATTCTAATTGCTCATTTTCATGATTTGATTCTCTTTCAGGTAATATTGCACACAGTTTTACCAAAGTACACAGGCTGGCTTTGTTTCGTTTTGTTTTTAGTATAATTCAATTTTATGCAGACTAGGTTAACATGTAATAGAAAGGATAAGATTGGCTTATCCTGTGTTAACTGAATTTATTCCTTAATTTTGAGTTTGAAGTGTTTATTGTCGTTAGGTATCAGTTGAGTCAAGTACTACTTATAGTGACCCTATGAACAGAGAATCTGAACCCCAGCCTACCCTGTGCCATCTGCACACTTCCCGAAACCCTAGAGCACATTGAGGCAGTCACATGTCAATCCACCTGGATGAGGGTCTTCCTCTCCCGCGCCGACCTTCCATCCTTCCAAACATCATGTTCTTCTCCAAGGAACAGCCCCTCTTAGCAACATGTCCGAAGTACATGCAGTGACGGCTCACGTACCGGTTTTATTTTTTGTTGTTGTTAAATTGTGACATAGAGAATATTTTTTTTCATTCTTTTGTGGAATGCGTGCACATGTGTGAGTGTGTCCTTGTAATCTAGTCAGTCTATGAAGTCGCAGGATTCTGGGATTAGCAAAAATACAAATACAAATAAACCATCCAGAAAGTTCTCAACCTATTGCTGGTGTTGTTCACCTAGTGGTGATCGATAAATGCATGACCCTAATCCTGGCTTGCTTTCATTCGTATTTAGCAAACAGTTTTGCATGCCTTCTATACACAGCTGATAGGAGCCACAGAGGCATCTCCTGAAAACTTAGCAACTTAAAAACAACAATCAGTCACCATCTCCAAACATTCTATTCTTTGAGCAGGTGGTTGGGTTTGTTTGTTTGTTTCGTTTTGTTTAATTCCTGCTTCCCTTGATGTCCCTGTGGACTGCAGGACGCTCTAGGCGGGGCTCACTCTCATATGGCTGGATGTGGGAATTGGCTGAGGAGCACTGATGGGCTGCTGCTTTGCGACTGCAATTCTCCTCCACATTGATCAGGTCACTTCACTCCTCAGGCTCCCTCACTGTGTTAAAGATGAGTTCCAAGAGAGAGCACTCTAACTGCAAACATTCCAAAGGAACAAACACTGAACGTGCAAGCATTCATCAAGCCTTTCCTTTCACCTCACTTTTTAATGTCTCACTGGGCAATGCCATTTATGGCGCCAAACACAGAGTCAATGGAGTGACCTACGAAAGGGCACGGATCCTAGAAGTCATGTTTTGTAGAGGACAGTGTAAGAGTGATCAGAATGATGTTTCTTCAGAATCAAGTGTCTGTGTATATTCCTATTTCTCCTATATGTTCAGTATCATCACTAGTTAAATCATTGTTGTTGTTGTTGTT
>NW_006399785.1:4067950-4071624 GCF_000299155.1 Elephantulus edwardii
AGTGGCGAGAATCTTTGTCTTCTTGACGTTGAGCCTTAGTCCATACTGAAGGCTGCATTCCTTGACCCTTCGCAGCAAGTGCATGAGGTCCTCCTCAGTTAAATCATTAGTTATTGTTAACTTTCCCCCCAGCTACTGTAGAAACGTTCTAATTTGATTTTTTAAATAAAGGTAAAGGGAACACAGGGAAGTCTGGTGGCCTTGTGTTAAATAGTTGTTCTGGTAACTCAGAGGTACATGGTTTGAACCACCAGTTGGTCCATGGGAAAAGGATGGGCAATCTCCTCCCCTATGTGTCATTAACTGCCTCTGAAAACCTGCTGGAGGGTCATTAACAGGTCGAGGTTCCCACTAGACAGTACCCAACAACAAGGGACACAGGGGCACTTGTATTTTCTGATTTAACATGTACTGGATAGAAAGCTGTAGTATGAGCTCTGTGGCTCAGGTGAAAGGAAGGCCCTTCCCCTGCACAGTTAACTCTAGAAGGGAAAATTAGCTATGACACCTCGGACCTCCTGCCATGTAACTTACAGTCTCTGAAAGCCCACTGGAGGATCAGCTGTGAGGTGGCTCGTATTTGACATCATATCACAACAATCCCTAAAAGTACCTTTTTTCTAGTTTGTTGTTGTTGTTGCTATTGTTGTTATGCGCCATTGAGTCGCCTGCGACTCATAGCAACCGTTATGTACAACAGCTCTGAAGCCTGCTCTGTCCTGAGCCAATCTCAGTGACTCTGATACATCTACTCCCACTGCCCTGGTTACTATCTCAATTGGTCTCATCCAGGTTCTTCCTCTCCTGCACTCGTTCCAAACTTCCAAAAGTGATGTCCTTCTGTAAGGATTGGTCCCTCCTGGCCACATGCCCAAACTGTGTTAAGACAGAGCTTCAGAATCCTAGCCTCCAAAGAGAAATTTGATTTCACTCTCTCCAAGACAGACCTCTTTGTTTTCTTGATGGCCCACGGTATGTTCAAGACTCTTCTCCAGCACCACAACTCCAAGGTATCAATTCTTCTATTATCCTTAGTCGTTGTCCAGCTCTCGGATGTATAACAAGTAATTGCAAAGACCACGGACGGGATCAGGTGCACCATAGTCACAAATCTTCTTAAATAATGTCTCCTGTAACTTGATTAGATCCAGACACAGAAGCATCTTCTTTCAAGGCTCGTCTCCATTACTTTCCTGCCACTTAACACCCATTACTTCCTGCTACTCAGTGAAATGTCATGTCTCTATCCCAGCCATTCCATCTACCTGGATGATCCTTCTCCACACCTCCATTCTATGGTCTACACGGGATTCTCTCTTCCAAGTGAAAAATCCTTTTATGTTAAAATTTTAATATTCAAGTTAATTATAAAATACATGGATTAATTAATATTTTGAAATGTACCCCTTCTTGATCTTTAAATTTGTGCTCTGGTTTGGGATAAATATTTCATGTGTTCTTTTATACATGCACACACACACACACACACATGCATATACACACATGCACATATACACACATATATGTATATACATACATACACACATACATATATGTACACAAACATATACACATACATATATATGTCGTTGTTGTTGTTGTTGTTGTTGTTATGTGCCATCGATTCCCTTGCGACTCATCGTGACCCTATGTACAACAGCCCTAAACTCTGCTCTATCCTGTGTCAATCACACTGTCTCTGATAAACCCATCCCGATTACCCCAGTCACTGAATCAATCCACCTCATAGAGGGCCTTCACCCTCCCAAGCATGATGGCATGATGTCCCTCTCTAAGGACCTGTCCCTCCTTGCAACATGCCCAAAGTATGTCAGACGAAGCCCCAGAATCCTTACCTCCAAGGAACAGCCTGGTTTAACCCTTTCCAGGATGAATCTGTTTGTTTTCTTGGCAGTCCATTGTACCCTCAATACGCTTCTCCAGCACCACAGCTCAAAGGCATCAATCCTCCTTCTATCCTTCCTAGTCATTGTCCAACTCTCTGATGTATAACAAGTGATTGCAAAGGCCATGACCTATATCAGGTGCACCTTAGTCTCCAGAGTGACACCATTGCTCTTCAGCACTTTGGAGAGGTATATATAGACACACCCCCCCATATATACACATACATACACACAGACACACAGACACAGACACACACACACACACACACACATACAAACACACATATATAGCCCCAAAAGTGTGTATCCATCAGACTATAAGCCGACCTCTAACTTGGTGTTAATATTGACCTACTGGTGTTTGAGCGTCCACAAATGAATTGTTGTTTCTTGAACAGCACCCACGTTCGTCGTTACACATCTTGGTATCTCCAACATCCAGCCCAGAAATTAATTCACCAGAGAAAAAGAAAATAAGGGAGAGGGATCATGTGTGACTCCTTTCATTTCAAGGTGCTATTTTACATGCATTAACTTCAAAATAGAAACACCACAGTTGTAAATGCATCCAAACCTGAAGACTTCAGAGCTTCTCCAAGTTGAAATGTGATCTAAAAGTAAACAGAAGCTAAATTCCTACTTGGTAAAAAAAAAAAAAAAAACAGTGAATGAAATGTAAATGTTAAGGAACTACTAAATTCTGTTTCCATTTTTTGTGTCAGCAGATTCTCATAAGCAAAACGAGCAACATCCAAGGACACTCAAGCATAAGAGAGTCCACTCACTAAATCCTGTCACCTAAAATGCTGCATTAAATTCCACAGTTTAACTAAAATTCAAGAGGGAATCCAAAGGAAAAGAAAGTATAACACAAACAGCAAGACTGAAATATCCTTATACGTTAAATTGTAAAAGAGCATGACAATCATTTCATCCTTCACGAAAGTTCTTAAAGTATACTGTGCAAACTAACGCTAAAGGTTGGCTCTTACTAAACTTTCACAGTAACGCAGTTAATAGATCTTAGTAACTGAATGGATTTTTAACAATCACGGATAATGGAAGAAGGTAAAGCCACCTCCTGCTGCTATCGTATGTAATCTGATGCAAAGAGTTTTGTAATTTAATCAACTACTGAGTTCACTGTAAAAGACTTCCTTAGATGATAAATGTTTGCTTTAGAAATTCCCCAAGACCTTCAGGACAGGCTCCATTTCACATTCCACACTGCCCCCCACTCCCTTGAACTCCTTTCTTGCTTTCTAACCACACTGGATTGCAAGCCCATTTTCTCTAGTGGATATTACACCACAATCTCAACTTCTCTTCACAAATGCAATCACTTTTCCATGGTCCACCTCAAAGATCGTTTCCTCCACAAAATCCTCATGAATTCCTCCGCAGGCAACAAATGTTCTGTCCTCGGACAAATTTTGATACTTTTGGTGGTCTGTCTCTGTTCTACCTAGTCTTCCGTGTCTCCCATAGAAATGAAATCTGGTTTAATGTGAACATCTTACATCTCATCACCCATGTCGTCATTGTTGTTTTTGTTAGATGCCATCAAATCCAATACAATTTATAGCAACCCTAGGAACAAAAGGTCTGAACGCTGTTCTGTCCTGTGCCATCTTCACACTTCCTGACACACTAGAGCCCATTGCAGCAGTCACTCTGTCAATCCACCTGGTCAAGAGTCTTCCTCTCCTTCATCGACCCTCCAGCCTTCCCAGCATCATGTCCTTCTAACAGGAATAGTCCCTCCTA
>NW_006399785.1:4073449-4074170 GCF_000299155.1 Elephantulus edwardii
TGTCTGAGAGAGTGAGATTGGTACAGGATAGAGCAGGGTTTATGGCTGTTGTACATGAGTCGTAGGTAAATTGATGGCACATAACAACAAGATGGGATGTTCAGTGCTCTTCTCCAACATCACAGCTCAAAGGCATCAACTGTTCTTCCATCATCCTTTTTCACTCTCCAGCTCTCAGACACATAGGAGGAGATCATAAAGACCATTGCTGGTATCAGATGCACCTTAGTCCTCAAACTAACATCGTTAGTCCCCAATAATTTGGAGAGGTCTCTAACTGCAGATTTTCCCCAGTGGAATGTGTCTCATTTCCTCATTGCTGGTAATAAGAATGTTAATTGTGGGTCCAAGTAAGATGAAGTTGCCGACAGTTTGTCTCTCCTTTGTCCACCATGACGCTGCCTATTGCTCCAGTGGTAAGAATGTGGACACTGAGATGCAATCTGTACTGAAAGCTGCAATCCTTGATCTTCTGCAACAAGTGCTTCAAGTCTTCTCACTTTCAGCAAGCAAGGTTGTGCCATCTGCATAATTCATCATCCATTGCAGCATGGCATATTATCCAGAGATGCCAGCTTCTGGAAAAGGACATCATGCTTGAGAAAAGTGCAGGTTCCAAGGAGGAGGCAAAAAGGCCATCAAAGAGATAGACTGACACAGTGACTAAAAAAGAAATGCACTTGAGCCCAGTGGAGACCAAGGATGGCACAAGAACAGGCGA
>NW_006399785.1:4074733-4083626 GCF_000299155.1 Elephantulus edwardii
CAACTCTCTGATGCATAGCACATAACTGTGAAGACTATAGCCCGGATCAGGCGCACCTTAGTCTCCAGCCTGACATCGTTGTTCTTCAGTACTCTTGAGAGGTCCCTCACAGCCGACTTTCCCAATGCAATTCGTCTCCTGATTTCCTGGCTGCTGTTACCAAGAGCGTTGACTGTGGATCCAAGTAAATTAAAACTGTTAACTATCTCAATCTCCTCACCATCCAAAAGGCAATCTGTTCAAATCCACCCAGAGAATATTCAGAAGAAAAAAAATTAATCAATCTGGTGATAGATTCTGAAAGCTTATAGCTACTGAAAGCCACTTGGAGCACATCTCCACTCTGACACACGTGGGGTCTCTGGGAGTCAAAATCAGCTCAAAGGCAACTGGTTACTTGTTTCCTAGGGGCCTGAAACAAAAAGTAACTACACAAAATGTGTTTTTAATCTTGTCTTTATATTTCAATTATTATTTGTTTAAATCATGAACATTTTAAAAAGAATAAGATGTGTGTTGGATGTTTTATTTAACTATAGACTTATTCACATGGCAGGAGGATAAAATACAAGTAAAGGGGGAAAAATAGAAACTCCAACATGTGAAAAACTAGATTCTAAGATGAGTAAAGCACAATGCAAAAATGTGTCATGCTTCTACACACTACAGCAAAATGATAAAAAGGGGGAAAGAAACTAATTTCCCTACTCTAGTTCTATTTTTACCACTTAATAGATACGTACTTTTCAGGGGAAATGAGGTCAGTGATAACTCCTTTGCTTACCTCATAGAATTCTAAGCATGTATACAAAACTGTATTTCCTCAGAAATTAAGTTAATAGTAAGATATAATCAGATGAAGCAAAAACCTCAACATTTGGGGTATTTTTGCACTAGAAATGACAATCGGAAGAACATTCTGCTCAATCACTGTTTAGTATGCTTGGGGAGAATTTTCCTTCAAGAAATAAAATATTCATCATTTCTAATTATAAACGGTACTGTTGTCAAGACAACTTTTCTCATGAGGAATGGGATTATTCTAAAATAGTCTTGTTTAAGAATTGAGTGGGGAAATAACCTCAATTCTTATTTACAAATGAAATGACATCACCTCTACTAATATTCAACCGATCAGAGTAATCAACTTGGCATAAAAGTTATTCAACAAATATTTCAATAGATTTTCCTCCCATACCTCTAATTCTAAGGAATTAGAATTCATACAGCACTTACATTAAAAGCAAGAATTTTGAAACTAACGTTGCATAAGCAGCATGGACATTAGAGTTAACAAACCCCAGGTAAGCGAGACCATTTAGATGAAAATTAGGTATTTTGATATGAACAAGATAACTGTATATAATAAAAATCTCATGTCAGCCAACATTAGCATACACAGACATTTATATAAGTATCTAGCCACTTCCATAATCTATTTGTATAGAACTGCAGTCAGAAGGCTCCTTAAAGACCAGGTTGTCAGATGTTATCTAACATATGTTATCTAACATGCATTTGACATATTATTAGAAGGGGCTATTCCCTGGAGAAAGACATGGAATGTTTGGTAAGACAGACGGTCACTGAAAAAGAAGACAATTCTCGGTGAGATGAACTGGTGTAGATTGACTTCAACAGTAGGGTCAAACACAGCAACAAATGTGAGAATTGCAAAGAATTAGGAAGTGCTTCATTCTACTGTTCATTAAAAAACCCCAAAACACACTGCTGTGGAATCTGTCCCAAATCCCAGCAACCCTTCCTCAGGTTTCCAAGGCTGGAAATGCCAGTGGACGGAGACGTTCAGCCTTTGGTTTAGCATTGTGAATCCCTACTGAGTACACCACCTGGGCTCCAGAGTTGAAGCCAATTTAATGTCACCTAACAACGTGCACTTGTTGCAGAAGATCAAGGAGTGTGGCCTCCGGTATGGATTGCCTTCCAACATCAGGAAAACAATGATTCTTAACACTGGACTGATAAGAAGTATCATAATGGATGAAGAGGAGACTGAAACTGTCAATAGCTTCATCTTGCTTGGATCCAAAATTAACTCTTGGTATGAACAGTCAGGAAATAAGGAGAAGCACTGCACTGGGAAAATCTGCATTGAGGGAGCTTTCCAAATTATTGAGGAGTATTGATGTTGGTTTGAGGACTAAGGTGTGTCTGACTCAGATCACACTCTTTCCGATCACTAGCTATGCATCTGAGAGCCAGATAATGAATAAAGATGACAGAAAAAGAGTTTACACCTTTGAGCCGTAGTGTTGTAGAAGAGCACCAAACACCCCATAGATGGCCAAAAGAATGAACAGTTAGGTCTTGGAAAGAGTATAGCCTGACTGCTCTTTGGAGGCAAGAATGATGAGGCTTCACCCCATATATTTTGGGCATGATGCAAGGAGGTGCTATTTCTTGGAGAGGGACATGATGCTGGGAAGGGTGGAAGGTCAGAGAAGGAGAGAAAGACCCTCAACCAGGTGGACTGACACAGTAACTGAAGCAACAGGCTTGTGTGCCAGGAAGTGTGTAGATGGAGTAGGACAGAACAGTATTCAGATCTTTTATCCCTAGGGTCACTATGCCTCGTAATTGACTCAATGGCACCTAACAGCAACACAATGACCATTTCCCAAGAAGCCTTGAAGGGGCAGTGGGTAAGCTAGCACCTATCTGCTCACCAAAGACTGGCTCAAATCCATCAGCCATCGTCAGAAGAAAAGGTGGTGAAAAGCTTCTATAAAGATTGGCAGCATTGGCATTGAAAAACAAGGCACTCATGCAATATTATTCACAATGGGTGACACTGGAGGACATTATGCTGAGTGAAATACCTCAGTCACAAAAGGACAAACACTGCATAGTGCCACCGTTGTAGAATGGGACTGACATCAGGGTTGGAATAAGACTGAGAAAAACTGGATTGATTATGTATACTGCATTAAAACGGATGAGGGAGAGAACAGTTCAAAAGCAATATATTTTAAGGCATTATGATTATCATAAGAGTCTAGAATAAAGGTTGCAGAGTGGAGTATACTCAGAGTGGGGGTGAGGGGGTGGGTGGATTGTATACCAATGAAGAAATTTTTCTTTTATTTTTCAAAGAGAAGCGAGAACTGGGGCTGGGGGGGTGGGAGAAAAGTGCAACAATGAATGAATGGAATTCCAAAATCTCTCTAAATGTGCATTGAAATTAATAATTAAAATAAAAGAAAAGATAAAAATAAAAAGATTGACAGTACTGGAAACCTTACAGGGAATTTCGCCTCTGTCCTATGAGTTGCAATGGCCTTGCTGGCAATGGAATAAGCACGGGTCACTGCCACCTGGGGAAGAGGAAATAGTCTCATATATTAGATTCTAGGTGGGAAATCTCTTTCCTATATTACCATAGAGATATATCCAAAATAGGAAAACTTACTAATTATAAAAGAATATTATAATTTTTCATAATAATTTCACAATTATCTATTTGCCATTTTATATTTTTTTGTTGTTGTTATGTGCCATCGAGTCATTTGCGACTCATAGTGACCCTATGTACAACAGCGCTAAACCCTACTCTATCCTGTCTCTGACTCACCTATCACCAATCTCACAGTCTCTGACACACTTACCCTCATTACCCCAGTCACTGAATCAATCCATCTCATCGAGGGTCTTCCCCTCCTGCGCTGTCCCTCCACCCTCCCAAGCATGATGTCCCTCTCCAAGAACCGGTCTCTCCTTATAACATGTCCAAAGTATGTCAGACGAAGCTTCAGAATCCTTGTCTCCAAGGAGCAGCCTTATTTAACCCTCTTCAGGATGAACCTATTCGTTTTCTTAGCAGCCCATGATATACTGCAATTATGCTAGAGTAGAACTGTGGCTGTAAGTTTTTCAATGACTGTTATTTTCAGAAGTAGATACTGAAGTCTGTTCTTCCACAGATCCCTCACATACACTCTGATCTTCCACCTTTCAATTAGCAGCTAAAGATATTAATTAGTTATGCAGCCAGGAATTAAAAAGGAGAGTAGTATCTAATTCCATATTCAAGAAAACAAGTAGCAAATAAGAATTCATTCATTCATTCCTTCACTCATTCACCCACCCATCTAATGATCTGCCTTTAGCCAAGCACATTAAACTAAACTCACACTCACCACCATTGACTCATTCCAACTCATAACACCCCTCTGTCTGGTTCCTGTTGTTGTTGTTATGTGTCGTCGAGTCGTTTGAGACTCATAGCGACCCTATGCACAACAGCCCTAAACCCTGCTCCTGGGCCAACCGCACTGCCTCCAACACACCCATTTGGTTACCCAGTCACCAAATCAATCCATCTCATAGAGGGTCTTGCCCTCCTGCGCCGTCCCTCCACCCTCTCAAGCATGATGTCCCTCTCCAAGGACCCATTCCTCCTGGCAACATGTCCAAAGTATGTCAGACGAAGCCCCAGAATCCTTGCCTCCAAGGAGTAGCTTGGTTTAATCCTCTCCAGGATGAATCTGTTTGTTTTCCTGGCAGTCCATAGGACATTCAGTACGCTTCTCCAGTACCACAGCTCAAAGGCATCAACTCTCCTTCTGTCCTCCCTAGTCATTGTCCAACTCTCTGATGCATAACAAGCGATTGCAAAGACTATGGCCTGTATCAGGCGCACCTTAGTC
The DNA here is from genome assembly GCF_000299155.1 of Elephantulus edwardii. Lineage (NCBI taxonomy): Eukaryota > Metazoa > Chordata > Mammalia > Macroscelidea > Macroscelididae > Elephantulus > Elephantulus edwardii. Next base: position 4,079,401 of record NW_006399785.1, read on the forward strand.
TCCAGAGAGACACCGTTGCTCTTGAGTACTTTAGAGAGGTCCTTAACAGCAGACTTTCCCATTGCAATATGCTTTTTGATTTCCTGACTGCTGGTGCCAAGAGTGTTGATTGTGGAGCCGAGCAAACTGAAGCTGTGAACAATATCTCTTCGCCATCCATCCTGATGCTGCCAATTGGTCCAGTGGTGAGAATCTTTGTCTTCTCGACATTGAGCCTCAGTCCATACTGAAGGCTGCAGTCCTGGACCCTCTGCAGCAAGTGCATGAGGTCCTCCTCAGTTTCAGCAAGCAGGGTTGTGTCATCTGCATAACGCAGATTGTTAATAGATCTTCCACCAATCCTGATGCCACAATTCTCCTCATAGAGCCCAACCTCCTGGATAATCTGCTCTGCATACATGTTGAAAAGGTATGGAGACAGGATGCATCCCTGGCGCACACCTTCCCAATTTTGAACCATGCAGTGTTACCCTGCTGCTCTGACTACTGCCTCTTGGTCCAAGTATAGGTTTCACATTAGCACAATTAAATATTCTGGGATTCAAGAAGATGCACTGCAATCCTAAAGGCATGCAGTTCGAGGCCACCAGCTGCTAACTGGGAGAAATAAGGGTCTGGTTCCTAGGGCAGTGAATTTTAATATGAGGAGACTGCCCACATTTCTGCCATGGAGTCAGTGGTGAATTAGAACTGCTAGGTGTGTGGAGCCCTTTGGGTATGAGAGCAACTCACAATGGACCACACCACCAGATGTGCATCTACTATACTTCCGTATTCGCTATATGCCCCCAGGAATTCATGAAATGGGGTGGGTGGTATTGTTGATTGCCACTGAGTCAAAGACCACTCATAGCAACTCTGTGAACAAAAGGCCTGAAGCTTATCTACACCTATTGTCATTTATCAAAGTTCATTGAGTTTCCAGAGGCATGTTGCTTAGGAAGTGGATGTCTGCTTCCACAAAAAATAAAAACGGAATTAGCCACTTAATTTTTTTTTATCTTATGATTGTTGTTGTTGTTAAGTGTTGTCGAGTTGACCCTATGAAAGACCTGAACATTTGTATACAACTGTCCTTGTTTCTCTAAGTTCACAGAGTTTACAGAGGCAAGCAGTTTGGGAAGTGGATGCCACTCCTGCTTCCACGCTTGTGTTCATCGGGGAGCTCCACCAAACACTGTCCACCATGAGTAACCATTATCGCATTTGGCACATCAGTGTCACATCGCTTATCATCACAATATCCACTAGTTACCTCTGTACAGCACTTACTAATTTAATATTTATAAATCATGAAAATGATAAGTTCAAAAAATACAATATAGTTGGATATATGTTCTCCGTTTAACTTATTTTCTCCCTTTAATTTTAAACAATTACATTTGTTAAATAAAATTGCCAATGTATTATTTGAGGTTTCCATTTATTGAGTAAGGACTCCTTGATGGTATGATGGATGTATTACAGCTGGGCTCCTAAATGAAAGGTCATCTTTTTGAATCCACCAGAAAAATGGGTAGTTTCCCTCTACAAAGACGTTGTTGTCATTGTTCCATAGAGTTAGAACAACCTCTAACCGACCCTCCGACAGGCTCTCAGAGACTCTTCATCACACGGGAGGAGAGTGCCCATCTTTCTCCCACCTGCTGAGCCGCTGATGGCCTTGAACCACAGACCTTCAGGATTACAGCACAGCGTCTTACCACTAGACCTCCAGAGCACAGCCTCAGACATCCGATGGGAGTGGGGCAGCTGATGTGAAACGACTTGATGGGACCTTAGTGGGGTTTGATTTTGGCTTGGATCATGTCTAAGTGGTGCAAACAGTTAACACTCTTACTGCTAACAGGAAGGGTTTGAATCATTACAAAGAAGGCCTGGAGAAACACTTTCGAAAACCATCCACTGAAAAATCTATGGTGCACTTGATAGTGATTGAAGTTGCATTATGACAATCCAAATAAGCTCCAGGAATCACAGACGGTAAGTTTATTAAAAAAACAATACCAAACAAAACCAAGTTGAAGTTCCTAAGGAAAAAGTATTTCCTCTGAAGTTTTCAGACTGTTGTTGCTCGGAGCTGTGGAGTACAATTCATAGTAACACTAGGAACAAGAGACGGGAAGCCCATCCTATCCTTGCCAGTCTCACAATCTCAGACACTCTCGAGCCCTCTGCTGCAGTCTCCACATCAATCCTACTGGTTGAGGGTCTTCCTTTCCTTCAAAGTCCCCTCACCTTTCCAAACATGATGTCCTCCTCCTAGCGACACGACCAGAGTATTCTAGATGATGCTTCACCATCGTTGCCTCCAAGAAACACTCTAACTTCACCTTCACCAACACGTATCTGTGCTTTTGACAGCCCGTTGGACAGTCAGGACTCTTCTCTAACACCACAGCATAACGGCATGAATTTCTTTTTTGTCATCCTTACTCGTTTTCCAGTTCTCAGCTGCATAACAAGTGATTAAAAACACCATGGTCTAAATCAGGATTATCTTAGTCCTCAAACTAACATCATTGCTCCTCAGTAATGTAAGCTGGAACGTAAACTCCTTCAGACTTTAAAATAGATTTGTTCTCTTGCATTTAAAAACTGCGCAATGACTAACGACCTAATATATAATACAAGCCCATCACCATTTAATCACAAAATATAAAAGAAACAATGATCAACATTTTGTTGTACCTGAAAACAGTTGTGTTTGTGACAGTAGTGCTGGTAGTTATGTGGACTTGTCAACGTGTATATACAAATAATCCAAACATACCCATATCCTGGATATATACATATCCAGGAATAAGATATGGAGCTAGCCAGTAAGTTATGGTTTTAAAAATAAATGATTCTGCTAAAACTGTGTGCTTCTAAAAGGAGAAACAAGCAAATGAGTGTTCTTGTGCTACGTAATTCCATGTTTCTCATCAAAGGGACAACACATAGCAAACTGAAGATATTACAAAAAAAAATGTACCCTACAGCATTCCGATAAGGAGCCCTGGTACCATGTTAGACTTTTAAACAAAAGTTCAGTGGTTTAAATTCACCAGCCTCTCTGTGCGAGAAAGATGGTCTGTCTCCTCTAAACAGAAGTACAGGCTAGAGATGGGCACCACGCACCAGCATCGGCTCAAGGACAGTGGGCACTCAGGATGGGCACCGTGAGCTGGAATCCCCTCAAGAGTAGGAGAAACCCCCTGAGAGTAGGGGGTTTGGTTGGTTTGTGTGTTTGGAGAAGGTGAAACTAAGTTTCTCCTTGGAGGCAAGGGTTTTGAAGCTCCATCTCACACACATTAGGCATGTGGCCAGGAGGAAGTCAGTGCTTGGAGAAAGACATCATACTTGGAAGAATGGATGGATTGCGCTGGACAGGAAAACCCTGGATGAGTTGGATTGACACAGTAACTGAGATAACAGGTATAGCTGTGTCAGATTCAGTGAGAATGGCACAGGACAGGGCACGCTGCAGAGCTACTGTACATAGGGTCACTATGAGTCACAGCCAGCACAATGGTGCCTAACAACAAAAAAAGTAATTTTCGAGTTTTCTGAAAAATAACCAAATATCTGACAATCTCTGTTGTGTAAACAAATTGCTGACTAACATCCTACTTCCATTAGGGCAACTGTGAAAAACACCCAGATTTTCCATAAAATGTAGATCTAAATGGAAGAAAAGAAATGAAAAAAAAATCACAACTGGCCTTAGTATCATCTTGAAAGTCCAGCAAAATGTCAAGATGTCTGTAATTATCTACCTTGTATTTTTCCTTGTAGCATAAATACGTGTGTGTGGTTTTTTGGTTTGGTTTGTTTTTTTTAAACAACATTGTTATTGTTGTTATGTGCCGTCGAGTCGCCTGCGACTCATAGCGACCGCTATGTACAACAGCCCTAAACTCCACTCTGTCCTGTGCCAATCGCACTGTCTCTGACATTCCCATGCCAATTATCCCAGACACTGAATCAATCCACCTCATAGAGGGCCTTCCTCTCCTGCGATGTCCCTCCACCCTCCCAAGCATGATGTCCCTTTCTAAGGACTGGTCTCTCCTCACAACAAGTCCAAAGTATGTTAGACGGAGCCTCAGAATCCTTGCCTCCAAGGAGTCACCCAGTTTAACCCTTTCCAGGACAAATCTGTTTGCTTTCTTAGCAGTCCATGGCATTCTCAATATTCTTCTCCAGCACCACAGCCAAAGGCATCAATTCTCCTTCTATCC
>NW_006399785.1:4084973-4093058 GCF_000299155.1 Elephantulus edwardii
CAGATCTGATTTGACGGTACACTTACACAAAAATAATAAAAAAAAAAAATAAAAAATAAAAAAAAATAGTTTAGATGGCAACTTGATGGGCTCTCCTTGTGTTATCGGGTACCAGGGTGGTATAATGGATTATTAATCACTCTTACTTTCCATAAGTAAGGTTGGAGTCTCAAGTCCAGCCTTTCATTGAGCCCTACCCAGAAGTACCTCAGAGAGATGGCCTGGTGATCATAAACGTCTGCAAAATCGGCCACCGAGAAACGAATACGGTGTTCAGGTTGACTGTGACTCACATAGGGTCATCATGCGCTGGAGTTGACCTGAGGGCCCCTGCTTTCACTGGCTGCTTGTGTTTCAGGTTTGCACAAGGACGCTAGGACCACAAGACAGGAGAGTGAGAAAGGACAAACAACAGAAAAAGAGTTTCTTCTCAACATGTGTGTTAGGAACCATTTTCCTTGAGAAAATACTGAGGAAATATCCATCAGTTTGGGGCACTTTTCTGCATGCATCCTTTTAGGACCCAGCACTCCAGGCAGCCCTTGTGCTGAAGCTCAGATCCATATGGATTAAATAGGTTGTATGTGCTGGCCTGGGAACTGAACCAATATTTACAACATTGTTTCTAGGGGGGAACCCGTTCCAAGTTCTAAATAACTTACAAACTTTTGGAATACACAAATATTAAAATAAATGCCTATGAGATAAATGACAAAGGCCGGATATGGGTTACATGTAACATAGAGTTAATTCGTGTTGACCACATGGTCTTCTTTCTTATCCCTTTCATTTTTCATCTGCGATTTACAAAGGTAGATCATCTGTTTGTGAAAACCCTGTGAGGTTTTCAAAAATAGCAACAAGAATACATCATAAATCTCAAGCCAACCTTAACCTAATTGCCGCACGGTCCCTACGCCCGCTTTCAGTTAGCCAACTGACATTTCCTAGATTGACAATTTTGCCTGGGGAATCTCAAAAATGTGATTTTCCAGATTTTACTGGTTAGCAAACACAGATTTTACTGTGCTCCAGCTTCTCTTTTATCTTGAATGGCTCGTCATCAGCTGGCAAATAGCTCAGGAAAAAGATCCAAGTTCTTGGCATTCAGGGAGAAGGGCTGAGGGGGTGGGGAAGCAGGAAGGACATTTTGCCTTCAAACTAACATGATCACAATCCATTTAGAGATACAAAATAGTTACACTCGAAAGAATTTTCTCCACATTTTAAAATTCAGGGGAAAAAAAGAAGATTTCACTTTAGGCTCATGCTATTGTTTGCTCTTTGTTATTTAAAAACATGGGCCATTTGTCTAAAGAATTATAGTTAAGCCAGCAGTTGCTTGATTATTGAAAACTATTTCTCAATGCATTAAAACGGGCTTTAAAGGCATTTCAAGAAGGAAAAAACAATGAAAACTCAAGACTGTAAATGATCCACGTGAATGAAGAAAAGTGCATTCTAAGGAAGTGAGGGACAAGTATTACTGCAAGAGAAAAAAAAAACCACAAAACTGGCACATTGAAAAATCAAGATATATTAGCAGTAAACCACGTTCAAGGACAAACAATTACAAGAGCTCCTGATTGCACGGAACATAATGCTGTGTGTACATGCTGAGCTGTCAGTCCCGGCACTAGCAGTAAAGAAAGGGCAATTTCACACTGACCCCCCGCTAAGTCATAAACAGACAATTTCAAGTTAGAAACGCTATCTATCCCTTTCACGCATTGGAAGATGCTTTCAATCCAGTTATTGAAATCTGTGCATGGATTTGTGTCCCCTCATCCAGTGTTTTAACTGAGCTAAACATATTAATGGAAAGTTCTCATGTGTTCATTGCACAGAATTATCACTCCTCTCCATAAGACAGACACACACACACACACACACACACACACACACACACACACACGAAGAAAAGGAACATTTACTCAATGAGTACACAATATTGTTTACATCCAGGAAACCCAAGCATTTAATAACAATTGGCCAATGATTGCTTCCTGAGGCTCCTGTAGGAGCGATCATTTCCATCACAGAAGGGAACATAAGGGCAGAGAAGGATTGTTTACCTGTCACTCACTTGTCAGACTCCCCAGTTCTCTACAAATACTCCTTGGACTCCTTGGACTTCTTTACCAATGGCTGTAATTAGAACTTTTAAACAAAGCAATGGACACATTTTCTAAAACTCTTAAATTAAATGACCAGCACACACAAAAAGAAAAGGTAATACCATGGTTACTTTTGTGCAAATGAAAATGACTTTTCCTGGTGTTGTGATTTCAGGGTGTTGTGTTTTGTTTTTTTTTTCCAACTTGCTTTCATTTCAGGTCCTTGCTTTATTTAATTTTTTTTATTCTTATGTTCTTATTTTATAAGGCTACATTTCACATCTTTTATTTATTTGGTCAAAACTGGCAGAATTCTGAGTAATAAAAGGATGGCAAAGTAAACAGATGTTTAAAGAGAATAAACCGGAAGTGTTTAACTAGAGCTCAATTTATTCTCATAAGCATACCGAAAGAAGTTAGTAGCAGGTTTTTCGCAGGTTACGTAATATTTCTGGAATATCTATAGTAAGTGAAAGGTGAGAAGGCAACAGTGGGAGAAAACTTGTCTGAACATACTAGTGCCTCCCAACCTTTTTTGTGACTTAAGAATATCTCCCCCATGGCAGCAATCATCATGAAGACCAAGGGTGAGCACAGTCATTCCTATAGTATCCTCTGCCAAAGAACACAGTAACTTGAACAGGTTAATATCGCTAAACTGTTAGTTATTAATTTCTCTCCTTTCTTATGTCTCTCTCTTTTTTTAAAGGAGTCTGGTTAAAAAAGGAGAAATAGAACATCAACATTTAATTCTATTTCCTTATAGTTTTTCTTTCTTATCTGAGAGCAGAAGCTAAATGTTTTTTTTAAAAAAATAAAGAGAACACTGCACAGAAAGACTCTTTGGAGACAATTCATTAAAATCCTAAACATAATGTGCACTTTCGCTTTGTTTCACTTTTCTGTGTAAATTCACTTCTGAACCTCCCTCCTGCTTTTTCAGCAGTGCATAGGGGATGAATTTGTGAAGAAATATGTATACCTGATAAACTATGAAGACTGTTGATGTGTTGTCTTCTTACCAAGTATGGAGCTGAGTAAGAATTTATTCTTAAATATTCATGAATAAATAGAGTTTAAAGTCAACGGCATTGCCAAGTCTGTTCGACTATCTGGGACTCAAATGTTCAACTCCTTGGGTTATTCAAAGGCTACATTCTCTATGGAAGTAGACAGTCAGGGTTTTCTTCAAGGCACCACCAGGTGGATTTGAACAACCAACCTTATGGTTAATAGTGGAGTACCAATTATTTGCATGCCCCTCACCTTTAACTTTCAAATCAAGGGTGTGCAAACCAGCACAATGTGAATTCAATTAAAACCTTTCCATTGAATCCAGTAGAATAAAAAATGGAAAATTATATATCCCAGAGATTTTTATATATTAAGATTGCTGCATCTAGAAGTTGGACAGTAAATAAGGAAAAATGAAGAAGAGTTGATGTCTTTGAATGCTAGTCTTGGCTAAGAGCATGAACTATATCATGGATGGCACAATGAAAGACCCAACCTGCCCTGTTAGAAGTACAGCCAGGGTGGTCTCAGAGGCAATGATGGTGAGACTTCACCTCACATACTTTGGGCATGTTATCAAGTGGGTTCAGTCCTTGGACAGGAATATTATGCTTGGAAAGGTAGAGTGTCACAGGAGAACAGGGAGACCCTAGAGGGGATAGCTTAACACAAAGACTGCAACAATGGGATTAAGCAATGTGATTTGGAAGCAGGAGTGGCATCCACTTCCTAAACAACATGCCTCCGGAAACTCTATAAACTATGATAAATATCGATGGTTGTAGAGGGGCTTCAGGCCTTTTGTTCATAGAGTCATGCTCGGCGGGAAGGCAATCAACAACAACAACAAACTGTGGTGATAGTGCAGGATCCTTGCATCTCCATTTGTTGTACACTAGGTTGTTATGATTCAACCTCAATAGAAAGGCGGGTAATGTTCTTCCTCGCAATTGGCAGCCTCAGAAAAGCTGCTGGAGAGTCAGCTATGTGTTGGTTCTGGCTTCTCTGCCATGAGGAGGGGCAGGTGGGAGGAAATAACAACAACACTGGAGAGACGGGGTTTCTCAAGTAGTCACTGTTGTCATGATTATTGACAGAGGTTGTCAACTGGGCTCCAACTCTGAAGATCACACATTACAGAATAGAACTGCCTCACAGACATGTCGTGAGTGGAATCTACAGAAGCTGTTTTCCCTCTGTGCCTAGTCTCGGAGTGCCAGTTACATGGTTAGCAGAGAACCCTTGCACCACAGAGACACCTCATTCTCAATGGGGAACTCCTTATCATCCCAACTTCAGGTGAGAAAATCTGTTATCTTTAAACTATAGACAGATATATTGTACAGTTTCATCTTTAAAGGGAATTCAGTGACAGAGAAACTAAAATTAGAGAAGCGTAGTGACAGTGTTTTCAATCTTCAAGCAGTGGAAGAGTGCCCCACGCACGGCGCTAAGCCCGTATTTACACCCTTGCAAAACCCCCTCAAGGGAAACCGCTCCTTCCAACGCCAGACATTTCCAAACTGATCATGTTTTTATTTAGATTGTGCTAAATTCTCCCTCCATTTACTTCTTAACCATTGGCTTTAAGCTATCTGTTTGCTTTCCAGCACAAAGTGGGAAGGGTGGGAACTTAAAATAAGAATGACAGAAGAATTGATGCCTTTGAGTTCTGGTGCACAAGAAGAGTACCGAGTATCTATCTCATGGGCCATAAAAAGAACAGACAGAGGTGTCTTGGAGAAAGTGCAGCCAGAGTGTTTCTTGGAGGCGAGGATGGCTAAGCTTTGTCTCACACACTTGGGGAGTGTTGCCGGACAAGGTTATCTTTGGAAAAGAACATCAGGGTTGGAAATGGTGAGGATCTGCAAAAGAGAGGAAGACCCTCGGCAAGACGGATCGACACAGTAACAGTACCAACGGGATCAAGTGTGCCAGAGAAGATGAGGATGGCACAGGATAGGACAGGGTTCAGATCTGTTGTCTATAAAACCACTATGAGTCCTATTTAACTCAACCACATCTAATATTAATAAGAGAATCTTATTCTTTTCCAAAAGGATGCTATCTCAGATTTTTTTAAATTATTACGTGAACATTGTTGTTGTTAAATATTGTTGAGTTGTAGACTACTTATAGTGACCCTATGAAAGAAAGACCTGAACACTTGTATAACTTTGTTTCTTTCTCCAAGTTCATAGGGTTTCTAGAGGCAAGCTATTTCGGAAGTGGATGCTACTCCTGCCTCCAAGCTTGTTTTAATTGGGTGCTCCACCAAACATTGTCAACCATGACTAATCATTATCACATTTGACACATCAGTGTCACAGTGTTCAGCATCACAGCAACCACGAGTTACCTCTGTACAGCAAGTGGACAGACCAGTGCTATCTCACTTAGAAGAATATTTGACCATTAGGTCATCTTTCAAGTCAGAGTAAATACTCCAAGTTTCTTCAGCTGATTCTCATATGATGTGCAATTTTTTGTCATTAGTTTCTATCAAGTCAAGTACAACTCACAGTGACCCTTTGAAAGACAAATTTGAAATTTGTCCTCCCCTGTACCATAATTACAACCTCTGTTATGCTCACGCCTAATACAACATGTTAATACACTGTGAAAAGAGCAGAAAATGGGACATGGGGGGGAAAGGCCTTGAGAGTTGCTCTGAAAGGGCCACAGGCGGTAAGAACAGCACAGCCTCTCACTGTCCCAGAGCAGAAAGACCATAAAGACCCTACAGCCCAGACCTATAGTGCCCCCAGAGCCCCACCAGCAGTAAGAGGTTTGTCTATTCATTGTTTACTCACAACCTACTCACAGTTGTGCTACTGAGAGTGAGATTTATTAGGGAAGTAAGTTGGACAGTAGGGGAGGCAAAGAATAACACCAAATGCAAATCCAGGTTTTAGTCCATGAGTCCCAAAGCACAGTTCCTCAACTAGTCCAGGCTCTGGTTTCAGTTCAGCGTTCAGTTTTTCCCTTCTTCATCTGACAAAGCCAGCAAAACCTTCAACTGTGGCCTTTTTCTCAGAGCTCCTCTAGTGACACCTTGCCACAGTTTCTCCACCACCAATGTCACAGTCTCTCTACCACCATCACCATGGTCTTACTCTCACTGAGGTCTTGCTCCTGTCTCCCTCAAGTCTTGCCACCCAGCGTGGGAAGCACTCTGTCTCTTATTGTAGTCCCATAGATGGTGATGATTTGCAAGCCCATATGTCTTCAATTAAGGTAGCTGGAGACCATGTCCCCCAATGGGGTCAACACATTGGCTAGAAAGACCCATGTTCCCGGGTTCTGAGACCACATACACTCACTCACTACTTTCCTTATGTTTTAGTATGTTAGTGTCACTATTATAATGTCACTTGTCAATATATTTTATTGATCTGAGCAGACACAAATTCTACTCTTATCTCTACCTTTTATCAGCAAGGTTAGTCAATTTTCCATTTCATCGGTGTAATATAAAGAAAATAATAAGTGCTTCTCTAAGAATTTTATAGATAGAAATTAAAAACTCACACAGAGCTGCTACCAAAAACTCCAGGCACACACTACAGAATTTCTTCCCTTGTTCCTTAACTCAGTCCCTAAAACTATTAACTGTATAAAACTATTATACTGTTATAAACTATTGTATGAAACGATTATTTTAAAATGAGTATGAGGACCTAAGGGGGGGGATGGAAACAGAGGGGTGAGGATAGGCAGTGGAGAGGCGTTAATCTCAGGTTCACACAATTTGATGGCTGTGGGTGGTGAAGGAAATGGGAATGATTTTGTATGGAAAAAAATATATTTAAACTTTGCAAATATACCAGTATAAAATTAAAAAAAAATAATAGCGAAAAATATCATCATTCAACATAGAAGTGAAGCAGCTAAAAAACAAACACCAAAACAAAACCTCAAAGGATGATGGGACCTCTTGACTGATAACCCCAAAAGTTTTCAGTTCAAATCCACCAAGCGTCTGCTTGGTAAAAGGACCAGAGACTACCTCCTATAAAGAACACTCTTTACAATAGCTTTGTCTGCTGAACCATGGGATCACATCCAGTCAAAATCAACTCAGTGGTACCTAACAAAAACAAGATCAGTGACTAGAAAATGTGCAGTTATTTGTTCCAAAGTCTTCATTTTACAGCCCTCAATGTATAAAGCATGACAAAAAGAGGGAGTTTGTTGATTTCCCTGGTGTTTTACAGTACTGAGGTATCACCTTTAATCTGGAGGCGAAAGGTATAGGAGAGAAGTCTAAATGGCAGCAGTAAACTCAAGGAGGGGAGGGGAAGCTGTAGTTACACTGCAGGAACTGTAATCAATTTCACCAAATGAAAAATGTCTAAATTGAATGGAAAACCAATTTTCTCTGTAAAATTTTAATCACATCAAAGAAGTTTAAAAGCAAAAGAATTTCATTATATAATGAATAAGTAGCTCCAATAATCAAACAAAACACAGGGTACTTTTGGTTCTCTAAATAAGATTGTATTATGCAAAGCTTCATAATGACGATGCCCTTAACTTTCCCTTGTATGTAGTTCTTCTCTTTTACAAACAATATTACTGAGTGATGACTTGGAAAAAAAAAATACACACACACACACACACACACACACACACTGATATCTCAGTCTTAAGTCTCTTGATCCCAATTTATAGGCATAATCTTCTCATAGGGTTCTTTTGAACATATTACCCCTATCCAAAAGTATGATCTGGATAAAGTCCTTACCCTAGCATTTTAAAGACTTTAAGGTGGTACGAATGTATAATTTGTAAACCATCTATATAACTTTTCTATCAGTTTGCTGTATTGTTCTGGCTATGATGCTGGCGGCTATGCTAGGGATCCTCCAAATACCAATAAGGTACTTGTCTACCCATGGTAGACAGGCTTCAGCGGAGCTTCCAGATTAAGAGAGCCTGAGATGAAGAAACC
>NW_006399785.1:4093202-4111830 GCF_000299155.1 Elephantulus edwardii
AGAGAGAGAAAGAGAGAGAAGGAGGTAGTTGGGGGTGAAGAGAGGGAGAGGGAGAAGGAGAGGAGAAAACTTTACAGACGTTAGCAGGACATTGCTTTATGGAGGACCAGAAGATGATGAGTGGCTCAAATTGGAAGACATATAAGTTAGGGCTGGAAAAGACTCTTCTCTCCTCAGGGTGAAATTTGACTTTAACAACAGGATGGTGTAATAACGTTTTCATGTTTCCTGCGCTGATGTGGCAGAATTCAAAGTGAGAAGAAACAGCCGCAAACACCCACTAATATTCAGATCATGGAATGTGCAAAGTATGAATCACAGAAAGTTGGATGTTGTCAAAAATGAAACTGAATACTTGAAAATCAATATCCTAGGCATTAGTGAACTGAACTGTACCAGTACTGGACATTTTTTTTTATGCTACCATGCAACAAAACTTTTATTAATATTTTGAACAGATTCAGTGATTACTAAAACTGGTAATTTCAAAACAAACTGAGAGAAAAGGCTATAATGCAGAGTAATGCCATCATTGGGCACTTTGAAGAATTAACAGCCGCCCCTCAGATGAAGGACAAGGTGCAGAGTTGACTCTTTCTGGATGTTGTAGTCAGAAAGAGTGCGGCCATCGTCCAGCTGCTTGCCTGCAAAGATGAGCCTCTGCTGGTCGGGTGGGATGCCCTCTTTATCCTGGATCTTGGCCTTCACATTCTCGATGGTATCGCTGGGCTCCACCTCCAGAGTGATGGTCTTGCCAGTGAGGGTCTTTACAAAAATTTGCATTTTGACCTGCTGGCTATTTGTGAAGTAACGCGAAACAAGTCAGACAGCGTCTCATGAAAGAGACCACTCAGCTGTGCTAGCTGCTTCTGGACATTTTTAAATAGGACACTCATAGGTTCTTCTGTCCTGAGAATGGTAAATTCAAGAGGAAGGGCCTCGCTTTCATGACATCAAAGAAACACAGTTCAAGATCTACTCTAAACCACAGTGCTGTCTGCGATTCGATAATGGCTACAGGCTTACAAAGAAGACCATTTAACACCACCATTACTCAAAGTGATGTACCAAGCACTAAATGCCAAAGATAAGTGAAGATTTTTACCAACTTCCATAGTCTGAAGTAGAGCAAACATGCAATCAAGACACATTGATAACTACTGGCTATTGAAATGTGACAGAGAAGGACAAATATTTTCTTTTTCAGAGTGTATCCATGGAAATCATGCACAAACAAGCTGATATAAGGAAATTATGTAATGTGGCACAGTGCATGCCTCCTTATATTTCTAGAAGTGAATTCTGGCCTCGTTCAACTCTCGTAGTTTATGTTTCAGTTGTGATCACATTGCTATAATTATGTTGTAAGTTATATTCAAGAAACTAGGGAGCATGATTGGAGGTGATTGTTGTTAGGTATTATTGAGTTAGTTATGACTGTTGTTGTTGTTGTTGTTGTTATGTGCCATCGAGTTGCTTCCAACTCAGAGTGACCCTATGTACAAGAGCCTTAAACACCGTTCTATCCTGTGTCAACCTCGCCGTCTCAAACACACTCAGTCTCACCACTCCACTCACAGAATCGATCCATCTCATCGAAGGTCTACCTCTCCTTCACCACCCCTCCACTCTCCCAAGCATGATGTCCCTTCTCCAAGGACCAGTCCCTCCTTGCAACATGTCCAAAATGTGTCAGATGAAGCTTCAGAATCCTTGACTCCAGAGAACATTCTGGCTTCACCCTCTCCAGGACAAACCTGTTTGTTCTCAAGCACTCCATGGTATATTCAACACTCTTCTCCAGCACCACAGCTCAAAGGCATCAATTCTCTTCCTATCATCCCTAGTCACTGTCCAACTCTCTGATGCATAGCATATAATTGTGAAGACGATAGCCTGGATCAGGCTCCCCTTAGTCTCCAGCCTGACGTAATAAAATTTAGCTCAGAATCTCTACTACAAGCCTATTGCAGTGACTGTCAGAACAGATGGAGGGTGGTAGGATGCTGAGGGTAGGAAGATAAGTAACTGAAATGACATGTTTAGGATAGTAAAAAAGAAGCAGGATGTGAGGTTCCATGTAGCTGATCTGAAGCCAGATTTGTTACAGTGGACACTGAGGGACAGTCTGATGGAACGTTGCCTCCCAGGTAGTCAGTCACCTGTGCTCTGTTCTTCAGGTGCCAGTGATGTTGGATGAGAGAATGGTGCTGGTGTGTACTGTCCTGACCCCATAGAGCCCCTGGTAGGTGATGCTGGTTTATGAACGCAAGTATAAGTTAGTATGATTGGCTATAGGCAACCAAATCTCCCCACATGAAAAGGGACCAAGAACACTGAACATTAAATTCACTGGATAGGGGGAAAAATGAAATTGAACTTAACAACATGTAAAAATATCAGTAGAGTATAGGCATGAAAAAAATGTGTGGGAAGGTTATGTAGTAGTTACTTTAGTCAGAAAACACCATCTTGATGATAAAAACAATGGCATTTATATGCTAGAATTCGGCAGAATCATTGGTGTACTCACTGGAAATATCTGAGAAAGATGGGATAAATTATGTAAACTGCACTGAAACAGATGAGGGAAAGAACTGTTTAAAAGGAATATATGATTGGGTATTATTGTCATGACAGGAGTCCAGAATGAAGGCTGCACTGTGGAGTGGACTTGGCATGAGGAATTGTATAACAATAAAAAGACTTTTACTTTTCAAAGAGAAGAGCGAGCTAGAGGGGAGGGGTGGGCAGGGAAAAGAGTGCAGCAATGAATGAATGGAGATCCAAAGTCTCTGTAAACTTTCAATAAAATTAATTTTAAAAATCTAAAAAAAAGAAAAACCCAAGAAGCAATAGTGTATAGGAATGTGGAGTCCATTTAATAGAATACACAGGAAACAAATTGATTCTATCTGTGAAAGGAGACCATACAGAAGGTCAGAATCATTTAGTCAGAAATCAAATGTAGAAAGAATGATTAACTGCTCTTGTGTAAGTTCATGATGACCTGATGAAAATCAGAATGTGCTCATAAGAGAAAAATCTCTTTTTCCAATAGAGTGAAAAGAAAACCTACTTACTAAGAGAAAAAAACATTTGGCAATATCATCTCAGACAGGAGTCTTATAACAAAAGTTTACAGAATACTCCTGAGCCTCCACAAGGAAAAAAAAATTCGATAACCCAATTATACCATGGGCAAAAGACATGGAAAGACTTCACTGAGGAAAATGGAATATTGCCAACAGTACTTGAAGAAATGTTCAAAATCATTGGCAGTAAGAGAGATGCAAATCAAAACCACAATAAGATACCTTCTCACCCCAGTGGCAGTGGCAAAGTTTCACAGGACAACAAGTAATAAATTTTGGAGAGAATACAGAGGAGAAGAACTCTCATACACTGTTGGTGAAATTGTAAAATGGTACAACCACACTGGAAGGCAGTCTGGCATTTCCTAAAAAAGCTGATCATAGAAATTCAACTCTCCCACTGCTAGGAATATATCCTGACAAAATGAGAACTGAGACACAAACGGAGATTTGTACATTACTGTTCACAGCAGTGTTATTCTCAATCACAAGAACACAGAAATACAGCCTAAATGTCTAACCACAATTTAATGGATTGAGAAATTGTGGTATATTCACATGGTGGAATACTATGTAGCACTCAGGAGCAAAGCTTTCAAATATTACTATTTAACTTGGGAAGGACTGAAGAGCGTTATACTGAGTTAACTAACTCAATCTCATAAGGACAAATATTGCAAAAGACCATCATTGTAGAAATAGATAAAACGTGTTTGAGGATCCAAGGTTGGGAAGGGTGGGAGCAGAGGGGTTAGGACGGGCATGGGGGGAAATCATAGGGTCTCACAATTTAGTAAATGGGGGATGCGGTAAAGGAACCGAGAAAGATACAATAGGCATCTGGAAAGACAGGGTGAGCATAATACAATGGTAATTAATTTTATAAAACAAAATGAATGGGAATGATTGTCTGAAACACAGTATGAATAAAGAATAACATAAATCATAATGTACAGGAACTTTGTAAGCAAAGCAATAAATTTTTTTAAAAAAATAAAATACTAGTTAACAAACAGAAGATTTTAAAAGTTAACTCAAGAAGACAAAGAAAAATACTTCAATGAAATATCCAAACACCAAAAAAAAAAAAAATCCAAATACCTGTTGTTATAAAATCGAAAGAGAACAATTTTGTTTTATATTTATCAAATTATTAATCAAGAGAAGTGAATTTTTAAAAATCCAAGACATGAGTTACCATATTGAAGAACTCTATGGGCAAAATATAGAATGTCACTGTAAGCATTATAACATGGAAAGAATACAGTCACTTTACTAAAAAGAAATGGTAGCTGTATAACCATTTCAAGGGGCAGCATATTATGAAGAACTGATGACTCTCAAAAAATAAGTACAACATGCACTGAAATCACTTG
Organism: Elephantulus edwardii; assembly: GCF_000299155.1. NCBI lineage: Eukaryota > Metazoa > Chordata > Mammalia > Macroscelidea > Macroscelididae > Elephantulus > Elephantulus edwardii. The sequence goes on from NW_006399785.1 coordinate 4,097,674, forward strand.
AATAGAAGGCTCAAATATTTAATAATAACCAAAATGTTTCAACAACAAAAAAAATGCCATTCTGAAATGCACATTCAACCAACTAGCCAACAAACTGGAAAAGATCCATATTTGTGCACATTCCAAAGAAGAGTGATCCAACCGAATGTAGACATTACTATACAATGTCATCAAAGTCAGACACAAGTATAATTATGCTGAAGATCATTCAAAACAGTTGCAGCAGTATACTGAGAAGGAATTGCCAAAACTTAAAGCCAGGTTTAAAAGAAGATAGGGAATAGGGGATATCATTGCTGATGCCAGATGATTTTTCAAGAAAGTAGAGAATAGCAAAATGATGTTTGGCTGTGTTGAACTGACTATGTAAAAGCATTCAGCTTTGTGGACCATAACAAATTTTATGTGACATTAAAAAATCTTTCTACAACATTTTATTGTGTTCATACATAATCTGTCTACAGATCAAGAGGAATTTGTTAAAATAGAACTAATGGTTATTTTATGGTTTAAAATAAAGAAAAGTGTATGGCAGTGTTCTATCTTTTATACCTATTTAATGTACATGCTGAGTAAACAATTACAGACGTTGCACAACAAGGAAGAGTGTGACATCAGTACAGGACAAGACTCATTAACAACTTTCCTTATGCAGATGATGCAAAAAGGTGATTAAGACTTGAAGCACTTATTGAAGAAAAAGATCAAAGACTATGGCTTTCAATGTGGGTTTCATCTCAGCAAGAACATAAAAGTCTTCACCACTGATCAGTAGGCAGCATCATGATCAACAGAAAAAATACTAACGTTTGCAATGAATTCATTTTGCTTTGATACACAGCCAACAACCATAGTAGCAATAGTGAAGAAACCAAAAGAGGCATGTGGGGGGTGGGTGTGTAGGCGTATGGGGGAGGGGTGTTGGTGGTATCTGCTATTGAAGACCTCTTCAAAGTTCTAAAGAGCAATGATATCAATTAACAACTAAGGTGCATTTGATTCAGCCATGATATTTTTTTTCCTTTTCCTCCCATGCACTCCTATGTTGGATAATGAATAAAGATAACTAAAGAATGCATTTGGATTGTGACATTGGTGAAGTGTACTGAATACCCAGGAACTGTCAAAAGAACAAACAAATCTATCTTGGAGAAAGTGCAACCAGGGTGCTGCTTGGAAGCAAGGTTGGTAAAACTTCATCTCACATACTTTGGGTATGCTGTCAGAAAGCCTCTGCCCTTGTAAAAGACATCATTCTGGGAAAAGCAGAAACTCAGCAAATCATCAGTAAGATGAACTGACACAGTGACTGCAAACATGGACTTTCACATGGTAGAGATCATGAAGATTTGTCAGGATAAGGTAAGTAGGAATCATACTCTTCTTGATGGAAACAAACAATAACAATATTCAATCTTCATGCTGAGCAAATAATCAGAGAAGTTGGACTACAGTTTCAGGATTGGAGGATCCCTCTGTGACACACAGAAAACACAAGTTTGTGGAAAACAAAGAGGACTTGAAACACTTACTGATGATCAAAGACTACAGTCTTTGATATGGATTATACCGCAACATCAAGAAAACAGAAATCTTCCCAACTGGACCAATAACTGTCTTCTGTGAATGAAATAAAGACAATACAGCTATTGCAGTTGATGAATGAGGAAAAACTGCAATTTTTAAAGATTAAATGTTACTTAGATTCTCAATCAATACCTGTGGAAGCAGCAGTTAAGAAACCAAATCACTCACTGCACTGGAGGGGAAAAAGTGCTGGAAATGATCTCTTAAAGGGTTAAAAATTATCCTTGAGGAATAAGTTATGCCTGAATTAAGCCACAGTATTTCTAAGCAGCTCAGAAGAAGAACACAAAAAGTAGACAATAAGATATAGTGAAGAAGAATTGGTGTAGTATATTATGGAGCTGATGAGAAACATTAAATATATCATGAGCTCTTGTAGCCTACTGGCAAGAAGCTGCACTGCAATCCTGCAGGCACAATGTTCGAGGCCACCAGCCACTCCACAACAGAAGGCTAGGCAGTCTCCTCCCGTGTGATTAACTAACTCTGAAAACCCTCTGGAGGGTCAACTATGAGTCTATTCTGACTCAATGATACACAACCACCACCACCACCATAAAAATAAGCAAATCTATCCTGGAAAAAGGGTAGCCAGATCCCTCCTCAGAAGAACGAATTGGGAAACTTTGACTTCTTCTGACATACTTTGGACAAATTATCAAAAAGCACCATTTCCTTGGAAAAAGAAATTATGTTTGGTAGAAAGTCAATGTAACAAAGGAAGACTGTCAACAAGATGTTGATACAAGAGCTGCAACAAGGATTCTGGAGATGACATAAGGCCATGAAAGGATTCATTATGTTGTCCTTCTGGGTCACTGTAATGTTAAGAGTTAATTGTTAAAAACGGCTTCTCTAATCATTGCCTGACAGCGCCATGCGGATGAGTGGGAATATTCAAATAGGGTATATTAACCTACCCAGAAGGGAATTGCCTTTCTCACCAATTCACAAGGGGATTGGCTAATCTTGTCATTAAATTGAGCGGATCCAGCAGCCGAATTGGTGATCTCACCACCAGCAAAGGAGAAGTAAGAGAATGCAACATATCTTAGGAGAACAGAGATGTTTGCACCAATCAGACCAAGGTCTGCATGAGCAGCAGCTACAGCAGAGAGTCACAGCACTGATGTGAGATGGAGCAGTCCTTGGGACTCCTGTGCCATTGAACCAGGGATGAAGGCTTTTTGCCCAAGTTTGTTGGAAGACTGAGAAGAGCTATAACCAGCAGGACTGAGTGCTTTCTAACTCTGACTTAAAGCCCCAAGGCTCAAGGCTAAGAAAACTGGCAAAGTACATTTCAGAAGCTGTCCTGAGTGTATATTGCTGCCAACCTAAATTATAGTCCTTTTGACTTCCCTAATATGAAACTGTGTGGTCTGTGAGTTATTGTATCGGATTTTTTTAGCCCAGCGAAGCAATGAGATTGGTGTTGAGATGAGTAAAAATAGGTGTGGGAGTGTGGTGGGAGGCATCTCTGACCTCATGGGAATTGTTTAAATTGAATTGCTGTTGATGCTGTTGTCAGGGACAGTTCCCCTTTGAAAAGTTAGTAAAGGTCAGATAAAAGAAGGTCCTTGCTCTTTTGACCCTTACTGTGACTCTAAATGAACTTGACATTGCCTAACAACATATCTTGTTAATCTACAACTGCAAAGGTGGGGGCTTTTTCTCAGCCAATTAGCCATTTAACCAACACTATTCAATCATTCTGAAAAATTAAATTCTCTCTACATGAAAGATGATTTTTCCCCTTTCAAGTCTTTGAAAACTACAGAAACACAGCTAAATGGAAGTTCTGTGTCTCTCTCCCAGATTTTCCAAACAGGAGTCATTCTTACTCCACCGGAACTCACTAGCATTTAAATGACCAAGAATTATTCTGGAGATTAGTGAAAGTAAGTATCATTGTATCATTATTTAATCACACAATCTGTCTGCTTAGAGTAGACTTCAAAAGCCAACAGGCTGTTCACTTCTGACTCATAGTGACCCATTAGGACAGATTAAAACTCCCCCATATGGTTTCCAAGGCTATAAATCTTTAAGAAAGCAGACTTGTACATCCTTCTCCCACGGAATGACTTTTACTTCAAACTGTTGACCTTTTAATTTGCAGTAAAGCACTTAACCATTGCATTACCACATCTTCTAAGTAGGTTATTCCCAAAAAACCCAAAGTTCCTTAGAAAACCATCTAACAGAAGTGGAAAGATTTCAGCAGTTTAAGAGTACTATTTGTTGCTTATTATTAGATAGAGGGCTCTGGTGGCTCAGTGGGTATGTAATTGCACTGCCGACCCAAAGGCAGGCAGTTCAAATCCATCAGCTGCTCTGTAGGAGAAGAAAGGGCAGACAATCTCCCCTCTTTCAATTTACAGCCTCTGAAGACCCAATGGAGAGTTTTAATTATAAGTCAGTGCAAACTCAAAGGCTGTGTGTGTGTGTGTGTGTGTGTGTGTGATTACTGGTGTTGCTGCTGAGTACCACTGAGTGAGAGCCAACTCAGCTGACCCTCCAGCGGGTTTGCGGAGGCAGTAAAGTGCATAGACGGAGTCTGCCCATCTTTCTCCTGTGGAGGAACTGGCCCTTTGCACTGGCCGCACGATTCCTTACCACTAAGCCACCAGAGCTCCTCCCTGTGCGCTTACGGTCATCATTTAGGACTCCGACGTACCATGACCCCATGCAGAACCAAACAAAATATTACTCATTATTACTTAGATGAGCTTTTGCACAGCTGGATGCTATGATTTCTGGGACTTTTACTGGCTATTTTTTGGGAAAGAAATAACCAGCCTTGTCTTTCTAGTTCATCCTGGTCTGGAAGTTACACTAAAACTTGTTCAGCCTCATGACAACATGTACATTTTCACCAGCAGATGGATGGTGGCTGCACACGATGTCCATGAAATGGGAAACAAACCAGAGTCTCTGCATGAAAGGCGAGAACTCTACCCTGAATCACAAGCAACAGCGTGTATGGTGTCTATCAAGGGCACGCATGCACGTGCACATAGGAGGCAGAACACTCAATGTGCTAATGGAAGTTTGAATCCATCAGTTGCTCTTAGGAGGAATAAAAAGATGGTTATTTCCTCCCTTACAGATTTACCCTCTCTAAATGGATAGAGAAGCTGTGGTATATTCGCACAATGGAATACTATGCTGCATTGAAAAATAAGGAACTCATGGAATATTATGCAAAATGGGTGACCCTGGAGGACATTATGCTGAGTGAAATATCTCAATCACAAAAGGACAAATGCTGCATAGTGCCACTGTTGTAGAATGGTATTGACATCAGGGTTGGGGGGGGTGACTGAGAAAGATGGGATAAATTATGTATACTGCATTGAAACAGATGAGGGAGAGAGAACGATTTAAGAGGGATATATGATTAGGTATTATTGTCATGACAGGAGTCCAGAACGAAGGCTACATAGTGGAGTAGCCTTGGGGGGAGGGATTATAGAAAAATGAAAGACTTTTTCTTTGACTTTTCAAAGAGTAGAGAGAACGGTGTTGGGGGGTGGGGAGGTTGGGCAGGGAGAAAAGTGCAACAATGAATAAATGGAAATCCAAAGTCTCTGTAAACTTTCATTTAAATTAATTTTTAAAAAGAGGGTAAAAGAAAGGTTTACAGCCTTGGAAACCTAAAGGAGCATCCTTACAAACTGAAGTCCACTTGACCACGGTGAGGGTCACTCGTCTGTGTAAGTGCCTAGCAACGATCACCTATGCTCTCATCCGAGCAGTTGCAACTGTCCCGCTGCCAATAAACATGGAGCTGCTGTAGTGCTGAAGCCCGATGCGAGCTGCCCTCCTAACCCAAAGCCCGTGCGTCTCTGCAACTTCAAACCCACCAGCTGCTCCCCAAGAGAAAGGCGGCCTCTTCCCACAAGACTGACAATCTTGGAAACCTGCTCAAGGATCCCAACCAACTCGATGGCAATGAGAGAACAAACAGGAAAAAGGATTTTTGAATCTGTATTTGAAAACTTCCAAGAAAATTTATAAACGCTGCCTACCTGGGGCTCTACCAGCCAGCTTCACATACTCTAGTTCAACTCTTATTAAAACTGGTATATTAATTAGTACAGTTTTCATCTCATAGATAAAGAAACTGAGGCTCAGAGTGGTTAATTATTTTGCCAAAAGTCACACAAAGAGAAAATCACAGAGCCATGATTCCAATTAGGACGTTCTAACTCAAAGCCTCCCTGCCTATTGTGTGGCTGGAATCCCAGCCTGTTTTCATTAGTATCATCTCCCAGAGGCAGAGAAATAATGAAGTCATTTATATCCATCTGATTCAGAGCAAGCCAATGAATGGAGAGATGTCGACTGATCATACACCCTCATCTGAAAGGAGAGCTGACGCATCCTGAAATTAGTACAACTGCTTCAAAAACAAAACAAGACAGTGTGAAAAACAATGTAGATAAACTTTTGAAAGTAAACCAGTAAAAAAATTAAAGAAATTTTAAACAAAAAAAATGGATGGCGTTGAAAAAATCCTAATGACAAACATTAATGAACCTTATCGTCCATCCATGGTCCAAATCCCCACATTCAGGATAACACTCATATACATGTATGAATCATACATGTGAAGGTATATGCACACAATGACAACATCACTCCAAGCCGCTCTGTTATTTTAAGACATTTAAAAAATACTGCCAAAGGAAGTTACAAGTCAGAATATACCAGGAAAACTGGAATCATAAACTAAATCATCCAACTCCATAAGTGTTGACACCAAGTAACACCATAGATGGGGAAAAAATACATTATGCCCCCATCATTTATAATGTATATATTCACAAATAAGTTTAATCCACCAGCCTCTGAGATAGCAGGTAAGTAATCAGCCATTGCACATCAGGGTTCCTCATGTAAACATGCATGAATTTAAAACAAGAAACTATCCTTGTGTTGTAGGAATGTGTAATTTTACTGCAGAATCAAGAAGGCTTCAAAGAGGAAGTCATGAACAAACGGGACTATGAAGACTCCAAATTAAGGCAATGAGGCATGTTGTTCATGTTGTTTTGTGCAGCACTGAGTCAGAACTGCTGCATACTGACACTCTGACAGGGTTTCAGTTGCAGTTAATCACAAGTAAGGCTCTTTATTCTGCGCCCACCTTTCTGCTGTAGAGAGCAGTGGTAGAGCAAGTGTTGGATCTGGATCAGGTGCCTTCAGGATTACAGTGCAATTTCTTACCACTAGGCTACCACTGCATGGTTCAAAATAGGGAAGGTTGTCCACCAGAGATGTATTCTGTATCCATACCCTTTCAATCTGTATGCATAACAGATCATCTGGGATGCCGGGCTGTACGAGGAGGAATGTAGCATCAGGATTGGAAGAAGATTCATCAACAATCTGCATTATGCACATGACACACAACCCTGCTTGCTGAAACTGAGGAGGACCTGAAGCACTTGCTGTAGAAGATGAAGAACTGTAGCCTTCAATATGGATTGAGGCTCAACATCAAGAAAACAGATTGTCACCACACAGGGCCAATTGGCAGTATCAGTATGGATGGTGAAGAGATTGAGATGACAGTTTTAGTTTGCTTGGCTCCACAGTCAACACTCTTGATACCAGCAGTCAGGAAATCAAGAGACGAATTGCATTGGGAAAGTCAGCTGTCAGGGACCTCTCCAGAATACTGAAGAGCAACAACATCAGGCTGGAGACTAAGGTGCACCTGATTCGGGCTATAGTCTTTACAATTGTGTGCTATGCATCAGAGAGCTGGACAGTGACTAGGGATGATAGAAAGAGAATTGATGCCTCTGAGCTGTGGTGCCAGAGAAGAGTATTGAATATACCATGGACTGCTAGAAGAACAAACATGTTCATCCTAGAGAGGATGAAACCAGGCTTCTCCTTGTAGACAAGGATTCTGATGCTTTGTCTGACATACTCTGAGTATGTTCCAAGAAGGGACCAGTCATTGGAGAGGGACATTATGTCTGGGAAAGCGGAAGGACAGCACAGGAGAGGAAAACCCTCGATGAGATGGATAGATTCAGTGATTGAGGTTGTGGGGGTAGGTTTGTCTGAGACAGTGAGGTTACAGAATAGAGCAGGGTTTAGGGCTCTTGTAAATAGGGTCACTATGAGTTGCAAGAGACTCAATGGCACATAGAAACAACAGGCTACCAGACCTCCCTATAAGACAGTATTTGTGCATTTATAAATTATTATAACCACTGTCCTAAGTATAAAGTAACTGATGATGCAAGTGGTTAAGCATGTCTGGGCATAGGACAGTGGGGGGGGGGGGAGGCGGTCGGCAGTAATCACCAAGTAGAAGAAAGAGTGATGCACTTAGATCCTTAACAATCTTCATCTGCAATGCTCTTAGGCAAGAGATCAGCCGAGAGCAAGACTTGGGAGAGAAAGAGAGCTGTGTCAGAAGGCTTGTCCAGAGCTTCATTATGAGTGATGACCTTGAAGAGTCCTTCCGCCTCTGCAAGTCAACTTACCAGCCCCTCACCTCTCCTTGTGGGCCTGCTTTCCTCTCCCCTTCCCACCTATCTTCTTCTCTCTTCCACTGGACATGCAAAAGGAAACAAGGAGTCCTGGCTAGCACCTCTGACTTTACGGAGATGAGGAAGGAAGCTGTTAAGATCAGCTGCCACTGAGGATGGAGGAAAAGAGAAATGGGAAGAAAGTGAACCTTGTGACTTGCCCTATTTCCGAACTCCTCACTCTGTGTGGTAATAATTCACCTTATTACAGAAGCCAAGCTCAGACAGGTTCAGTTCCTTGCAACTGAGGGAAAGTCACTAACTCATTTATTGTCGCTTTGGTTCAGTGTCATCAAGCTGGCCAAGACTCACCGTGACTCTATGAGCAACACATCTGAACCCTGTCCAGTCCTCATCAGCCCTGCGCCATCTTCATCCGCTCCAGCACGCTCCAGGTCAGGGTTCAAGTCACTATGTTGATCCAGCTTCGGAAAGATCTTCCTCTTTTACGCTTACTTTTCCCAATGATGCATTTTTCCAAGGACTGGTGCCTCTTGAAAACATGTCCAAAGTATGAAAAACAAAGTTTTGCCTTCCTTGCCTCTAAGGAGTAAGCTGGTCGCACTTCCTCCAAAACAGACTTTTTTGTTATTTTGGTAATCCACAGGATATTCAATAATCTTCACCAACATGCAATTTAAAGACATCAATACCTACCTAAGTTTTCCATATTCAGTGTCTAATGTTCAGATGCTTATGAAACAACTGATAATACTATGGCATGGATCAGGCACACCTCAGTTTTTAAACTGACATCCTTACTCTTTAGTACTTCAAAGGGGTCCCTGTTGTATGCCTTTGTTAGACATATAGATAATATGCATATAATTAAATGCATAATGTCACCGTGCTGAAAGAAATTAGTAAATGAAAACGGAAGGGGTTTTTTGTTTGCTTGTGTTTTGGTATTTTTGTTTGCTTGTTTTTTAACAGTCATCCGCAATAAATGGAGTGGTGTGAATTTTATTTCTTCCCGGGTATAGATGTCATCATTCTGGCATTTTAGAAACGAAAGTGACATGTTGTAATTTGCAAACACATATGTAGAACACATGGGCCCAGTGAGGTGTCAGGGCTTCCTGTAACAGCATCAATGGTGAAGACGGGTGGAGAATTTACTATGTGTGAGTACTTTCCTGACACCACTAGCCTATTCAATCTTCACAATGACTCTTAAGGGCTATATTGTCTAGATAGTAGACTAAATATATTACTCTGAACATGTGAGGAAATGAGGCCTTTCCTCACCCAGGGCACTGCTGAAACGTGAATTTGAACACTGTTGGTCTGCTATTAAAAACAAGGCTCTCCTTAACATAGCTCACAGACTCACACACGGCTTCTTCACAGTTTCCCTGATTAATGAACGTGATCTGTTTGACCAAAAAGCATGAATGAAACCAATAACAGAAGGACTTTTTTACCTGGAAACTGAACTGAATCGGTAAAAAAAAAAAAAAAATCTCTTTTTCCAATACAAATTGTTTGAAAGTCAGACACAATGTTCCTCAAGTCATCTTTTCTATTACTGCATGTTCTCAAAAGTCTGTTTTCTGTTACAATGGTAACACCAGTTGGCACGATGGGTCAGAATGAAATGCCTTCACTCACTTTAATAAGCATCAAGTCTCTGTTAAGTGTCTATCTCTACGCTATGTCCTGTGGGAAGCAGGGGGGGGAAAGTTAACGGCTTAGTATCTGCCACCAGGAGGTGGAATCCTTGTGGGAGACACATGGGGTCAACTAACTATGGGCAAGATTGCTGTTATGTAAAACTAATGGGGCCACAGACAGCTAAAGCTATGCAAGGAGCAGACTCTGGATAAGCCTTCCAAAAAAGGTTCCCCTAAAGAACACACTTTGGAAGGAGGAGCGGCATCCACTTCCATAACAGCTTGTCTCCAGAAACCCTGTGAACCTGGAGAGAGGATGAAAGGCATCCAAGTGTTGAGGACTCTCCTTCATAGGGTCACTATGAGTCACCTGTGACTCGACGGCACTTAACAACAACAACAAAGAGCACACTGGAGCTCAGTATGGGCAGCCTTATAGCCCTGGTGGCCCAATGACTAGGTGCTTGGTTGGTCATTAAGAGAAAAGTAACCAGTTCGAAGCCGTCTTCTGGCAGAAGGACTGACAATCTGCTCCTATTAAGATCACAACAAGGAAAGCTCGATGGTGGTTTTTGTCACACTAGGCCAATTGGTTGAACAATTGCTTGGAGAAACCTAATAAAAACAAGAGCCAACGGTCTTAAAGTATATGTCACTGAGTTAACAAAGAAGTCCAACTATAGGCCAACTGTTGTCCAGAACATGCAGTGCCTGTGACCTCTGCAGCTTTCTCTTGTGATGCAAGGCGTTTGGGTGGGTTTTGTTGATCCTCATCGTTGAAGAGTCCTCAATTCATGGTGAAGCCATGCACAACGGAGCAATAAGATGACCATTTATTCATTCATTCATTAGCAATATCCTAGCTATTGGTTGCTAAAATCCACTAGGTTCTTGTTGGCTCACAGGTTGGAAACAGATTACTAGATATTTCTTTCTAGTTTGTCTTAGTCTGGAAGCTCCACACAAATCTGTTTGATATCACTGCAACATGCAAAGCCACCAATGACGGTTGTTCTATTTGAGGCACAATATCCAGGAACTAAACCAGAGTCTCCACACTGAAGGCAAGAATTCCATCACTGAATGAGGACTATTGCCAACAGAGAACATAAGTGGTAGTGGAAAAGGGAATGGTAAATGTTCAGGCAAGAGCCTATGGTGATGAAGGAAGAAGTTCAAGCTGGTTGGAAGGAAATAGCAAAAAATAAGGCCCCAGGAATAGATGGTATACCAATTGACTTATTTCAGCTAACAGATGCTGCCCTGGACGTGCTCACCGAGTTGTACCAAGAAATCTAGAGAGCAACCACTCAGCCAACTGACAGGAAGAGATCTATATTTGTTCCCATTCCAAAGAAGGGTGAGCCAACAAAGCGTGGAAACTATAGAACAATATCGTTGATTTCACATGCAAGCAAGATTCTACTGAAGATTATCCAAAAACGACTGAAACAGCACATCATCAGAGAACTGCCAGAAGTCCAGGGTGGGTTTAGAAGGGGTCATGGTGCTAGGGATATTGTAGCTAATGTTAGATGGATCTTGGCTGAAAGCAGGGAATACCAGAGGAATGTCTATCTGTGTTTCATTGACTATGCAAAGGTTTTTGACTGTGTTGATCATAACAAACTGTGGCTGACTCCGAGAAGAATGGGAATCCCAGAACACTTGCTCACTCTAAAACAAAACCTATACTTGGACCAGGAGGCAGTCGTCAGAACAGAGCAAGGAAAACACTGCATGTTTCAGAATTGGGAAGGGTGTACACCAGGGATGCGTTCTATCTCCATACTTTTTCAACCTGTATGCAGAGCAGATTATCCAAGAGCCTGAGCTCTATGAGGAGAAATGTGGGGTCAAGATTGGTGGCAAATCTATCAACAATCTGCGTTATGCAGATGACACACTCTGCTTGCTGAAAGTGAGGAGGACCTGAAGTGCTTGCTGCAGAGAGGGTCAAGGTCTGCAGCCTCCAATATGGATTGAGACTCAATGTCAAGAAGACAAAGATTCTCACCACTGGGCAGCATCAGGGTGGATGGTGAAGAGATTGAGATTGTTCACAGCTTTAGTTTGCTTGACTCCACAGTCAACACTTGTGGCACCAGTAGCCAGGAAATTAAAAGGCGTATTGCCATGGAAAAGTTTGTTATTAGGGACCTCTCTAAAGTACTGAAGAGCAATGGTGTCTCTCAGGAGACTAAGGCCAGTCTAATACAGGCCACAGTCTTTGCAATCACTTGTTATGCATCAGAGAGTTGGACAATGACTAGGGAGGATAGAAGGAGAATTGATGCCTTTGAGCTGTGGTGTTGGAGAAGAGTATTAAGTGTATCATGGACTGCTAAGAAAACAAACATATTCATCATGGAGAGGGTTAAACAAGACTGCTCCTTGGAGGCAAGGATTCTGGGGCTTTGTCTGACATACTTTGGACATGTTGTAAGGAGGGACAGGTTCTTGGAGAGGGACATCATGCTTGGGAGGGTGGAGGGATGGCGCAAGAGGGGAAGACCATCAATGATGTGGATTGATTCAGTGACTGGGGTAATCATGATGGGTGTGTCAGAGGCAGTGCGATTGGCACATGATAGAGCAGGGTTCAGGGCTGTTGTACAAAGGGTTGCTATGAGTCGCAAGAGACTCGACGGCACATAACAACAACAAATGTTCAGGCAAACAATGAATTGTTGTTGTTGATTGCCTTCGAGTTGAGCACAGCTCACAGTGACCCTATGAACAAATGGCCTGAATTCTCTCTACAACTATCTACATTTATCAAAGTTCATAGAGTTTCTGGATTGTTTAGGACGTGGATGCCAGTCTTGCTTCCAAATCTGTCACAGTACGTTATTGTCGTTATGTTCTGTTGAGTCACCTGCGATGTATAGCGAACCTATGTACAGCAGCTCTGAACCCTTTGTGTCCTGAGCCATTCTAACTCTTACACACCAAAACTCATAGCCCCAGTTACTGTTATCAATCCATCTCATCCAGGGTCTTCCTCTCCTGTGCTGTCCATCGACCCAAATCCTTCAGGAAGAGTGAACATTGTGCTAATGTGTGAATCCTGCCTGTTAATGGCACTGTTTGCCCAAGTCACTGTGTACGCATCAGGTAGAGCCTCATTGGAGAGGAGGCAGGATCTTGGTCATCAAAAGGGAACAGACACTTTCTTGGTGAAGAAGGTAAAAGAAATACAAGAGCTACATGCCCAGAGACTCAAAAGTGGATCACTTCCATCATTATATGTAACTTCTCAATTTCTCAGTTATATAAGGTAATGTGGAAATATACACCAAAAAGTGGGGAAAAAATAAGAATATGAACCAAGAATAAGAAAGAAATTTAAACTATAGACATTGAATGTTAAGAACCATTTTTAAGGAAAGACTGGCTTTTATCTATTAGCTCTACATCTATGAAATAGTAAATCAGTCAACCACTTTAGGCTTCAGTTAATCTCATGTCATATGTAAAATCAAGGCAATTCTACGTAGAAACCAGATTTCTCTGAATGTAATGGAAGCAAAAGTTTTTTTATTAAATCTCAACTCTCAACTTCTTTGCCGATATATGCTTGCAGGGTGTCATTAAGACAATGCTGACTCAGGAAGTCAAGTAAGAATTCCCAACAGTGTTTTCTCCGCTGAAATATTTACAGAAGCAGATTCCCAGGTCCTTCTCCTGTGAAGCAACTGGGTGACTTTGAAATGCCAACTTTTAAACAGACAAGTACTTAAATATCTATGCTAACAAAAAAGGTCAAAATGCATCCTGCTTCTTGAGTAGGACAGGGTGTGATTCCAGCTAGCCTCTCCTCTCTGCCAGTGGGCGGAAAAATGGTGCAAATTGAGAAGTCCTGGTGCCTGGGAGATTAAAAAATTCGCTAGAAGGAGGAGATGGCAGAAGATGGTCATCCTGATAGAGAGGAAGAGAGAGGAATCAGGAATGACCCTCAAGTTGAAGACTGACTCAGTAGTGAAATGGTGGGAGAGGAGAGAAAGAACACAGGGTAACAAACACCAGAACAGATGCTATTGTTGTTCTACTGTGGAGTCAGACCTAACCCATAGGTGGCCCTCCAGTGAGTTTTCAGGGGCAGTTAATCACACAGGAGGAGACTTGTCCATCCTTCTCCCGCAGAGCAGCTGGTGGTCTCGATCCACCTGCCTTTGTGATTGCAGCGCAGCTTCTTGCCACTAGGCCACCAGAGCTCCCTATGCCATCATTGGCCGAATACTTAAAATCAATTATGAAGCTCAATATATCACAGTATTCTGACCTAATTAAAACCAGATTAATAGGCAGCCTAAGGTGTGCCTGATACAGGCCATGGTTTTTGCAATCACTTGTTATGCATCAGAGAGTTGGACAATGACTAGGGAGGATAGAAGGAGAAT
>NW_006399785.1:4112220-4116769 GCF_000299155.1 Elephantulus edwardii
GGCACATAACAACAACAACAATGTGGAGAACGGGACCATGGTCACTCAGGGCCGGGGCTTGCCTGTGCTGGGATTGTTGTCCTTTCTTTAGGTCTCAGTCTCCTCACCCTGCATAGGGTTGAACATTGGATGAGAAACTATGAATAAACCACGTGGGTCTCTAACTGTGAAAATCTGTATAAGAGAAGCAGGCCCCTCGATGACACAGATTGTGTCAGTGGCCACAACGATGGGCACCAACATAGCAACGGCTGTGAGGCTGGTGCAGGGCTCAGCGATACTTCATTCTGTCTGACACAGTTGTTGTTGTTAGGTGCCATCAAGTCAACTATGACCCACAGGGTCTATGAAGAGCAGATCTGTACCCTGCCCTATTCTGTGCCATCTCCATCCGCTCTGATATACTGGAGCCCACTCTTTCAGGCACTATGTGAAATTACTTTGTTCAAGGTCTTCTTTTCTTTAATTAACACTTCACTTTTCCAGGTAAGATGTCTTCTTCCAAGGACCAGCCCATCCTGAACTGGCCCCAAGTATATGAGACAAAATTTCATCATCCTTGCCTCTAAGGAGCACTCTGGGTGCATTTTCTCCAAGACATTTTTGCTGTTTTATGGACAGTCCATGGAATATTCAATATTCTTTTTCAAAACCATAATTCAAAGGCGTTAATTCTTCTTCTATCATCCTTGCTCATGCTCCAACTTTCAAATGCATAGCAAGTCATTGAAATGACCATGGACTGGATCAGGTAGGGTTACTGTAACTTGACACATAACAACAGCATAGAAATGGTGGAGCTCTCGGGTGGTGCAAGAAGCTAAAAGTGTTCAACTGGCAGCCTGGTGATCAGAGATTATGAGTCAACCCAGATCCTTATTGTTATGTGCCATTGAGTCGCTTGCAACTCATAGCAACCCTATGTACAACAGCCCTAAACTGTGTTCTATCCTGTGCCAACCTTATTGTCTTAGACACACCTACCCTCATTACCCCAGTCACTCAGTTGATTCATCTTATCCAGGGTCTTTCTCTCTTGTACTGTTCCTCCACCCTTCCAAGCATGATACTCATCTCCCAGGACTGATCCCTCCTTGCAACATGCCCAAAGGATATCCGACAAAGCTTCAAGAATCCTTGTCTCTAAGAAGCAGCCTGGTTTCATCCTCTCTAGGATCAACCTGTTTGTTCTCCTGGAAATCCATGGTATATTCAATACACTTCTCCAGCACCAAAACTCAAAGACATCAATTCTTTTTTTGTCATTCTTAATCATTGTCCAGCTATCTGATTAATAGCAAATAACTGCGAATACCACAGCTTGACACATCTTAGTCTTCTAGACTACTTGTAAAAAATAAATAAATAAATAAATAAATAAATAAATAAATAAATAAATAAATAAAATAAACTGCTGAAAGCCTCCTGGGACATGTATTTCCTCTGACACATAGCATTGCTATGTCAGTTAGAATCTACTTGACAACTGCTGCTTTGTGGGGTTTTTGTGTTTCTTGATTTTTTTAATACATAGAGGGATGGATTACATATTGGGCTGCTAATGGGAAGGTCAGTGGTTTGAATCAACCAACTTCTCTGAGGGAGAAAGATGGACCTTTTTCTCCCATAAAGATTTTCACTTTCAGTCATGAGTCAGAATCACCTTGCTGGCAGTGGATGTGCAACTACTGCACCACCTCCATCATCACTCCACTCTACCATGTCAGCACTCTCCTTCTTCTGGGTCTGTCACACAGCCTGTCTCCAGAAACACGCATTAAGTGTCCACATTTTCATTTCATTCAAAAGAGGCTTTGATTTGGCAAAAGAAAAAACAAAACAAAACCAATGACTAGCATAGTCTCCTGAATAGCTTCCCCAAACTATAACTCAATCAAGTTCATGGACACAGCTGTTTGTGAAGTGTTCTTGCAGCCTCAGGTTGAGCACTAAGTCAGGCTTCCTCCTCTGCAGTGCTCACCCATCTCAGGGTACCCCGCCCCACTGGCCACATCACTGATTCCCCTTCATTCAGTTCCTCTTCAGGATACAGTTCCCTGCTTCCTGGCTGATCTGTCATTATTCAGGGCCTCAGGATGGCTGGATTTGCTGAGATAAGATAATGGTCTTATATGTGCAGACACTGTGAATTCCCCACTCCTTGCACAGAGAAGACAATTTAAGTGGAAAGGAATAAATTGCTGGATTTAACGCAGTGATCAAACACAAAAGCCTAATAAAAATGTCACGAGGGCAGGCTCTGGAATGGCGAGGAATTGTGGAAGCTCACTAAATGATGAATACCATGCCTTAGCAACCCTTACAAAGGCACAAGATGAGAGGAGAAGCCACTTGCCTCAGTTGCTTTCTACCACCCTAGGAACTGTATTAATGTAAGTCATTCTGAAGGAATATTGTTTTATTTGCAAATAAAAGCAAAAGCAGATAGCCACCCACCTCCTATCACTCTCTCTCTGGAGAGAATTGGTAAATGAAATAAAGATAATGGTGAGAAAAGCTTTTTCTCCAGGTCTAAACACAGAATAGACAAATAGCATCAGAGTGAAGAACTCTGTACCAAGAAGGCATCTCTGCATGTGAGCTTAGATACATTGGCTGAACATGTTTACTGACTAATAGTCTATTTTAACTCACTCACTCTCCATCAAGGAAGAACACCTGTGAAAATTACCAAAAAGATAAAGCTTCAGTGCTTTCTCTAGCTCATTTACCATGAGAGATAATAATGCCCATCGTTTCTACTCTGTGTGCTTCTGTGTCATACAAACCACTTCAGTCTCTCTGAGTGTACACCCCCCCACACACACTCATTTGTCAGTTTGTCCCACTGGGAAGACTTGCATCCAGTCATGATGCTAGAGGCTAGGCCACTTGCATGTCAAATGTGGTCCCCAGTGGTGGAATATTTTCAGAAAAGCTTCCAGACTATGACAGACTACAAATCAGAGCTCATTGTCCACCTCTGGGGGGGGGGGAACAAGCCAAAAAACAGGACCCCAAAAACACTCGGAATAGCATCACAATGTTGTTGAGCTGAGATAGATGGGTATTGGCTATTTTGAACCAGACAATCATATGATCTATTATTCCTGGAATGAGAACTTAAAGAGGAAGGATGTCACATTCATCATAAAAAAGAACATTTCAGAATCTGAAGTACAGTCCTGTCAGCAATAGGATAATACCATAGACATACTGGGGAAACCTAGAACTGTGACTGCTGGAAAGTCCAGCAATCCCTGACCACTGAGGTGAGCTCTTGAGGAACCTGTACACGGGAACAGAACAATGATTCGTTGTCATAGATACACATGGCTTCAACTCAGGGAAAATGAGAGTTAGGGCTTTATACCCGTTCGCCACATCCATTTGGTCTGAATGATGAGCAGTCAAAGAAGCTGGACTATGACGTGAAGAAGAATGTGGGACCAGGATTGGAAGAACCACGTATCAACAACTTACTGAGGTGGGATTTTAACATCACAGAAATACAGCTGCAAAGGCAAGAAATTGTACTTATTTTCATTTTCTTTTTTTTTTTTTTAAGGAGAAAGGCCGCAGTACTTAGTAATGTGTCTCTGAACAGGCTTGTTCAGATTTGTTGTTTGTAACAGATTTGTTATTCAAAATATGAGGAGAATTAAAAAAGGCCTCGGTCAAGAAATAGATAATAACACTTTTAACAGACATTGGCAAATATTAGGTTACGGTCCACAGCCAATTCTAGAGTCATTTGGTTACAGATAACATGAGTGTGGTTACTTGGCACTGAGCTGATTCCAGACCAAGGCCACCTGACTTGTGCAGGGCACAGCTGCTCCACAGGAGCTTGACGATACCACGTTTTGATTGTAGAACTCCAGGTCCGACATCTGAGGCACCTCTGGGTGGGTTTCAATGGGCAGTGTTTCAGTAAGTAGTCCAGGGCTTAGCTCTCTGCATTCCCCAGGAACTCTGCCATTGGCCTTATGTTATTGGACTTGTTACAGAAGAACATGCAAGAAGAATAAGCAGAAAAGTATAGTCCAAACACTCGGAGTCCCTCTCTCCTTCAAGACGACCACAAAACATTACATTTTCTCTCAAAAACCAGACTGACAAGAACAGATTCATCAGGTCAATTCACTCTAAAAACATGCAATCGAGTAAGATAACTGAGAACACACTCAACCCATTATCTTCAAAATAGCTTGTCTTTTCCATTTCAGTCATAATTAATAAAGAATAATTGTTGTTTAGAAGAGCTTTTCCTCAAACGCTGCTTTTATTATCTGGATCAGTGAGTGTAACCAAGGAAAAGGTTTGTTTAATAAAATAAATTTGGGAAACGAACCTGTAAAAGTAGCACAGATTTCTTAAATACTGGCTACCTCACAAAATCTTAAAAGTCAGAGGACATCACAGTCCCCACTAAAGGCAGGCAGTTTTCATACATTTACCTAATACATATGACCAGAGAAATTTTCTTTTTTTGAAAAAAATTTTTTTTCATGTGTACCATCAAATTGGATCTGACTGGTACAGGAGG
>NW_006399785.1:4116929-4140355 GCF_000299155.1 Elephantulus edwardii
TTATCCTGAGTGAACTAACTCAGTCTCATATGGACAAATACTGCATAACACCATTCCTGCAAAAACTGAAGGATCACTAGTAAGATATATGTAAATGTCCCAAAGGGGAATAGGACAAAGGGGGCAGGAAATAAAAAAGAGGGAAATTACTAGGGTAGCAGAGTATAATGGAGGGTGTGTGTGAAGGAATGGGAAAGACTCAATGAGGACTTGAAAAGATGGGATAATAATACACATGTTGTTGTTGCTGTTATGTGCCATCGAGTCACCTGCGACTCATAGCGACCCTACGTACAACAGCCCTAAACCTTGCTCTATCGTATGCCAATCTCACTATATCTGACACACCTAACCCCATTACCCCAGTCACGGAATCAATCCACCTCATTGAGGGTCTTCCTCTCCTGTGCTATCCCTCTACCCTCCCAAGCATGAAGTCCCTCTCCAAGGACTGGTCCTTCCTTGCAAATGATAATGAGTATTATAAAATACAATTTAGAAGAATAATTGTATAAAGTGAAAAGGAAGTGAAAGATTATATAAAACACCAAGTATACGAATGAAAAACATTACATAAATTTCTTTATGCAAACCAAGGAGGGGAAAATCCCCCCAAAATAAAATAGCACCTTTATAAATACAAAGTAGTAGAAAAGTATTCAGTTAAGAATTGGAAAGAAGAGCCTTATTTGAGATCAAGTTCTGAAACAATTACAAAAATGCAATTACTTTATCACAGACTCACACCGATAATTACAGTGTAACAATTTTGTGAAAGCTTCATACTGATAATTGAAAGTATTGACATGTACTTGGAAGTAACCAAAATTTTATCAAAACATGTTCACTTACATTTGAACAGCAATTTATAAACTGAAACAGTGTAATGATTTGTTGTTATTTTAAATCACTATTCATTCTTGAATGTGTGAAATCTAAATGGGAGCTGAAGAATAGTATCTGTCCATTTTCACAAAATTCACTTACATTTACAGCTCCTTTTGCCCTTTTGTCATATTTGTCAAGTTTTTCATTGATTTTGATCTGCTAACTCATCTTTGAGCAAGAGAATGATGTCTGACAACTCAGGCAGAAATAAAAAAGAATGCTGATAAAATGGTACTGTCAGGCAACTCTTCCCACGAGATTGAGGAGGCTCCCTCAGGGAAAGCCCTTGCCTGCAATATGATGACTGATACACTCAGTAATTTTTAACACAATTATTGCACCTACAAGTGTTATGCTTGTTCATGCAACTTTGCTCTCTCTCTAATGCACTCCTTGCAACAGTAATTTCCTGCGTCAACTAAATTCCATGGGATTATATGGTGGGTGGGGAGAGGAAAAAGGTATTTCCTTTTATCAAATGTAACTTGTGTTGCTTTCTCATTCCATCACGTCCCTGTGTAATGAAAGAAGAATCCAGGGTGGTCACTTGGAGTACCTGATTAACAACTTGCCATGAAACTATTCATTAGGTGTGGAATTCTTTTGCCTTAAACAGAGGGGGTGGAGGGGAACCCAAAACACAAAACCAACAATTCCAGAGCACGCCTATGATAATCAGGCTCCTGTTCTCGGTAGCCTCCCATGTGCTGACGTTCTGCAAAGTCTTCATTCTCCTCAAAAGGTCCAGAAAATTCACTGCCTACTGTGTATAACACCAGGTACGCATGGCAAAGAGTAACAGAAACGATGGCTCCTCCTCTCCAGCTTTTGAAAAGCAAAAAGTGGCAAGTATGTACATAAAAAACCTTTATTAAAAAAACTCCTTTATTCCCCTTGATTATCTCTGTAATTTTTTAACTCATTTCTTCATGCTACCAAGAGCAGTGCTTGAGAGGCAGCTGAATATTGAGAAGATTTCAAGTGGACATATTTAATCTTACTGAGGGATCATCAAGAAGAATGTGGCGTACTGGTGGCCATTGGCGGAAAGCTGCACTATAGTCTAAAAGGCACATGGTTTAAATCCACCAGCTGCTCTGCAGGGGAAAGCTAAGAAATCTCCTCCTGGAAGACTCAGTGCCTTTGAAAACCTACTAAGTGGATCAAGTATGGGTCAGCTCCAACTCGACAGCTCACCACAACAACAGTGGACTTTATGAAGAAGGTGGTATCAGGATAGGAGAAAGACACATTAACAATCTGCATTATCTAGATAACACATCCACACTTGCCCAACTTGAAAAGGACTTTATGTGTTGGGTGTAGAAAGTCAAAGACTGCACCTTTCAGTATGGAATGCATCTCAACATCAAGAAAATAAAGATCTTCACCACCGGACAACTGGCAGTATCATGATAAATGGAGAAAGTCTGAGGTTGCTAACAATTTGATCTTGCTTAGTTCCACAATCAAAACTCTCAGCACCAGCAGTAAGAAAATCAAAAGATAACTTGCATGGGGGGAAAGTGCTTTCAAGAACCTCTCCTGAAATACCCTATGACCCAGCTATTCCACTCCTTGGAATACACCCTGAGAAAATGAGAACTAAGGCACAGACAGAGACTTGTATACCAATGTTCATAGCAGTATAATTCACCATCACAAGGACATGGAACAGCCCAAATGTCCAAACACAATCAAACAAATAGAGAAATTATGGTACATTCACATGATGAAATACTAGGCAAAGAGAAGGAACAATTATTTTGTAACTCACTCATTTGGGAAGGACTGAGAAGTATTATGCTAAATGAATTAACTCAGTCCCATAAGAACAACTATTGTATAAGTCTACTATTGTAGAAATAGATAACTAGTAAAATGTGTTTGGGGATCTAAGGGTGAAGGGAACAGAGGGGTGAGAAGGCATGGAGGGGTCATTGCAAGGCCACATAACTTGATGGCTGGAAGAAGAGGTAGGTTAAGGAAATGGGAAAGATTTGGTATGAAAAAACAATGTTTACAAACTCTAAATAAACAAGTATAAAATGATGATGTTGTTATTGTTGTTATCTGCCATTGAGTCACTCTTTACTCATAGTGACCCTGTGAGACAACAACCCTGAAACCTGCTCTATCCTGTGCCAACTTCATTGTCTCCGATAAACCTCACTGTATCAATCCATCTCATTGATGGTCTCCTCTTTCTCCATCCCTCCACCCTTCCAAGCATGATGCCCCTTGCTAAGGACTAGTCCCTCCTTGCAACATGCGCAAAGTATGTCAGACGAAGCTTCAGAACCCTTGCCTCCAAGGAGCTTTCTGGCTTCACCCTCTCTAAGACAAACTTGTTTATTTTCCTGGCAATCCACACTATCTATATTCAATACTCTTCTCCAGCACCACAGCTCAAAGACATCAATTTTCTTTCTATGATCCCTGCAATTAGGAAAACTAAGGCCTGGATCAGGAGCACCTTAGTCTCCATACTGACATTGTTGCTCTTCTGTACTCTGGAGAGGTCCCTGACAGCCAACTTTTCTAATCCAATTCATTTCTTGATTTCCTGGCTGCTGGTACCAATAGTGTTGACTGTAAAGCCAAGCAAACTAAAGCTTTTAAGAATCTCAATCTCTTCACTGTCTATCATGATGCTGCCAATTGGTCCAGTGGTGAGAATCTTTGTTTTCCTGATGCTGAGCTTCAATCCATATCAAAAGCTGCAGTCCTTGATCTTCTGCAACAAGAGCTTCAGGTCTTCCTCAGTTTCAATAAGCAGGGTTGTATCATCTGCGTAACTCAGTTTGTTGATGAGTCTACCTTCCATCTTGATGCTGCATTTCTCCTCATATAGTCCAGCCTCCTAGATGATCTGTTCCGCATATAGATTGAAAAGGTATGGAGACAAAATACATACCTGACGTACACCCTTCCTGATTTTGAACCATGAAGTGTTTCCTTGCTCTTTTCCGATGACTGCCCCCTGGTCCAAGTATAGGTTTCACATAAGCATGATCAAATATTCTGGGATTCCCATTCTTCTCAGGGTCAGCCACAGTTAATTATGATCCACATAATCAAATGCTTTTGCATAGTCAATGAAACATAGATGGACATTCCTCTGGTACTCTGCTTTCAGACAAGATACACCTGACATTAGCTATAATATCCCTGGTACCACGGACTCTTCTAAAACCCAGACTGTACATCCAGCAGTTCTCTGCTGACATGTTGCTCCGGTTGTTTTTGGATTATTTTTAGCAGAATCTTGCTTGCATGTGATATTAATGATATTGTTCAGTAGTTTTCACACTCTATCAGATCACCTTTCTTTGGAATGGGAACAAATATAGATCTCTATCAGTTACTTGGCCAGGTGTCTTTCCTCCAGATTTCTTGGTACAACTTAGTGAGCACATCCAGGGCAGCATCTGTTTGTTGAAATATGTCAAGGGGTATGCCATCAACTCCTGGGGCCTTGTTTTTTTGCCAGTTTTTCCGAGCAGCTTGGACTTCTTCCTTCATCACCACAGGCTTATATATTGTTGTATGAAGTTCTTCTGTGTCAGCCAATTCCTTCTGATACGACTCTGTAAATGTCTTCTTGTTTTTAATTTTTAATTTTTTTAAATAACTTCTCCGAGTTCTAAAGAGTAATGATGTGAGTCTCGAGACTAATATGTGCCTGATCTAGGCCATGGTCTTTTCAGTTGGTCGTTCTGCATCTGAGAGCTGCACAGTGACAAAGGATGACGGAAGAAGAAATTACACCTTTGAGCTGTGGTGCTAGAGAAGAATTACTGAACATATCATCGACTGCCAAGAGAACAAGCAGGTCTGACCTGAAGAGGGTGAAATCAAGTTGCTCCTTTAAGGCAAAGATTCTGAAGCTCCACCTCTCCTAATGTGGGCACGTTCTTATCAAAAGGGACCAGTCCTGGAGGGATTGTCCTTGAAGAAGGAGAGAGCGGTAGAGAGTCTGTGCAGGAGAAGACAACCCTGGAAGAGATGGATTAACAGAGTAACTGTGGCCATGGAATCAAGTGTGTCAGAGATGGTGAGACTAGCTCAGGATAGGGCACGATTTCATGCCATTGTTCAAAGGGTTTCTATGAGACATACTCAGGTCTAGTGGACTTGATGTCATATAACAACAAGTGGATAACCAGGAATCCTATCTTCATCATATTTTACTGTTTGTTTTGCTTTTCAACCCAGCCTTTAAACAAACTGCATTTAATAACAAGTAAATCAAAGCCACTCAAATTCTGAGCAGGATAGATTTACCAAGTAAAAACTGCCATTTTTGTTTCAAATATCTAATAAGAAATAACAAGCTTAAACCCCCTCATTGACAATCTAATGATGTAATTCCTGGTTTCTTAGGTCCCATCATAATTCCTGCACATCATTTCAGGGTGCAGATATTAAGTTTTTGTAAAAGAGCTGGAGGGAAACTTAAAATTGTTCCCATTTCTCCCCCCCCCCCCCCGATTTTCAACATTATTTCTGAACATCTGCTAGAGACTGGAAGACCTTGTGCTAAATTCTGGCATTTGACAGTGAACGTCTATAAGCAAAAGTCCTCAGAGAACAAAGAACTGTGTTAACTGTCTGCAGTAGATGCCCAGCAGACAAGTAAGCCTCTTGACGTCTTATCCAATCTTGCTTTCATTCCGCAATGCATCTTCTTCTACATTTTATATATTGTTAATAGGTTGATGTTTTGCTTTGGGTTTCCCATCAATGATTCAATTGCGCTGGGAAAATTGGCTGCCAAAACTTCTCCAACGTGCTTACATGCAACGAAGTCACTTTAAAGACTAAGGTGCACCTAATACAAGTCATGGTCTTTCTAACCATTTGCTTTGCAATGGAAAGTTGGATAATGAATATGGATGGAAAAAGCATTGATGCCACCACTGAGTTGTGATGTTGCAGTAAAATACTAAATACCTGAAGGGCTGCCAAAAGAACAAAGAGGTCTTAATGAACATGCAGGGTGCTTCTATGAGGCAAGGATGGGAAACTTCATATCATGTCCTTTGTGCATATTGTTAGAAGGGACTAGTCATTGGAAAAGGGCATCATGCTCAAAAAGGTGGAGGGTCATTATAAGAGAGGGAGATTCTCAAGTTGGATTGACACAGTGACTGTCAGAATGGCATTGAGTATATCAGAGATTATGAGAATGGCACAGGACAGAGAAGGGTTCATGGAGTCACTACGAGACACAATCAGCTCAGCTGCACCTCACAACAAGAATTTATTAAAAAGCATTTATTATTCAACCTGTCCTGGGAAAGGTGCTCTACTTGAAGCTAAAAGAAATACAAATCTTTACAAAGTTAATAAACAATCTGTAAAGGGTATTCTGTTGATGTTGTTTTTCTGTTGTCATGTGTCATCCAATCAACTACAACTCACAGAGACACTATGAACAACAGATCACAATCCTGCTTTGTCCTGTGTCATCCTTGAGGTCGCCAACATACTCAGCATAGGAGTGACCATTAGCTGGGGGGTGGGGGAGAGAACAGGAAAAGAGTTGATACATGGTGAATACTAAACAGACAAAAGAAGGACTATCTGAAAGAAAGCATGATTAAGCTTCACATGCAGGATTAGCAATATCCAACAAGAGATAAGATGCAAGGTGAACTGGGGAGGGGGAAGCGAGATGGAAGAAGAGAAATGCACATCAGTGAATGAATGAAAACCAACCTTTCTGTATTTTCTCATTAAAATTGCAACTTTTTTTAAATTTAAAAATAAAAATAAATAATACAAGTAAATAGAAAAAAATCTCCACTTTTTTCCTTTCTCTAAAAATGGTCCTTCAACCTTTATACTTTTCATTCTAGTCTCCAACTCATAACAATGCATAGAATTTAATAATAACTTTTTAGATATCAGAATGTATCACTGACTTACAATTAATGAACTATCTTAAATGGAGCTTCCTATAACTTTATTTTTCTTCTAGAATTCAGAATATTTATGTTTCTTTCAATTATTTACTATTTTCCACACCACTGCCCCCAACTAAACACACACATCTCAGCAATTGGTGGACTGGAGGAGGTTAGTATAAATAACTACATAATTCACAATATAGTGGTTATCCAGTACATAAAATACTTAGGTTTGGTAGGCTTAAAAACAAAAAGAACGTTTTAGGGGTGGGGGGGGACCTGTAACTTGATAGAAGTAAGGAGAGCATATGATATTCTACAAAGTGCCTGCATTATACTCAACAGTATTTTCTGAATGAGAAAATAATTCTTGCTTCAAAGGACGGCTTTTCTATTAAGAGATTTTAATAACATTCCATCTGCCTTTCACCCTTTTACCATGAATAATATAGAAGGCAGGCTTTATCCTAAGGCAATTGAATTTTAAACTTTAAAAAAAAAAGAGAAGGGATAAAAATATTTTGTTTCAATATAAATAAAAATAATGTACTGAAATAGGCAAACTACTCTAAAGTGTGCATTTCTGATAAACTGAAGATTTTACTGTAACAGCAGACTCCTTTGATAAACATCCCAAGGTACCGAAAAATGAAGTTGCCTAGTCACATAAAATGGGAACATTAATAATACTTTAGAAAAATGTCTTGGAAATATAATTGATTATGCAGCTGCTGTTAACAGTTTAAATGATATTTCCCAAGCAGTATTACTCTAGATTAGTTAATATTTTCATAAAGTGAATTAAGTGACTTGACAACACTGAACTTACTTTGTTTTAATGAAGTACATTTGAATTCTCCTATTAATTGTCCCACTCTTACTTTAGGTATATAAAACTAATTAATCATCTGTTAGAAACTGTATTTAACTAAGTAATAACAAAGACAGGAGACAACAACAATAATAACAATGTCTCCCACAGGGTTCTCTACCTATCATCTTCTACTTGGGGCTAGATTATTAAACCAACATAATTACAGGGGTGATTTAAAAGACATAATATGTGTGTAATTAGGATTCCAAGTATGTTTAAATTTCAAAGATAAACTCAGTGGATATTTCTAATGGTTCACAATGAACATATTAGAATGCAGTTTAAGCAATAGTTTGATATTAAATGTGTATCTGAAAGTAAAGTGTCAATTAAAAAGTACTATTATAGTTTAGAAACTTTAAATAAGCACATCAGATTTAAATTAATGCAAGTGACTATTTTAAAGGGGGAAGGAATTAAGGGTCAAGGTTAAACTGTTTGCCTTCCTTAAAAAGTTTATAATGTCTTTTGTGTCTCTACTTAAAACAAAAAATCTCAATGAAACTAGGATATTAAAACCTCCCAGGAAACCAACAAAAAAAGCTGCTAAGAATTTCACAAGGTTTTTGTTGTGTGGTAGGGTGGGTTTTTTTTTCCCCTTAGGTGTTAATTAAATGATCATTTAACACTGAAATGTAAACACAACATTTTCATCTTCTGACGGCAGAGCCTAATCTAAATCCTGGGTAATAAAAGTCTTGGAGCTAATTCTCTGAACTAAGTTCCCACCGCACTCTAAGATGTCTTGCACTCTAAGATGTCTTGTCGTGTCTAAGGTTAAGCATCGAGACACACAAAACAAAGCTCGCGCCTACTCAACTTCCAGTCCAATTTTCCCATCGCCCAGTGACCTAGGTAACACTCTGAGTAATAAAGAATAAATTTAATTTCTCCAGCATTTTGTGAGGATTAGGAACAATTGTTGGCCTGCAATGACTTTTTATCCCTGGACTCTTTTTTTCTTCCAGAGCATTCCCCCCAGACCTAAAAGGGAATTCTGATGGTTTAAGACACAGAACAAACAGAACTTTAAATTAGGCCTTTTATTTCCCCCAATCAGTTGGAACTGTTGGAGGGGAAGCAATCAACCTTTCTCTGTGCAGTTCTCATTCACATACTCAAAGCTTTAATCTTCTCCGAGTAGGTGGAGCCTCTCATGAAGGGGAAACCAATCTTTTCTCATACTGTACTGAGACTTTATTTATTTCTCCTTCTTTTAAGGGTTTTGCTTTTGTGTTTTGTTGTTTGGGTTTTTTGGGTTTGTTTTTGTTTTAAGAACACTTAAAATCAAGTTGCCATACTTAACTGTCCACACTCATCTGGGGACAGTTTCAAAAGGTCTAGAATTTTCTCCTCACAACATCTTACACTGATGGACCCGAGACTACAGCTGTTACCACTGACACACAATCTTCCCATTCACTGTGTCTCCCCATGGGGTTTGTTTCCTTTTAAACTTCTGACCGAAGGAGTCTTACTTATTTCACAATTTATCAGTTATTTCAAGGTTCCCCTTCCAAAGGGCCTTCAGCAGTTTCCACAGTGACCAGTAGGAAAATTCTCTCAGGAATGGGTGACAAAGGTGATATGTACAGAACTCCGGTCATTGTCACGCTTAGGCACTTTTAGGTACAGATGCCCAAATCCACCAAATAAACACACAAACAAAATCTAAAGCAGGAAACAGCTTCTGGCTCAAAGCTATTTTGTTATTAGGTACTGAAGACCAAAACTAAAGTGTTCAAAGATTTCCAATTATACTGCCTTTTGTCTTAATTTGTCAACTAGAAGCATAGCTAGAATTGTCTGCCATTCATTTACAGAGTCTCACACAGCTATAAAATTTTATAGCATATTAAGAGCAATAGTTTTTAAATTTTATTTTATATTACTTTTGTGTGTGGACTATCAAATCGGATCTGCTTGGTACAGGAGGAGATTGTCCCTCCTTCTCCAGCAGAACATGTGGTAGATTCAAACTGTATACTTCTAGGATTGCAGTACAGCTTCTTGCCACTAGGCCACCAGAGCTCCCTAAGAGCAATAGTTTTTTTAGCTCATGTTAAATGATCTCTGATGGCATAATCCGGAGAGAGTCATGCTGTTAATCTAGAGGTGGTATCTATCTATCTGAAGGTTCGAATCCTCCAACTGCTTCTCAAGGCAAAGTCGAGCAATCCCCTTTTTCTGTAGATTAGTGGAAAATCTGCTTTAACTCACATCCAACTTGAGAACCAGGAGTAACTGTCTTAAAGACGTTATTTAAGTGACAAACAGGTTCTTTACCAATTCATGTAAATACTCAGAAAAAAAACCTTTCAAAATAATGCTACTCAATATTATCTAGTTTATAGGGTTCACCAAACAATTTCTATTTAAAAAAAATAATAATTGTTCTAGTTTTTCTTCATTTATCAGGGAAAAAAAACAATGTTAAACAACAATGTAAGTGTATGGTTGACATAAATATTTTCCAATTCCCAATATTCTTGCTTCTGATCCTAATTTATTTTATATGAGAGTTTTAAAACGGTAGGCATCATCAACCTGGGAGACGGTGATGAGATTTCATTAACAGCTTCCTGGCTATAGCATCCCTGCTGTGGCCAAGTGTTGGGAAATAATGTCTCAAATGCACATTTTATGTCATTTGCCAAAGAGCATCTGCGGTGATACTTACTTATGTATTATTGCGTTGAGGATCATGCCAGCATACGGTGCAATAAAAAAGGTTTCTCTCACTGTGGGCAAGCTGGAAGGCCAACTATTTCATTCTTATTTCCATTTTCTTTTGCAAAATCTCAAACTCCTTGCTCTTGTGACAAAATCAAGTCATAGCCAATCTTCCAGCAGCTTCTCAGAGGCAACAACCTGTATGGCAGGAAAATGCCCATCTTTCCCAAGTAGAGCAGGCGGTACATTCAAACGGGCTGCCAGAACAACTGAACAGGTTTGACAGTACAACTCTTTATCCACTAGACCACCAGAGCGCCCCTGCTTTTGCAAAAAGTGAAAATATAATTTGCATCATTTTTTTAAAAGTCAATCTTTTTTTTTATTTTATTCTATATTTATGAAAATAGACACAACTAGGGATGTATTATTCTAACAAACTCTGCATGCACAACTCTGTGGTATCATTTACAGTCTTCAATTGTGAAACGTTTCTCACTCTCTCAAATGTTCCCTTGAGTACAGTCTCCAGCTTATGGCTCATGAAAGCAGTCAGAAAGTCAGTGTCACAGTCAATCCTACGGAACAGATGAGGAAATGTAACTCCAGAGACACAAGCTAAGTTCCAAAGATCTGTAGATATATATATGTATATAAATAAAAATATCTTCACTCAGATCTTTAGATATTTATAAAGGCTGGTATTTTATAATTGATTTTTCAACACTTCTTACTTATACAATAAAATTATTAATATAACGCAAATTACACAAACACTTATTCCTGGAAATAATATGTACATAAACTTTCTTTCCAGAATTTAAACTTGAGATAGCCCTGACCACTTGATGACTTACATGTGATTTGACATTACTCTGTCCCTTAAGATGTGTAGGGAACTTTGGCGGGGGGTATGCAGGGAAAAGCAGAGCCAGGTCAAATGGGGTGCTTCTGTAGCTGTTTGAATTCACCCGTGAATGTATGGGAGAAAGGCGGACAATCTTCTCCCATGGGAGTTTCAGCTCCTGAACTCTCTCACCAGAGATTAGCTATGAATTGGGTCCTACTCTATGGCAATGACTGAAATGAATGACTAATACAGTGCAAACACAACAGTGGAGTTTTTGCCAGGAAAACCATATACGTTCTGTCGTCTGTCAGAAAGCATGAGCATTGTCAAGAAACTCCCTGGGTTTGAATTTATGTATTCAGGCCAGGTTGTCATCAAGGGATAAGACACACATGTACCTAGGTTTCACACGTTCTGCTGGATACTATTTCCAACGTGTACCACAGGACTCACTATGAGAACTTGGGATGGATAGAAACATTTATACCTGAGAAAACAAGTCTTTCAATAAATACAAATGAGTCTAAAGGATCATTGCACTTTCTCTCCTAGAGCAATACACTCTGCTGTGGATTTCACACTCAGCAAGCCGGCCTGTCCATCCTCTATGTTGGCTACAGCTGAGTCCTTCCAAGATGTGACTTTCTCCAGCAACAAGTCTTCTAACCAGGGATCTCTTTGAAGTAAAAAATCTCAAAAGCAGACCTCATAAAATCTCAGATACAGCCTTAATCTTTTCTGGATTTCAAACCTTTAAAACATAAAGTGCACATTGATTGATTTAAAAAATAAAGTAAAATAAAATCAAAACTAGGTCCCTTACAATGGCCATACTTTTGTTTCATGCCAAGTGGTGATGGTTATACAGAAGGGTCTTCAGACATCCGAATATCAAGTCTTTTGTCTCTCCACTTGAAAATAAACCCATGCCCGTGGAAAGGTAATCTTTTTAATTAAACACTCCACCTGTCCTTCCATTTTCTTTTTCAAGTGGCAAAAACAAGATTCCCCAGAACCCAATAATAAGACGAAAGCCTAGGCTTAATAAATAATAAAGGACTTGATGTCTTTAATCACTAAAGTTTAACACTTTTCTGAGTTTTATCTTCCCTGTGAGTCCTGTTTTCAAAGGTAGACAATCTCCAAAAACAACGTAATCTCCCTTTGCAAATTGTCAGGTGTAAGAAGGCAGAAGGAAGCCTTGCAGCAAACTCGAACACAGACAGAGCCAAACTTCTGCATTCCTGCATCCTCTGCACACAGCAAGGCAGCAGTCAGTCTGTCCCACAAAGGAAGTCGGCGGGGTCTCACATGGCAGCTTCCCAGATGAGGAATGATGTCCATGTGGCTGGACAACGGTCACCGTAGCAACTGTAACCTGCAATTCCTGCACCGGCGCCCTTGGATTCATTGTGGCAGGGGTTGACTCGGCCAAGAGTAAAACGAAGCAGGAAAGGCTGGCGCCTGACACCTCCAGTGCTCGGGACCCTAATCAGAGCTGGCAGAAATTAATTCAAGATGAATTTTTACACGGCTCCACTCCCCTATTCCTCGTTCCTCCTTCCCTGTGAGATTCCAGTGAGAGAAAACTGGCCTTCGAGACCTGTTTAGGAAATGGAGAGCAGGGGATCTAGTTTTTGAGACATCCAGGGTTATAGTGAATGAACATGTATTTCCTGTAGGTGCTAAATAAACCATTTTGATTATGTTGTGCCTACTGAGCCCTTCGATGTTGAGAAAACGTACCAGGAACAAACATTTAATTAGCTGAGTGATCCTTTAAATGTAATCTGGTCCTCCATTATTCATCTTGCCTTCTCAGAGTTACTATTTGCTCATTCAAGTTACAGACCCTGAACCCGACAGAGATTTAATTCAATACATCAAACACTTACAGAGCACTTTCTAAAGGTCAGGCCTATTCTAGAAGGGGGGGGATGTATGAACAGAAATGCCTTGGTGATACACACAGACCAGCATTTAGATACAAAATGGCAGGAAGAGAAAATTTAGATAATAGTAATTGACGAGGATAACAGTGGCATTTAAAGGACAGTAATAATATGAATGATGCTCAAAATTGACAAAGATATCAAAGTGGTGACACAAAGAATCTTTCCTACTTCTTACTATTTCTCCAGAATTGTCTAAAATTTTTCACAAGGACCATAGGTGGCTCTTATAACTGGGCTGGGGGGGGGATGTCACCAAGCCTCCTTGTAAGTAAATAGAAAGCAGAGATATAAAAATGGTTTGTATACTAGGTAGGCTCAGTAATCTAAGTGTTTACTTCAGTAAAATGCTTTATAAATGTTTTTCTCTAAAAATACCCAAATGATGATGACTATCAAAATAGAATTTTGAGAATCTGAGTTCGTAGCTGGCATCAAAAGAACTGTGATAAATTAGATTAGAATACGAATATCTACATCTCACATGGTCCCTAGGTTGTTTTTAAAAGAAAAAAAATCTTGGCTTTCAAAGCACCATCGATGGTGTTAGCTGATTCAGAGGCTCTCTAAAGTTCGTAAGAGAACAATAAATGCCACTTTTAAAAGAGAAGTCCAAAGCTTTTCTTCAAAAGAGGTAAAGAAAATCAGTCACTAAGACATAGCTTGTTTTTGTTTGCTCCTTCATTTTCTTTTCTTTTGTTTTATTTTGTTTTGGTAGCTCTAAGAGAACAAGAAGTTGCTGCACAGTGTTCTGGCTACTTAAGTCCGTGTTAGAAGTCTGGGTAAATATAATAAGACTCAAAAAAATAAACTAGAAACCACAAAACAAATATTTATAACCAAAGGCCTAACCGCAGTGCTGCCAATGAAATTCCTCTCTAACAAGCCCGGATTAGTAGCTGCAAACTCAAGTAGGAAGTGTAAATCACTCTGAAGCAGGTCGGCGTTAAGGATACATTTATCAGAAGGTAACTACACTCTATCCATTAATATCAATCGATCCTTGTAAATATCAATCACAACCATTTCACAACTCACTGCAATCTCTTCCAGTTAACCAGCTCCGGCTTGCTCTGCAAATTCTCTCCTCCGCTCTCAGATATGCAGTAAAAAGTTCGACCTGAGACTTGGAGGAAGTTTAAGGCATGACTGGTATAGACAAACTGTATCTTACAGAAGTTAAGAAAATGCTCAGCGGTGTCTTTGAAACATCAACCGATTGACGTCCTTTGACTTACACTTTGCACCTGTCAGTGAGTGCTTGGCACTTTCTGACAGTCTCCTGTAGTTTATGCAGACTTGGTATTAGTTTCCAGAATCCTGTTAATGGACTGGATAAATGGGAATGCTGTTTAAACTAGTCCCCAGCTCCAACAAACACAGCTGCAACCGTACTACTATTTCTGAGCAAACATCTTGACCTGGACAAGGGAGTGCTCGCTCAACCCGTCCAAAGAGAAATTGGATCAGACAGCAAAGGAAAAGCATACTTGGCCGCTGGTGGCAACTGACCGTGTCCAATCATAATCCATATATAGTGTGCCCTCCTTTTCTTTTACATTGCACTTAAAGCCCGCACAAAAAGCCTGTGGCCGTCTTCAGCTAGCATCTCATTTTCAGTCAAGAGTCAAATGGCACTTCTGCATTTTAAAAACTCCAAGAAGAGCTCGACGAAGCTCCACATTGGCCACTACATCAGATGAGCTGTAATCTAAGCAAACAATGAGAAACACAAACTCCACTGTATGAACTATGTATTAACCTGGCAAATTGCTTTCAGGAGTGCAATAGCAGGAAAAATAAAACAAAACAAAAAAAACCCCGGGTATTAAACAGAGGTTCACACACACACACACACACACACACACACACACACACACCCCTACCTCACCATAGGTTAGAAAAGGCATCAGCTAGTTTACAAAGTAATGGTTTGCGAGATTTACAACCTAATTTGGAATTTGTTGTTTCTTGAATGAATTCTACACCTGAGTCTACTGCATCACAAAGTAGCGACAACTACAGATCCTTTATTATGTAAACACAATAATCAAATAGTTTCCCTACCCCAGTACTTTCTTTCTCGTCTATATTTGCTAAAACAATTCTATATTCATTGTCTTGTCATTTCAAACTCACTGCTGTTGAGTCAGCAATGATCCACAGCTGCCCGTGCAGTGGCCTTTTAGAGGCTGTAAAGCTCATGGGAGGAGAATGGCCGTGTTTTCCCTCGGGATGACACTGCTGTAGAGGTATATCTTTTGGGTTAATAGCGCAAATCTCTACAGACAGAGCAAGCAGAACCCCCCAAGTCTTGTCCCTTAGGGCCAGTGAAAAGATTTCTCTTTAAATAGTTTTAAAGGCATTTAAAACGGTCCTTTTTTTAAAAAGGGATGCAGGCTTATGTACAATTTTTCCACCTGTTAGGACCCCTGAGGTGGTATAGCACTTGTCTGTGTGTTGCTGTACAGAGGTAACTCGTGGTTGCTGTGATGCTGAAGACTATGACAGTGATGTGCCAATCGTGGTAACGGGTACCCATGGTGAACAGTGTTGGCTGGAGCTTCCCGACTAAATCAATCCTGGAAGCAGGAGCGACATCCGCTTCTGAAATGGCTTGCCTCCGGAAACTCTATGTACGAACAGTGCTCAGGCCGTTCATTCATAGGGTCGCTATGAGTCGTCTACGACTCGACGGCACCTAACAACAACAGGACCCCTGTTTATTTTGTTGGTCTCACTTGCACAGAGAGAACCTGAAATTGCTTTTTTACTCTCAGAAATCCTATCAGCCTGCCCATCAGTTTCACAGGCTTTCCACTCTTTCATTTATTAAAGACCCCTAATTAATGATAGCTATTATGTTGTTCCTGCTTGGCTGGCTCCTCCCAGGCTCTTGAGAAGCTCTCCTTGCCAGAAAGAACGAGCATGGTGGTGTGAACACAGGAATCGTGGCAAGCTTTTGGAGTCGACCGCTTTTCCGGCAATGTGTTTGACGTGCATGTTTGCTCTGTTTCTGGAGTGACGCTAGCCAGCCTGGGCCTAAGGTTTGAACCAGGAGGCGGACTTACGCCCAAACGCAGCTGGGAAGGAAGCAGCCATGTTGTTAATGGTTGGCTGGAGCTTCCCGACTAAATCAAGCCTGGAAGCAGGAGCGGCATCCACTTCCAAAATGGCTTGCCTCCGGAAACTCTATGTACAAACAGTGCTCAGGCCACTCTTCATAGGGTCGTTATGAGTCGTCTGCAACTCGATGACATCAAACAACAACAACGACAGCTATTAATTTAATTAGCAACCACCACCACAAAAAAGGGGACACTTCAGCTTAGAAATGCACCCTTCCCAGGGAAACAGACCATTAACAGGCCACTGAGCATGATTCAGGTGTAAAACACATCCTCCACTCTAAACAAGTGACTTGATTTGAGGACACTGATAAAAATTGCCCCCTTGAGTTTTAGGCTTCAGCCAGTACCAGTGGGAAAGCCCGAGGACAGAAACACAGTGTCAATATCAAATACTAAGCCAGCCAATAATAACATCAGGACTGTCAGAGTATTCTCATCTCTTGGTCCATACCTCACCTAACACACAACTTTATCTCCCACTTCTCAGAGGAATTCCTTTGAGCATCTGATAAAGGCAAATGCATTAAGTAACTTGCCCTTTTCTTCTTTGCCCTTGATTAATTCAAAAGCCTAGACTTACATTCATATTCCAATTCTTTCATGGCTTTCTTAAAGATGCTAGGACTCTTTTCTTCCAATTGTTTCATTCTTCCAAAATCATTATAAAACACGCGAGAGAGTCCTCAGTCCTTGACAACCTGCCACAGTCCACGAGGGCAAATTGTCAGGACAGAGTTTTTCAATGGGGCTTTGGGCAACAGTTTCTTGTTGCTGTTAGGTGCTGATGAATCCAGTAACAACTCGCAGCAATGACGGTGAACAGAAGATCTGAACCCTGTCCTAGCCTGTGCTAGCCTCACAATCTCTAACATGGGCAAGTCCATTGCTGCGGTCAACCCATCCTCCACATTTCTAAGTATGATGTCCCTCTCCATGGAAGAGCCTCTCTTAGCAACATGTCCAAAGTGTAAGAGGCAGAGAGCCTCACCATCCTTGCCTCAAAGGATCACGCTGGCTGCACTTTTCCCATCACTCACCTGTTCTTTTGGCAGGCTATGGGATATTCAGTACTGTTTTCCAACACCAGTCCCAAGGCATCAAGTCTACTGCTGTCATCTTTATTCATTTACCAGCTCTCAGATGCATAGCACGCAACTAACAAGATCATGACCTAAATACAGGTGTACCTTAGTCTTCAAACTGACATCCGTTCTCCTCGGTAATCTGCAGAGGTCTCTAACAGCAGACTTGCCCAAAACAATGCGTCTCCTGATTGCCTGACTGCTGGTATCAAGGGTGCTGATTGTGGATCCATTTAAAATCACAGTGATTAAAATCACTGACAATTGAAATCTTCTTTTCCAACTACCATGATGTCGCTTATTGGTCAGGTGATAAAGATTTTTGTATTCTTGATGTTGAGACATAAAGCATATTGAAGGCTGCAGTGACCACCTGAAAATCCCCAGAAGTAACCCAAGTGCTGCTAGACTCAGAATTATCTTTCTTTCTCTAAGGAGCAATGGGAATCATGTCTGCTTTTATTTCTCTTTAGCTTAACAATTTCCAGTTCAGAAGAGGGACATTCGACAGAAATTCTATTTATACACCTACATAGAAGCCAGGATTGCCTGAACTTTTGTGTATTATTTTATGGATGTACACCAACAGTAATCTAGTAACTTAAAGTTGATTTTTTTTAAATTCTCTTAATGACTAAATCTTGAATCAGACATTGGTCTCCTCTGTCTGAAGGAAAATTAGAAAAAGAAAAATCCCAAGGAAATGATAAATCCAAAGTATTCATGAACCATGTGAACCAAACAAAATTCCATTAGCTAGAGAACATAAGAAATAGAAGGTGCCCAGCACTCACTATGGATGTAGCTGATTGGGGCTGTAACAGAAGATCCTGGACCTCCTGGGAGAAGAACACAGAGCCAAACTCAAAAATCCTAAAAAAAGATCAGACATACGTGTCTGATGTTGTTATGTGCTATCAAGACACTTTGACTCATAGTGACC
The DNA here is from genome assembly GCF_000299155.1 of Elephantulus edwardii. Classification (NCBI taxonomy): domain Eukaryota; kingdom Metazoa; phylum Chordata; class Mammalia; order Macroscelidea; family Macroscelididae; genus Elephantulus; species Elephantulus edwardii. The sequence goes on from NW_006399785.1 coordinate 4,135,238, forward strand.
CTACATGTACAACAGCACTGAACCTTGCTCTATCCTGAGCCAACTATGCTGTCTCTGACACACCTACCCTCATTACTCCAGTCACTGAGGCAATCCATCTCATTAAAGCTCTTCTTCTTTTGTGTTGTCCCTCCATCGTCCCAAGCATAATGTCCCTCTCCAAAGACTGATCCCTCTTTGCAACATGCCCAAAGTATGTCAGATGAAGATTCAGAATCCTTGTCTCCAAGGAACAGCCTGGTTTCACCCTCTCCAGAATGAACCTGTTTGTTCTCCTAGCAGTCCAGATTATACTCAGCACTCTTCTCCAACACCATAACTCAAAGGCATCAATTCTCCTCCTATGTTCCCCAGTCACAGTCCAACTTTCTGATGCATAGCAGATAATTGCAAAGACTATGGTCTGGATTAGGCACACCTTAGTCTCCAGACTGACAGCATTGCTCTTTAGTACTCTGGGAAGATCCCCGGCAGCAGACTCGTCTGATATGAGTGTTAAAAACTCCAATAGCCCTTGGTCAGCCTTTAAACTCACTTCTGAGAACAACTTTGAGCCTACAATACCCATGAGGAATATATTCCTCATAAGAATCAACCAGAAGAGACATAAATAAAAGGCAGCATTTGCCTAAAATAATAAATACAGAAGGTGGAACAGAGCAAGGATAAATGGAAACAGGAAACCCAAGCAGGGGTGTAATGTGTTGGTTTATTGTGGGTTTTTAAAGGTATTACTAATTTGATTAATAGAAAATGAATTATTTTGCTAAGCTTCAACCACAATGAGTCAGAAATAGGCAAAGTGATACTAAAACCAATGCTGCATTTTTTTCCATGAAACTGAGTACAAACATTTAAATAAGTATCAATTTATATACAGTACACAGATATAATCTTAAGCTATCAATTTTTATACAGTACACACATATATAATCTTTATGAGGACTTACATCCTATTTCCTTGGTAGAAATGGTCCTCAGAGAGTCCTCTTTTAAAAGTCAATCTCCAGCATTCTTCATGTCATTTCTCCCCCTTTTTATTGGATTTTAATCGGGCTAGCTATCCAGCAGGGGACAACACAAGGAGTAGAAATATTGCTAAGGTGACTTTGAAGAGCCTGAAAGGACTAACATCAGGAAAGGCAGGCTCATGACCTAGGGAGGGGGGGAGGCGACCTTTCTCCCTCCTGGGAATGTTTTCTTCACAGTGGGCTCAGATATCAGGAGGATCTAGCTGAGATTCTGGCCATAAGGGGCTGAGGGGTTCATAAGCCTCCTACCTCTGAAAACATTAACAGCAATAGTGAACTGGGAGACTAAAAAAGTCTTGCTTCAAAGTCAAGTTCAGGGAAAGCTTTTCCCTACAAACACACTCACGTGAGACTTCTCAGTCTCCAGGTGGGGACCGCTCTTAAAAATGTCCTGGACCCATGACAGCAGTTCCCCCTGAATATTCATAAACATTGATAAGTGCTATTTCTTTTTCCCGACATGTCTGAGCTAATCTCCCATTTGGATGAAGCCATTTATATGCCAGAAAATATAATTTTAAAAGCCTTCAAAATGTGTGGATTCCCACTAAACTCTTAGGTCAATGAATAAAGGAATAAAAGCTGATTCTGTCCAGTACTCCCAATCTGTCCATCAAAAAGTGACTTGTTTTAACAATCTGTGATATATTTGATATGAAACATGACCTTACCTACGAAGCACTGGCATCACAAAATTTGGAATTCTGACATAAAAAGAAACATTTAAAAGGAAATTCATGCCTGCTTTTAATACCTTATAATGGTATTACCAGACTCATAAACACTAAAACGCAAGGGCTGAAACAATATCCAAAAAAAGCTAATGTTAAAAACCCCAAATTTACAAGAAAGCTCGGCCAACTTGTTAAGCAGAAGCCCAGTAGCAAATCTTCCCTTCAGAACTTTCTGGAAACTTCCCACAAGGCAGGCAAATCTCACCAACATCACATGAACCAATCACGATGCAATTACAACAGCACACGCATAAACCACTAACAGCTAACCACGAGAAAGGCGCAATTATAACCACCACAAAGCCAACCGTGTCTTTCCTGAGGTGAGGGGAGCAATTTTTTTTTATGCATTAATCTGCTGGTGGATTCCAGGAAAACCCAAGGAAACAGATCCAAAATACATTTCATAAAACACAAAGCTTTACCCAAAGCAACAATAACTGTTTGTGTCTACTTACAGCCTGTAGAGCTTTGGCGTCCCAAGAAACAGCAACTCAGGAACCAGCTGAAGGTGGTTTTTGTTTAAACGCCTTTTGAGAAAAACAAAAACAAGGCTTATGTTACAAAGCGCAGAACCAACAGCGAAGCTGTGCAGTGTCATGCCTCATCCTGCAGTGGAGGGAAGGATGAAATGACATTCAGGAGAATTCAAGCATTGCAAATCAAAGGCTGGTTACACCTTTTGTTACACGGTGTTTAAAAGCAATTTTCCATTATGCTTATACTCGGGAAGGCTGCTGGGGCCTAATCTCTACACTCCAAACCTGTGCAACATGAGTCAACCAGAATGCATAAAAGGATGAAGGAGACCGTGAGTCAGGTCCCAGAATCACACCGGGACCGTCCATGCTATGGCAGTTAAGACCAGAGTAAGTGATATCCTATCATAACCCACACTCTGTCCCAAAGGATCTGTCAAGGCATTGAGCATTGTGGGGACAAGGTTTCTTATGTCATTAAAATATCTTTTTGTCGTTGTTGTTTATGTGCCATCGAGTAGCTTGCGACTCATAGCGACCCTACGTACAAGAGCCCTAAACGCCGCTCTATTCTGTGCCAACCTTGCCATCTCAAACACACTCATTCCCACCACCCCAATCACAGAATCGATCCATCTCATCGAAGGTCTTCCTCTCCTGCTCCATCCCTCCACTCTGCCAAACATGATGTCCCTCACCAAGGACCTCCTTGCAACATGCCCAAAGTATGTCAGACGAAGCTTCAGAATCCTTGCCTCCAAGGAGCATTCTGACTTCACCTTCTCCAGGACAAATCTGTTTGTTCTCCTAGCAGTCCATGGTATATTCAACACTCTTCTCCAGCACCACAACGCAAAGGCATCAATTCTTTCTATCAACCCTATTCACTGTCTCATTTAGTTGGAGGAAAAAAAAAGAAATAAAAAAACAAAACCTGAAAGCATTAGAAGGGCCTAGTATCCTCCCCGCTCCCCACACTCCCAGGCAAAACCAGAAGAAAAACAACACAGTTAAGTCTCATCCCACAACTCCCGACCTTGACTGAAGAAAAGGCTTCCAGCTATAAGAATTGTTGCCCAGTGTTCTTGAATTGACTCCAACTCCTAGTGACCCAGGTGGTGTTGTGTATCGTTGAGTTAGAACCCTTAGCTGACACTCCAGTAGGATTCCAGCTGTCGTAAATGGCACAGATGAGACTGCCTATCTTTCTCCTGCGGAGAAGCTGGTGGATTCAAACTATGTACCTTTGATTTGGCCACACAATTCCATACTACAGTTCCCAGAGCTCCCTATAGAGGAATGACAGAAGAATTGATTCCTCTGAGCTGTGGTTCTGAAGAGGACTAAATAACCCATGGAAAGCCAAAAGAACAAGCAGATTGTCTTGGAAAATATAAAGCCAGAGAGAGTGCTCCTTAGATGGAAGGATGGGAGAAATTTCATCTCACATACTTGGGGCATGTTGCTAGGAGAGGGTATCTTTTATTTAATTTTTATTATTATTAATAACTTAAATGAAAATTTAAAGAGACTTTGGATTTTCATTCATTCATTGTTGCACTTTCCTTCCTGCCCACCCTTGCCCTCAAGTTCACTCTTATCTTTGAAAAGTAAAAGAAAAATTCTTTCATTGTTCTACAATCCCTCCCCGCAAGTGCACTCCACTATGCCATCTTCATTCTGGATTCCTGTCATGACAATAATACCTAATCATATATACCTTTTAAACAGTTCTCTCTCTCACCTGTTTCAATGCAGTATACATTATTGAACCCATCTTTCTCAGTCTCCCCCCCCACCCCAAAGTCAGTCCTGTTTTGCAACAGTGGCGCTATGCAGTATTTGTCCTTTTGTGACTGAGATGTTTTACTCAGCAGAGTGTCCTCCAGGGTCATACATTTTGTATAATATTTCATGAGTTCCTTGTTTTTCAATCCAGCGTAGTATTCTATTGTGTGAATATACCAGAGCTTCTCTATCCATGCGTTTGTTGATGGGCACTTGGGTTGCTTCTAATCATTTGCTATTGCGAACAAAGCTGCAATAAACATGGGTGTGCACACATCTGCTTGTGTAGCAGTTATGGTTTCCTTAGGGTATATTCCCAGTAGTGGAATGGCTGGCTCAAATGGTATTTCTATTTGCAACTTTTTGAGAACACGCCATAGAGCCTTAGAAACGAACATCCTCAATGAGATGGATGGACAAAGAGGCAATAGGCTCAAGTGTGTCAGAGATGACGAGGATGGAACAAGATAGAACAGGGTTCAGACGTGTTGTTCATAGGGTCCTTCTGAGTCATACGTAGTCGCCCTGAAACACCTAACAACATAGTGACCCTATGTACAAAAGATTGAAATGCTGTGCCATCCTTACAATCTCACCTTTGCAAGCCCACCGTTGCAATCCATCCCAGTGAGGATCTGGTTTGCTGACCTTCTCCTTTCCCAAACATGATGCCCATTTCCAAACTGGCTCCTCCTACTCACATACCCAGATTGTTGTTGTTGGTATGTGCCATCGAGTCATTTGTGACTCAAAGTGACTCTATGTACAACAGCCCTAAATCCTGCTCTATCTTGTGCCAATCGCATTGCCTCTGACACACCCATCCTGATTACCCCAGTCACTGCATCAATCCACCTCATAGAGGGTCTTCCCCTCCTGTGCTGTCCTTCCACCCTCCCAAGCATGATGTCCCTCTCCAAGGACGTGTCTCTCCTTGCAATATGCCCAAAGTATGTCAGACGAAGCCCCAGAATCCTTGCCTCGTAGCTTGGTTTAACCCTCTCTAGGATGAATCTGTTTGTTTTCTTGGCAGTCCATGGTACATTCAATACTCTTCTCCAGCACCACAGCTCAAAGGCATCAATT
>NW_006399785.1:4140605-4187566 GCF_000299155.1 Elephantulus edwardii
TCTTCGCCATCCATCCTGATGCTACCAATTGGTCCAGTGGTGAGAATCTTTGTCTTCTTGATATTGAGCCTCAGTCCATACTGAAGGCTGCAGTCCTTACCCTCTGCATACCCAGATTATGGGAGACTAGATCTCACCATTCTTGTTTGTAAGGAACTCAGTGATTGCAGCTTTTCCAACACAGACATGCCTGTTCTTCTGGCACGATGTATTCAGTACTCTTTACTACCACACAATGCAAAGGCATGCGCTTCTCTATGGTCTCAGCAGTCAGTATACAAACAAGTTTACCAAATATTTTTAAATGTTTAACTGATACTGTTGTGTGCTGCTGTACCAACCACAATTCATTGTGACCCTTTGAGCAACAGATGGAACGAGGTCGTGGCTGGTGCCATCCTCACACTCTCGAGCCTATTGTTACAGCCCGTCTTTTGTGTCAACCTATCTTGTGTAGGGTCTTACTCTCTTTTTCTACTTGTCCCCCTTTCCCAGCATGATATTGGAATATTTAAACGACATGAGAGAAGAACCTGACTGCAAGTCTAACTCAAGATAAGCCCCAATGCTACATCAATGAGTTCCTGTGGAATATGTATAACTTCTCATAGAATATACACTCACACTAAACTGTAGACCAGTTCTGTCCCTGATGTACTCATATACCAACCTTGTATGTTTTCTTCTATGTCCATTTTCATAGTTCATTACAAATAACAGTTTCCAAAATTTTTAATTAAGGAATAAGAGTGTGGCTAATTTGCTCTCTTATACCCTGAAGGGTTGACAATTCAAAGTCACCAGTATCTCCACTGGAGAAAGACTTGGCACTCTGCTCCCATAAAGATTTGCAGCACTGGAAACACTAAGGATTTTCAGAATTCCAAATCAACTCTAGGGCAGTGGACTGGGCTTGGTTTAACTCCAGAGTGGAACAAACAAGTTTTAGAAACCCATGTCCTACTCAAGAAACACTAGGTGTTTCTTCAAGTTTAAAGATAAAGGTTAAGGAGATAGAACACTGAACAGTATCAGCCATGACATTTCTAAGGGATTATCATGTTAGAAACAGAATTATAGCTGTTTAATCCCCACAGGGCAGAAATGGGATCAATGACACTCACTCTTGAGATAGCAGATTATAAGGGGATCTTTCTAAGAATTAAATATATTATCAAGTGGGATGACCTCCACTGGGGAATGTTCTCAAACTTCCTGCCATTGTGCTGATGCCACCCCATAGAGGGCTTATCTCTAATCTTTATCTTTAAACTTCAAGAGGATTGAGTGCCCATTTTCTCCTACATAGCTGCTGGTAGACCTCAACACTTAGGGACACACAGCTTTTGGCAAAATGCAACACAATACAGAAAATGCCATCAGAGCTACTTCTCAACTCTTTGCCCCACGTATATTCAAGTAGAGCATATATATTTGATCTGTTTGGTTGCCTCTGTTTTCCAAGAAAGCACAAAATCAAAGAGAATCCTTGCTCAGTCATCCTCCTATTTTCCCAATAGTGACCTCATGCAATATTTGTCCTTATGTGACTGAGATAATTCACTCAGTATAATGTTCTCTAGTCTTTCTTAAATGATACAGTTTGATGTGGACTTGAAAAGAGGGGTGATGATAGGCATGGAACAAAGGTAATTAATTACATGAATGACTCTATAAAATACAACGTACATGAATGATTAAATAAAATACAAAGTACACAGACAAAACACTATGTCTATGGATAATTATATGCAAATTGATTAAAAAAAGAGACAGAATCCTCCTCTAGTGTAACATTTTCATCACTGGACTTCAGGGTGTCTTCCAATTCTAAAGTGCCTTCAGGCACCATGACGGGATCATTATTCTTGTTAGATAAATTACTATCAGTAAGAAATTTCTTCCACTGGAGATTCACTACCTCTGAAAACTTGCCGGAAGGTCAGCTTTGTATCAGTTCCAACTCAGTGGTGAAAAACAATAACATAGCAAAAAGTTGGCCATCTCCATAAAAGTCCTCAGCATGTAGTAAAATGTACACTAATAAAAGATGTTAATGTGAATGTATCATAACTTCTCCATCCATTCAACTGTGGTTGACATCTGGACAGTTCCATGTTCTTGTGATGCTGAATGATGCTGCTATGAACATTGGTGTACAAGCCTCCATTTGTGCCTCAGTTCTCATTTTCTCAGGGTATATGCCAAGTAGTGGAATAGCTGGGTCATATTGAATTTCTATGTTCAGCTTTTTGAGGAAACACCAAACTGCCTTCCGGCATGGTTATGGTACAGTCAGGCAATGGAATATTACACAGCATGCAGGAGCAATAACTCTTTAAATTATTGCCTTACTTGGGAGGGACTGGAGAGCATTATGTTGAGTGAATAAACTCAGTCCCATAAGGACAAATACTATATAAAACCATTTTTGTAGAATGAGCATGAGAATCCAAGGAAAGAGAGACTGGAAAAAGAGGGGTGAGGATGTGAGGGGTGTGGGGGGGAATTAATCATGAGGTTACACAATTTAATGGGGGGGTTAGGGGAATAGGAAAGAACCAGTCTAAAAATCAATGTGTTTTTTTAAAATAATGTATTTAAATAATGTATTCAATGTATTATTTTGTAAACAAACTATTATAAAAAAGATACATTAATGAAATTAGAGTCTAAGTAACAAAAAGTGGTAAAAGGATAGACTTGCTGACCACTTAAACTACTAAGAGCAAAACACATGGTTAATGTGACCAAGGATGAAACAAAATCAAGTTTCTTCCCCTTCTCCCCGTCTTTGTATTTCTTCTGTCTGGCGTAACTCTGGGGAAGGGATATTTCTAGGAACTACTATTAGAGAATCTCAAAATGTAGCTTAATATTGACCTTCTTAGGGTTTGGGGGGGTTTTGGCTTAAAAAAGGAAAAAAATGTATTAAAACTATTCATACCAATGGTAAGGAAGACAGTTCTAGAGAAGCCACCATTTTTGGGAAGAATCACTCTGTCTCAGAGTCAGTCTAGGCTCCTAGGACGGCAAACGTAATAATGGACACAAAGCTATATTTACAAGCAGTGTCCATGACTTTCGAGCAGGAACAAGTCCCTCCTCTCCCGCTGCACGTTCCTGGGCCTTGCAATGCTGCCCAGTGGTCAGTGCCACTAAGTCAGTCCCAACTCACAGAAACCTTCTATCAGATTTCCAACACTATAAACTCCACCAGGAAGGGACTGCCCATCTCTCTACTGTGGAGCTGTGAGTGTCTGGACTGACAGAGAAGCAACAGTGGGATTGAGCTAACAGTACAACTTATTGTGTTCTCCATCACCAGATGTTTTGCAAGAGGAGAGTTTTCCCCTCATCCAAAATAGTACATCCTCCATTCTCTGGGACTCTTCCCGTTATCCATTCATAGTCAGTTACACTGAGGATGTGGCTTGATACAACCCAACTCTTACCGTTGATAATTTCATTTTTATTGCTAACTTCCTTGCACGATATTGTATGTGCACTGAAGTCTTTTCCACTCATCTGCAAGCTCCTTGGGTACAATGGCCATGTCTTTGTATTCCTTTCTTGACAAGCAGTAGCTTCTTTAGCTTTTTTGCATTTTTATACAGTTCAGCAGCCTCCCAGCTTATGCATTTTAAAGTAAGTCCTGATGAGTCAACAAGGGTCCCTGATGGCACAGGGCGAATGGAAAGGTAGGAGGAGGTTCCAATCCATCAGCCACTCTGTGGGTGAAAGATGAGTCAGTCTATTCTTGGTAAGATTTATGGCCTTGGAAGCTTAGCGAAGGAGCATCACTAGGAGTCAGAAGCAACTAAACGGCAGATGTTCGGTGTCCTTGAGGACCCTGTGAACAACAGATTAAAGCCTTGCCTGATCCAACAACCTCCTCCTGATCCCCACCATGCTCAAATCCATTGTGGTGGCCACTTGAAGGTCTTCCTTTATTTCAAAGTCCATTCCAGCATAATGACTTTGCCCGGGACTTGCCTCTCACCACAGCATGCCCAAAGTAGGTGAGACAAAGTCTCATCATCTATAGCCTTAGGGATCACTCAGCTGGCATTTTCTCCACGATGGATTTGTTTTACTCATTTAGCAAGACCATAAGATAGTCAGTACTCTTTCTCAATACTACAATCCAAAGGCATCAATTTTTCTTCATCTTTTCTCACACATTGTTCAACTTTCAGACACATTACCAAACAGCTGAAAAAAGCTATGGCTTGGATCAGGCACACCTTAGTTTTTAAGCAGACATCATTGTTCTTTATGATTTTAAGGAAGCCCCTGACAGCATTTTCTACAGGAGTACATCTTTGGATTTCCTGCCTGGTGCTACTTTGCATGCTGACCATGGATCCAAGTAGAATGAAACCATTAGCAAGTTTAATCTTTTCCCCATTCATTACAATATTGTCTATTGGTCCAGTGGGAAGGATTTTTGGTTTCTTGATGTTGGATGTAATCCACAGTAAAGGCTGCTGTCTCTTCTTCAGTAAGTGCTTGAAGTTAAGGGCAGGAGGTCTTCCTTTTGGGTTGTTGGCCCAAAACTTGGCAATTTGAAACCACTCAGTGGTTGACTCTATAATGAAACATCTGGCTATCTGGTCCCATGAAGAGTGCAGCCTTTCACACTCCCCAGGTCAGGGAGCCTTTTCTCTTCACATGGAGACATTAAGAGTTAAAATTGACTTGATAACACCCAACAAGGACAACTTTTCTTCTGGCACATGCTCTGAGGTATCTTCCCAATTGCACTGAGAAAATCTGCAATTAAGGAACCTCTCCCAATTGTTAAGGAATAATGATGTCAGTTTGAGGACTAAGGTGCTTCTAATTCAGGCCATAGTCTTTCCAATCACTTGCTAGGCTTCTGAGAGCTGGGCAGTGAATAAAGATGACAGAACAGTTGATGCCTTTCAGCTGTGGTGTTGGAGAAGCGTACTTAAGAGGCCATGAACTGCAAATAAAACCAAACAGATATGTCTTGGAGAGGGTGCAGTCAGAGTGCTCTTTGGAGGCTAGAATGAGGAGTCTTTGCCTCACATACTTTGGGCATGTTACTAGAAGGGGCCATTCCCTGGAGAAGGAAATGATGCGAAGAAGGGTGGAGGGTTGGCAAAAGAGAGGAAGACCCTTGACCAGGTGGATTAATGCGGTGACTGCTGCAATGGGCTCTTGTGTGTCAGGAAGTGTGAGGATGGTTCAAGACAGAAGAGGGTTCAGATCTTTTGTTCATAGGGTTGTACTTGACTCAATCGCTTAAAAACAATAGGTTTTCTAGAGCTTCCAGATTAAGGCCTGACCATGTTTTATAAAAATCAGCCAATGAGAATCCCCTGGAACACATCTTTTGTGAATAGCTTAGGGTCAAATAGTATTTCTTTTCTCTGTACTTGATGTTATTATGGGCCAGGAATTGCCCTGTAGGCAGATAAGAACAACCCACTAACCAAAGCTTCCCACAAGCCTGCTTCAGTGTGCCCTAAGCCACAGCTTACCTTGCCATCAATCCTTTGGCAGACTAACTTCTCACATCGTGTGAACTTGGAGGGAGAAATCTCAATCATTTAAACAAATTTAGAGGGCTAAGTTAGGCCCTAGTGGCCTCATGGCAAGAAGCTGCACTGCAATCCTGAAGGGACACAGTTCAAATCCATCAGCTGCTCCATGGGAGAAGAATGAGTAATCTCCTCCCATGTGATTAACTGCCTCTGAAACCCACCAGAAGGTCAGATGTGGGTCGGTTCCAACTTGCCAGTACACAACAAGCTAAATCTAAGCTGATTGTTAGCTTCTACAAGCTGTCTTATCAACGGGTCTAGAAACTACCACAATTTCAGAAACTGGGAGAAAAGCGAGATTTTAGTATTAGTGCCTTCTTGACTATGATTTTTCAGACTCCTAAATGAACATACCAAACCCACTGAAATCAAGTAGATTGCAATTTGCATCAACCCTGTGGAGCAGAGTAGAACTTACTGCAGACAGGAACTGTTCATCTTTCTCCTCTAGAGGCACTGGTGGATTTAGCCAACCACCGAGCCTTGACCTTGGCAGTGAAACCCTTTATGGACTTGTTGTTATCATGTGCCCAGTGGACGATGACTCAAAGTGACCGTATAAACAACAGATCTGAACCCAACCCTGTCCTGTGCCATCCTCACTATCGCCAATGTACTTGAGTCCACTACTCCAGTCAATCCATCTTTCAGAGGCTCTTCCCTTCCCATGAACCGTCCTCCTTTCCACACATGATGCTTCCACGGGCAAGGCTATTGGTATCACAGGAAAAACAGGACAACCATAGTTTTTACTTTAAGAGTATCAACATAATTTTGGTTCTTGCTCTTCTGTTCCTTTTTCCATTACTGCTAAGATTAAAAGTCTATACAGATTTTAAGAAGAGTATAAAGAAAGCGTCAGAGGCAGTGCGGTTGGTGCAGGATAGAGCAGGGTTTAGGGCTGTTGTGCATAGGGTCACTATGAGTCGAAAACGACTCGACGGCACATAACAACAGCAACATAAAGAAAGCAGCTTTAACCCTAAGTGATCCGAATAAATTTCAGAAGCTGACAATATTGTATAATTATCAGAAATTAAATTCTGAACTTCAATATCATTTTTTAAAAAAAAACAAGCTAATTACTTCACAGACCATTAAGATGCATAACAATCACAACTAAGAGCTGGAGAAAAAGTAACCATCTAATGCTCCAGCTTGAAATGTCAGCATGAAAAGGACAACTTTCAGAATAACTGCAATGTCAATGTGTTAAGCTAAAACCTGATGATTATAGAGCTGGGAGATGGCATGGAAGGGCATTTTAGAGGATGATTAATGAAAGCCAACCTCAATGAACTGCCTTAGCCAGACCAGATGAATCAACCAGCCATTGTTCCCAGAAAGACAACACTCAGCTGTGCCCAAGGAGAGATACCAGAGATGAAAAGTCACTTCTGGCTCCTGTCACCACAACTTTAATTGTTGGTATGAGCCAGTCGAGTAGACCATGATTCATAAGTGACCGTGTGCACAAGAGCTCTGAACTCTGTCCTATCCTGAGCCAATCTCACTGCTTCTGACACACCGACCTCCATTACTCAAGTTACTGTGTCAAATCCATCTCATACGGGGTCTTCCTTTCCTGAGCAGTCCCTCCACCCTTCCAAGCTTGATGTCCTTCTCCAAGGACTGGTCCCTAATGGCAACATGCTCATGCTCAAAGTATGTGAGACGGAGCTTCAAAATCCTTGCCTCCAAGGAACAGCCTGGTTCCACCCTCTCTGGGGAAGACCTATTTGTTTTTCTGGCAATCCTCTTCTCCAGCACCACAACTCAAAGTTACCAACTTAGTAACAGACATCCAGTATCTGTACATTTGATTATGTTTTTTCAATAGATATACAGTCCCCTATCTTTGCAAAAATCAGCAACATTACATTAAAATAAATGGAAACAAACAAATAAATGGTACAGATAATCCTTCTTGTTAGTTCCAGCTTTACTACTGAGATACCGCAATCAAATGTCTTCCTTTTCAAAAATTTCCTTGTCCCTATCTTCAAAGCAGAATAATGCTTAAGCATGAATTAAGAAATACCTATACAAAGTTTCACAAAATGTTTCGCACATAACTTAGCAGATAAAGAAATACTAATACCACACATTTCACCACCTTTCTCTTAATTTTCAAAAGCTTTGTTTAGAAATAGATTCTCTTCTCAGAGCTACTTCTTCTTGTTGTTATGATCCATTGAGTCATTTGTGACTCATAGCGACCCCATGTACAAGAGGACTAAACACTGCTCTATCCTGTGCCAACCTAGCCATCTCAAACGCACTTATTCCCACCGTTCCAGTCACAGAATCGATCCATCTCATCGAAGGTCTACCTCTCTTTTGCCGCCCCTCCACTCTGCCAAACATGATGACCCTCTCCAAGGACCAGTTCCTCCTTGCAACACACCCAAAGTATGTCAAATGAAGCTTCAGAATCCTTGACTCCAAGTAGCATTCCGGTTTTACCTTCTCCAGGACAAACCTGTTTGTTCTCCTCACAGTCCATGGTATTTTCAACTCTTCTCAGAGCTACTAAAATGTACAGTAATTTTTACTTTCAGCATGCAGAGAAATGTTAATACTATACATTTTCCTACCTTTTCCTAATTCCCAATAGCTTAGTTTAGAAACCAATTCTGTCTTTTCTGAAGTACTAAAATGTGGGAATAATAAATTTGACATTTGAAGTCCTGATGGCCTAGTGGTAAGAAGCTACTCTACAATCCCAAAGGCATGCACTTGACAACCACCAGCTGCTCCATGGGAGAAGGATAGGCAGTCTCCTCCCATGTGACTTACTGCCGCTGAAGACCTGCTGGTGGATCAGCTGTGCATCAGTTCTGACTTGATGTCACACAACAAGAACCACCATCACATGTGTCCATACTACACTACTGGATTTGGGGTTTTTAGTGTTTTGGTTTGCTTTTTGGTTTTTTTTTTCTTTTTGACATAGTACATATTTAAGAAGTTGTTGCTGTTGTTGCTACTATGTGCTATCAAGTTGCCTATGACTTAAAGGGACCTTATGTACAACAGCCCTAAACCCTGCTTTAACCTGTGCCAATCTTATTGTCTCTGACACATCTACCCCTAGTACCACCGTCACTGAATTAATCCATCTCATCGAGGGTCTTCCTTTCTTGTGCTGTCCCTCCACCCTTGCAAGCATGATGTCCCTCTCCAAGGACTGATTCCTCCTTGCAACATGTCCAAAATATGTCAGACGAAGCTTCAGATTCTTGCCGCCAAGGAGCAGCCCTCTCTAGGATGCATGTGCTTGTTTTCCTATCAGTCCATGGTATATTCAATACTCTTCTCCAGTACCATAGCTCAAAGGTATCAATTCTCCTTCTATCATCCCTAGACATGGTCCAGCTTTCTGATGCATAACAAGTAATTTCAAACACTATGGCCTACATCAGGTGCACCTTAGTCTCTAGACTGATATCATTGCTCTTCAGTACTTTGGAGAGCTCTCTGACAGCAGACTTGCCCAGGGCAATTTGTCTTTTAATTTCCTGGCTGCTGGTATCAAGAGTGCTGATTGTGGAGCCAAGAAAACTGAAGCTATTAACAATCTCAATCACTTCACCATCTATCATGATGCTGCCAATCAGCCCAGTGCTGAGAACTTTCGTTTTCTTGATGTTGAGCTTCCAGCCATACTGAAGGCTGCAGTTGTTAATCTTCTGCAGCAAGCGCTTCAGGTCCTCCTCAGTTTCCGCAACCAGGGTTGTGTTCTCTGCATAATGCAGTTGCTGATGAGTCTACTTCCAATCCTGATGCCACATTTCTCCTATACAGCCCAGAAAGCTATTCCATTGTAAGTAATCAAGAAGTCAGATAAAAAAATACCTCCTGCAAGTTTTATATCAGAATGTGTCCTTTAATCTCTCTGGGTATATGGAGAATTACCAAGATGTTAGGGGAATGCAGAGGATAAAATTTTCATAGTGATTACTCCCGGGAATAGAAATGTTATTATTTCCATGTAACCCGCAAGACAAACGGTAAGATATTTCCTGAAATATTGGAATAAAAACTCCCTAAAAGTAAAAAGGCAAGTGGAAATTTAAGTCTAGAAAAAGGTGCAATGAAGGAGCTCATTAGTTACCTCTATTCTTGGGGGTTTGCTTGGGAGAAATAGGAGGACAGAAGTCATGCACTTTTCAGGTGACATACATGTATTAATGCTTATTACAGATACTCTGCAGAATGCTATATTCACGATGACATGGACGTATAAAGTCCACCTTTTTCAGTAGCTGCAGCACAATGATTTTTGTTTTACATTTTGCGTGGAGGTGAAGTTGCAAATGCTAACTGCATCAAAGTGAAGGTGAAGGTTGAAAAAAAAAAAAGAGACTGTAACCTCTAACAGCGACAAGAGGCCCAGGGGCAGCTGGCTGGCCGATAATAATTTAAAACAATGCTTGTCAATAATGCTAAGCCTGCCCTTCAGATTGAGGCTGTAAGGATCAGCATTTCAGAGACTGGCGCTTTGTGTTGCACAGAAAGATCACTCACCCTTCTCAAGGTCACACTTATTTCCAAAATAATCAATCATAAAGGGGTGGGGGGGAGTGTGAGAAGCAGAGATTACTTTTCCAATGATGTAACATTAAATCCTAAATTGTAATGCCATTTAATACAAAACAAAGAGAAATAAATCACTTTAAAGACCACCAAGATAGGAAACAATCAGAAGAAATCACAAGGAGGTAAAAATTGTTATGTGCCATCGAGTCTCCTGCAACTCATAGTAACACTATGTACAACAGCTCTGAACCCTGTCCTATTCTGAGTCTATCTCACTGACTGACACACCTAATACCAGTGCCCCAGTTATCCTGTCTTCCTCTCCTGAGCTGTCTTTCCACCATTCTGAGCATCATGTCCTTATCCAAGGACTGGTCTCTCCTGGCCACATGCCCAAAATATATGAGATTGAGCTTCAAAAGCCCAGCCTCCAAGGAGAAAGCATGTTTCGCCTACTCCAAGACAGACCTATTTATTATTGAGATAAAGTAACACAGGAACTCTTGTGACCCAGTGGATAGATCGTTGGGCTGCCAACCCAACGATAATCAGCTCTTCTGAGGGAGAAAGATATCAGTCCCCTCCTATTCAATTTACAGCCCCTGAAAACCAGCTTGAGGGTTAACTCTGAGTTCTGACTGGAAAACAGTGAACTAAGTTTGGAAGATAGACAGTTTCTAATGCCTGGGCAAAAATTCTTATTTGCTGCAGGGAACATAAATGAAACAGTCACTGGGGATTCCCTTCTCATTTCTTAGCTAAGACATGGTGTCTAAACTATACACCTTTCTGGAATCACGAGTTTTACTATCCAGAGAATTCTCAGACAGACCTGGAGTTTTGTGGACAGCTTTTTAAAACTAAGAGAAATTTGGTGAAATTCATGGCATTAATATTTTTCTATCTGCTAAGTTACAGGCTAAATATTTTGTGAAACATGATAGGTAGACCGATATTTAGATATATATCTTCATTCATTAGCACTATACATATAATACAGATATTCCCATTTTAAAGATGAAGAAATTCATTGAGGTCTCTCTATGATAAAGCTGGAACTAACAACAAGTATACCTATTTTGGAGTCTCTTGGTTTGGTGTTTTGTTTCTCCCCCACTCCATTCTTATGTAATATTCCTGATTTTTATAAAGGTAAGGGACTTTATACGTGTTTGAAAAACAATCAAAAATACAATTACTGATTTAGTAAATTGATGCCTTTGAGTTGTGGTGCTGGAGAAGAGGGTTGAATATACCATGAACTGCCAGGAAAACAAATAGGTCTGCCCCAGAGAGGGTGAAACCAGGCTATTCCTTGGAGGAAAGGATTTTGAAGCTCTCTCTCACATACTTTGAGCATGTTGCCAGGAGGGACTAGTCTTTGGAGAAGAACATCATGCTTAGAAGAGTGGAGGGACAGGGCAGGAGAGGAAGACCTCATATGAGATGGACTGACACAGTAACTTGAGTAATGGACGTAGGTGTTATAGAAACAGTGAGATCAGCTCAGGATAGGGCAGAGTTCAGAGCTTTTGTGCATGAGGTCGTTATGAGTCATAATCAACTCAACTGGAACATAACAACAACACAACAATTACCGAATTGCTGTTACATCATTGCTACATACCATCAAGTCGGGATTGACTCATAGCTCATCCTCCAGAGGGTGTTCAGAGGCAATTTTAATCACACAGGAGGAGACTGCCCATCTTTCTTCTGTGGTACAATTGCTGGATTCGAACCAGGGGCCTTTGGGTCAGCAGTGTAACTCTTTCCCACAAAGTCACAGTTGAACCTCCCAATTATGTCCTGAGATCCTAACCTTTCTAGCTTCAACCCTTCGGCTGTGTTATCAGGAATTGCCAGCCACTGGAGAAGGACATGAAGCAGAGCGTTAGTGAAGGAGAGGGAAACTTTAAACACGGTGGACTGACACAGTGTCTGCAGCAATGTGCTGGAGCGCAATCGAGATCGTGCGGATGGCACAAGATTGCACAGTGTCTCATGCTAAGGTACATAATGTTGCTGTGAGCTGACGCATGGCACCTAGCAACACTTACGCGTGTCATCTGGTGCTCAAGTTTATCTGTCATCTTTCTCCCTCTCTCCTTCACAACTCACTCCTAGCTGCCCACCCACTGGTTTTTCTGAGGCCATAATCCCCCAGGAGAAGATAATATCGTTCTCCCATGGAGCCTCTGGTGGACTTCAAAGGCAGGAAGAAAGATACAGTCTGTATTAGCAGTGCAACTCCCTGTGGCCTACACCACCAGAGCTCTCTTTGATGGTTATACTGAACCAGGCGATGCATGAGGTTGACTGAAGAAGAATCGATGCCCTTGAGCTGTGTTGCTGGAGAAGAACAATGAATACCTCCAGTTGCATGCCAAAAGAACAAACAGGTAAGTCTTGGAATAGGTGCAGCCAGAGTACTCCTTGGAGGCAAGGACTGCAAAGCTTCAGCTCTCATATTTTGAACATGTTATTTGTTGAGAGAGGCATCATGCCTTGGGAAGGGGAAGCAGACGTGGAAAAGGGGAGGGTCAGAATAAATAGGAAGACTCTCCAAGAGACAGACTGACATGGTTACTGCAGCAATGGGGTCAAGTGTGTCAGCGACAGTGAAGAAGGCACGGGACAGACAAGACAGGACAGGATTCAGACCTGTTGTTCATAGGGTCACTATGAGCTGTACTTGACTCAACAGCACCTGTTGTTGTTGTTGTTGTTGTTGTTGTTAAGCGCCATCGAGTCACAGGCAACTCATAACGACCCTATGAAGGAGAGTCCTCGACCCTTGCATGACTTTCATCCTCTCTCCAGGTTCATAGGGTTTCCGGAGGCAAGCTATTATGGAAGTGGGTGCCACTCCTCCTTCCAAGTTTGTTTTAATCAGGAAGCCCCACCAAACACTGTCCACCATGGGTAACTGTTATCCCGTTTGACACATTTGAGTACCTACAAACAACAAATCAGGGTAAGCTGTATCCTAAACCAAATTGCCTCTGAACTACAAAGAGTGGCCCAGACACAGAGATCAAAGAGGACATAGAGACAGAAGCTATCCGATGAAGACAAGCAGATGAATCTACATATCAGGGTTGCAGGTTACCAAGCGCTCATCGAGACGAAAAATGTTCCTGTAGAGCTACACTCTGAGGCATCCCTTCTAGTCTCCTGAACTACAAGAAATGCAACTTCCATTTTTCAAAACCACCAGCATGGTATTTCTACCACAGCAGCACTGTTGTTATTAGGTGCCGTTGAGTCGAGTATGACTCATAGCAGCCCTATGAACAAAAGATCAGAACCTTGTTCTATTCTGCGCCATCCTCACACTTCCTGACACACAAGAGAGCACTGCAGTAGTCACTTTATCAATCCACCTGGTTGAGGGTCTTCCTCTCCTTCACCGACCCTCCCCACCAACATCATGCCCTTCTCCAAGGATTAGCATCTCCTGACAATATGCCCAAAGTATGTGAGGCAAAGCCTCATCATTCTTGCCTCCAAAGAACACTCTGGCTGCACCCTCTCTCTGAGACATATCTGTTCTCTTGGCCATCCATAGGATGGTCAATATTCTCTAACACCACAGCTCAAAGGCATTAATTCTTCTTCTGTCATCCCTATTCACTGTCTAGCTTTCAGATGCATAGCAAGTGATGGGAGAGACTATGGCCTGAATCAGATACCTTAGTTCTCAAACTGACATCAGTACTCCACAATAATTTGGAGAAGTCTCTAACAACAGATCTTCCCATTGCAATACATCTCTTTATTTCGTGACTGCTGATACCAAGGGTGTTAATTGCGGATCTAAGCAAGATGAAGCTGTTAACAGTTTCAGTCTCCTCTCCACCAATCAAAAACAGCAGCACTGGGAAACTAAGAAAATAAAACTCGTTGTCATGAATTTCAATCCAACTGTATGGTAGTAAAGAGTTCCAATAACAACCTAGAGGCACGCAGTTCTAATCCACCAGCAGTTCCAAGGGTGAAAGTCTCCTCCTGTGTGATTAACTGCCTCTGAAAACCCACTGCAGGGTCAGCTTTGAATCAGTTCTGACTTAACAGTGTTTAACAACAACTGGACAAAGGAGAGCTGCCTCATGGAGTTTTCAAGGCTGTAAATCTTTGTGGGAGCTCTTGGCCTCATGGTAAGAAACTGTACTGCAATCCCAAAGGTGAGTGGTTCGAATCTACCAGCTGCTCTGCAGGAGAAAGATAGGATCTCCTTCAGTGCCATTTACTGCCTCCAAAAACCCACTGGAAGCTTAGCTGTGGGTTGATTCCAACTCGATGGTATACAACAATAACAACAATTTGTGTGTGTGTGTGTGTGTGTGTGTACCGTCAAATCAGATCTGACTGGTACAGGAGGAGATTGTCCCTCCTTTTCCCAGCAGAGCATCTGGTGGATTCGAACCGTGTGCCTCTGGGATTGTAGTTGCAGCTCCTTGCCACTAGACCACCAGAGCTCCCCTAACAACAAAATTTTTATGGAAGCATACTATGTCATCTTTCTCCCTGATAAACCAAGACAGCCCCTGAGATGTTTCAGGAAACCCAATAAACAGGTAAGCAAACTGCCAAGACAGCAGAGTCTCCCTGTCATCTCCATTCTCAGAGCTTCCAAGGAAGGTGCCTGGCCAGCTCCAGAACCACTCACCTGCATGATGAGTGGATGGATGCTGCAAAGAGCACAGTGGAATCATTTGCTGAAATGTGCTTTTAAAGTACCACTTCTATTCTGATAATGCCCAATCAGCCCTGCTGCTCCTCTGCTTTCTGATATTATGACCACCAACATTCCTCCCAGATTGGCAGATATATTTTGCTTGAGGGTGAGGGGCAGGATAAGGGAAATAACTAGGAGGTCCACATAGAGAATGCTTCTCACTGCACTTCAAGTTGTGAAATTCGGTCCCAGAGGCATAATTCAAAGAGAAGGTGTCCAAAACGAATGAAAGACGGGATTAAACGTAAACTATTTGGCAATCACTGCTTCCACAAATACACTGTAACAGTGCAAACGAAGCGACTCATTTCAGGGGACACATAAAGGACCGCATCCAGCAAACACTGTCACAAAGGATGAGCCCAAAACAGATGTGGGAAAAATAAACAGCCTTGCTGCTTCAGAATCTATAAAACAGTCCACGAAAAGCAAACAGGCTTTTCCCCCATCATTCAACTTCCAGGTCCATTTAAAAAAAAAAAGCACTGCAGGGGGCATCCTCTTCCACACATTCAATATTCTGTAGAAGGGAGGGACTGGTGCCTTAAAGCTTTACTTTAATAATATGAATCAATGTTAATAAGAAGTAAAGCCAAACATAATACAGAGGGTGAAGCCAGGCTGCTCCTGGGAGGCACGGATTCTGAAGCTACATTTGACATACTTTGGACATGTTGCAAGGAGGGACCAGTCCTTGGAGAGGAATGTCAAGCTTGGGAGGATGGAGAAGCACAGGAGAAAAAGACCCTCGATGGGATGGGTTGATTCAAAGACTGAGGTAATAGGGATGGGTGTGTGGGAGACAGATTGGCACAGGATAGAGCAGGGTTTAGGGCTGTTGTACATAGATAGGGTCTCTATGAGTCACAGGCAACTCTATGGAACATAAAAATAATGTAAGATGCCGCCACATCATTTATAAATGCAGCACAGATGAAGCACTACACATTCCAAGCTTGTGTGAACTGCATTTGTTTTTGTTGTTAGGTGTCATTAAGTTGAACATGACCCATAGCAACAGCTCTGGACCCTCTCCTACCCTGTGTCATCCTTACAATTTCTGACGTATTCCAGCTCATTGCTGCTGTCATTGTGTCAATCTGTCTAGTTCAAGGTCTTCTTCTCCTTTGCAGACCCTCGACCTTTCCAAGTATGATGTTCCTCTCCAAGAAGAGCCTTTCTCAGCAACATGCCCAAAGCACGGGGGATAAAGCTTTGTCTTCTTTGCCTCCAAGAAGCACTCTGGCTGCACATTCTCTTCCTGTTTGTTCTTTTGACAGTCCATGCATGCTCAGGTGCTATTACAGGTATGACAGAGTTAGAGATTGTCTTTAATGAATCTTCACCATGAAACTATCGGTGGTGCTTTTAAATTCATGCATAAAGGTGCCACAGACCAAGTCTCTGGTGATGAGGCTCGGATTCTTTTTACGGGGAGATTAGTACTGAAAATGTTCTCTTAGTTTAAATAAAAGGAATGTGTCCTGTGTTCTTTATAAGCTTGTGAGATTAGCCCGCCAGGAGAAGAGAAATTCCCTTCATCCTTAATGAACAGGGATCTAGTGATGCTTCCCTTCAGACCTGTTCTACGACATATTCTTCACTACATGTGTGTATAGAAACCATGACAAAAAAATCACGGAGCAGGCTACAAGCTGCATCTCCACCATTTTCGCATGGTTAAAGAACTGCATGGCTTGCTGAGACAGTTAGTTAACTTACTTAGTTCCCACCTCAAACAGCAAATTTTGTTGCTGTTGTTGTTGTTATGTGCCATCAAGTCATTTGCAACTCACAGCAACCCTAAGTACAACAAGTCTGACACCTGCCCTATCCTGTGCCAACTTTATCATCTCTGACACACTTACTCCCATTACCCCAGTCACTGAATCAATACATCTCATCCAGGGTCTTCCTCTCCTGCGCTGTCCCTCTACCCTTCCAAGTATGATGTACTTCTCCAAGAACTGGTCCCTCCTTGCAACATGTCCAAAGTAGATCAGACAAAGCTTCAGAATCCTTGCCTCCAAGGAACAGTCTGGTTTCACCCTATCTAGGATGAACCTGTTTGTTCTCCTAGCAGTCCATCATATATTCAATACACTTCTCCAGTATCACAGCTCAAAGGCATTAATTCTCCTTCTCTCTTCCTTAGTTATTGTCCAGCTTCCTGATGCATAGCAAGTAATTGTGAAGACCATGGCCTGAAAGCAGGAGTGGCATGCACTTTCTAAACAACATGTCTCTGGAAACTCTATGAACTTGAGAAATAATGATAGTTACAGAAAGGCTTCAGGTCTTTTGGGCATAGGGTCACTATGATTCGTGCTCACCTGGACAGCAATCAGCAACAACAACAACAACAATGGCGTGCACCTTAGAAATCCTGAAATAGAATGCTGCGCTGCTAACCTTAAGATTGACAGTTCTAACCCATCAGTCTCCCCTTGGGAAAAGATATGGCAGTGTACTCTAGTAATACTGACAACTGTGGAAGCCCAGTGGGGCTTTCCCACACATCATAAGGCAGAGAGTAATGAAAAATCATACTTGAGTCATAAAGTTGTCAGGAGAATCTAAGGCTTTAATGGTTGTAAGTGGGAATCAATTCAACAGGAGTGAATTTGGTTTTGGCTTGTGTGTTGTTAGCCTTCTAAAGGAGTCCTTGCTGAAGGGGTCAATCAAACAATGGGGCTGTTAATAGAAATGTCAGTGGTTCAAGCTCTAGGAAGAATGACGTGGCCACTTGGATCCTTTAATATTTACAGCCTTGGGAACTCAATGATGCAGCCGCACTCTGTCCGATAAGGTGCCCGTGAGTTAAAATCGCCGAGATGAACCATGGAGTGTGTTTGTTTCACATATCCTTTCATAAGCTTGAACTAACTCAGTACTGAACTAACAGAGACCACTTCTGGCTCCACAACATGGCATCATGAGGATGGCACAGGAAAGGGAATTCAGTTGTTCAGAGGGTCACTATGAGTCCCAGATGATTGGACAGCACCTAACGACACAACAACAACTTCAAGTTTAGATGCTTGGGTGGCACCAATATATAAGTGTCCAGCTAATGACTGAAATATCAGCGGTTCAAAATCACCCAGTGACAACGCGGAAGAGAGGCCTGCCTGGTTAAGCTCTTGTCTCAGTATCACAGTCAAGGCAACGCCCTACAAGGTAATTCTAATTTGAAGCCCATGGGCTCACTATAAATCAGCATTTACCAGAATGTATTCAACATCAATTAAATTGGTTTTGGTGACTGGTATATCATGAGGTTAGAGTTTCCTAAGTTAAACACTAATTTATTATGTTGTTGATTGCCTTCGAGTTGAACACAACTCATAGGGACCCTATGAACAAAAGGCCTGAAGCAACTAAATAATTCGTACATAAAAATATATTTTCTTCATATCAGATTTCAAAGTATTTAAGCAACAACTTTATTGTCTAGGATTCCTTTCACCGCCTTATCTTACAATAATATTTTCAAAACTCATTTTTTTTTCAAGTGAGGAAAAATATCCAAATGACAAAGTTCAAAAAACATAATTTCAAATTGAACAATACAACCTGGGGAGTACAAAGTGGTGTGTATCTCAAAAGCATGCGTAACTTTCATTTACACATTATTTATTGGAGGCAAAAGATGAACAGTCCAATTCCTCTTTTTTTTATCAGTGGTGCAATTTCCACATTTCAAGGGTATAAAATGATAGCATCGCTCACACAAATCTAACACCCAGAATTTTCCATGATGTGCTCTTGGTTTTCTTAAATTAACGTAATCTAATCACATAAGTATTTTAATTTACAGTCTCAGAACAAATAACAAAATTTCCTTTTCAGGCAAACCGAAGGCATTTCAAAAATTTTCTCAGAGTCTAACATTTATGCTATGATGGAACTTTCAAAGAGAGAAATTCACTTTTTACTACTGGAACCCTCCAGTGACCTGCGTCCCCTTAAAAGGTCATAAAATGAAACTTAATGACTGCACCATAATCCCATGCAGTCAAAGTGAACAACAGAACTTTCTACCCACCCACGGAAGTTCTGGGTCCCCTTGCAACTAAAATGATTTTCTTTCTTAATAAAAAAAAAAGAAGGGCTTTTTCAAACTCTGAGATTATGTAACAGCCGGGAAAGGTCTCAAATGAATAATTTTTGGATACAGACTTTACTGCTAACTTTAAGTGAAAAATGTATAAGTCACAAATGATCTGCTTCTTAATCTGAGTATGCATGCCCTCTGCAATACCCTAATTAACTTTTACTGGATAAGTGAACATTTGGATTGAGCATTAGGAGACATGCTTAGACAATATCCAAGTGGCACTTTCTTAAGGATTCCCTTCCACCCGGGAGAAGCAGGTACTGTTGGCACTGCAGAGCATGCTGGGAAAGCTGCCATGGCACATGTTAGGTCTGGGAGGATAGTAGCAAACTGTCAAAACAGGAAGTAATGTGTGTGCTCATGCTTTGTAGGCGTGATTAACACTGATTTCTTTTGCAGTGATTCATAAGCACATTCTGATGATGATCATATCATCTGACGTTGTTTTCTATACAACAGGAGAGAGGGGAGGGGAGCTGAAAGTGAAACTGGAGGGAGAAAGAGAGAAAAAGAGGAAGTCAAGAAGGAAGAGGAAGAGGAAAGGAAGGAGAGACGGGAGAGAGGGAGAAAGAAAATCCTTGCAATTCATCCATTCTTTCACTTGGAAAAATACGTTGTTGTTATTATTATTATTTATTATTATTATTATTACTATTATTATTACTATTACTACTACTACTACTACTACTACTACTACTACTACTACTTTGACAATACAGGCTTCCAAATAATAATCCTTGCCCACTTCATACTACAAATTCAATTCTTCTGCAACAAGACACAGATTTTGATGTTCTATTTTCATATTTCTCTGTTTCCCCAATCAATGTAAAACTAAGTGAACACAAAAATGAGAGGAAAAAAACACCAAACCCCACAACTTTACAACTCTGAAACACTCTCGAAATTGCCACTAGAATTAGACTTGAAATGCAAAGAATTTAGAAACATACCTTACAAACAAAATCAATGTTTACATTTTATTTTGTCCTCCATGCAAGGAATGAAATGTAAATTGCCATAAGACCCCAGGAATCACTTTGACAAGATAAGCCTGTTGTATAAACAGGCTCATAATTGTGAGTTCAAATAAAAATTTTAAATTTAAAGTGCTAAAAACCATTTCACTAATATATCATTGATTAAAAGTTAACTCATAGATTAACTCCCATTTTTCAGAGTTCCACAAAGCTTTTTGAAGATAGAAAGCAATTTGTGTGATGTTACTAACACCAGCTAAAATAAGCATGGATAAAACATGCTATAGCAATTTGATTATGGAATTCTCTTTGTTTTCTTTCTTTTTTAAAAAATTTTGCTTTTGTTTTAAACATACTGATTAAAATATTCAGCTTGTTCACAATAACTTGAATGTTACTAACCTTTGTGCTTTTCAGAAATAAAAAATGTCTTGACATTTAATATATTTTTTTAAGAAATAAATATTTGAAAAGTATTATCTGTAAGGTTTCTAAGAAATGGTTTTGAATTCCAGAGTCCCAAGGAGATGAATTGGCTGTCAGGTAACAATGTGTTTCCATCAGATGGACTTGGCAGTTGTAAACAAAAAGAATTTTCTCAGCTTTTCCTCACAAATATGAAATATTTGCTTTCAGCCAACAGCTGGGGTGATTTAAAGAAGTCCTGCATATATATTAGTTTTCATTCAAAATTACAGACCCTCCTCCTACTCTGAAACAGACTGTGTGTCTCTCTAGTAGAATGGGAGATTGTTTGGCGGTGAAGTGGTATTCTCTGGGGAAGCAAAAAGCAAAAACTAGGATGTACTTACAACTCCAGTCAACTTTCAAGGCAGAAGGCCTCTGGTTAATCATTTCTGGGAAAAGTTAATTTATTCAAGATCAAGTCCGAATGGTCCTCTTAAGAAGAGACTTGAGAAGCAATGAGAAAATGAGCTTTACTTTAACGTATGTGAGGATCTTTAGATCTACAAAGAACTGGAACTGTCAGGGCATGAGAGGTCAGGAAGACTCCACCAAAGATTGCTACTGTTAAAATATCCTTAAAAATTAAAATACCGATATTCCCATGGGCTGCAACTTATGGGAGGGGAAAAAATGAATATTTAAACTATCATGATAAATCACCTACTAATCTTACTAATAATTATTTAAATTGTATTGATCATTTGTTTTAAATGGATAGATTGGAACACTTCACCAAGAAACCCAGTAGTGTTTAGTTAATCATGGAAGTTTATGAAAAGCTAATGGATAATACGGCTGGAGTATTTTTAAATAAAATGTTAAGCAAATATTTCTTTTTATTTCCCTCAATACTAGTTAAAACCGATGTTGCAGCTTATTTTTTTTAATTACCTAGGTTAGGATATTTAGCATGGGGAAAGTTTTACAGTCCAGTAAGTTAGATTTTTCTTTGTTTAATTTACTTGAAGTGATAACAGTGTGGTCTACACAGTGGATTTACATTTTAGAACTTTTCCCTACTTACAGGCAAGGGTACAGAATTAACTTTTGCCCTCTGAGCTCAGGGAATCTGAGCATGTGCCATGGCTGAAATGAACACCGTATTTTGTTATTTTAAATCTTTATTTTACACAAAGTGACTACTAAGGCAAAAGTGAAAACTTACTAAAATAATTATTGCTATTTTTATTGCAGCTTTTACTTGCCTTTAAAATGCAAACCTACCCAAGTAGACCAATCAACGTATGAATGAGGAAATTACAATTCAAATTAAAAAGCCTGTATATTTTTTCCTTTTGAGATGAATGTTCAAGAAGAAAACAACTCTTTCTGGACAACACAATAACACTCATCAAATAATACACAGCATTTATTATGAGACTTTGTTTCTGAAAATAAATATAGTTAAATCGGAAATATATATTCAACTTTCTTAGGGGGAGCAGAAATCAAGGTTAAAAATGCCTATGGTTTGATAACACCAACTGTTCTCTCTATTCCTACTATTTTTAATCTGTGTTTTCCAATGATAGATGTTTCAAAGACTACTGTAAGATAATAACACTAGATAGAAATATTAATACTGTTTGTCATAATTTTTTTAAAATATTAAAAGGTAAATGTCTATCAGCAAACATTTAAAACATTTCCTCCAATTTCACCAAAGATGCACAAAAACAACACTATGGAAATTTAAGAAAAAACAACATAAATACACAAGAAAATGCCAGAATGCAGATAAATCAACACTTTCTCTCTCCATTAAAAAAAAAAAGAATCCAATCAAGTAAGTATGTAATATGGAAAACACAGAGAGGCAAGACACAAGGCCATGAGTACAGAGTAAGCACCTCTGGAGATAAGTCCACATTTTTGAGTTTTAATACATTAGTATTATTCATCCAGACACTGTACTTACTCTTCATGCATTTAAAGTGAAAACCACTTAGCCATCCTCTTTTATAATCTTTCAAAAGCTAGGATGTGAAAATGCAGGCACGGTGCCTTGAAGTTCAAGCTTCCCCCCCCCCTTTCTTTCTTTTTAATAAACACGAGTTATTCTGTTGTCATAAGTTTGGAACTGAAAATACTTACAGTCGCTCCAGTTCTTTAAGATCCTGGAATGCTCCTTTTTCAATAGAGCTAATCTTATTTTCCATAAGCTGCCTGAAATGCAAAGTAGAACATGAGACTTCTAGTCATCAGGAACCATCTAACTAAGTTTCAATTCAGTAACTCAGAAATGTGCTGTATCCTTCCCTTTCAAATCCCAAACAGTGCTTGGGGTTGGGAACTAATATTCAGTGAAAGTTCATACATTTCAGAGGAAGCTAAGGGGTGGGGTGGGAGTTAATTAGCACAAACATCACAATACCATCATGTAAAATATTCCTCTAGTTTCTCAGGTCTTTATAACTGGTGTAAGTTTAACCTTGAAACCACAGTTTATCTGGACAGCAACTCAGAAACTACAGTTTGATGGCTGTTTGGGCATAGACAGATTTTTAAATGAGGTGTTTTGTTTTTTTTTTTCATTTACAAAATGACAGAATTTTTACAGTAATTCATCATACACATACTTCTGCTCTGACTTTCTCAATATCCATCTGCAACTGGAAGAACTTATAATAATGTATGATCTATGTCTCTTAAAACATGAATCAGGGTCCAAAGTGTATAATCCTTGTGATGCAAATATTGACAACTTAGGGAGGAAAACAATTTAACATAACAATAGACTGCAAGTGCTGGTTAACTCACTAATTTAACCCTCTATTTAGGGAAGTAATATTGAAACAATTTTACAAAAGCTACAAAGTTAAAACTATATCTAACACTTTAAAATATGGCCAATATATTTTTATAGGTAAGCATTTTTCCACACTCTGCAGAGGAGCTGAATTAAGTTTGAAGTTAAACATTTTAACTCATTGTTCTCTCCAGGAAAACCTGAACATTATTATATTAGTAATAATAAAATGCAGACCCACTAGTATTTTCTCTAGTTAATATAAAACCCAATTTTAAAACTGTATCAAATGTCTCACATTACTTATTCATATTGCAAAAAGCAGTTATTCTGCATTTTTATATGCATTAGCCCCTACTTAGGATATGATATAACTGACATTTTAAATCACTTTTATAATATTGTTTCTATAGCATACATCCAATTTAAAATCCTAGCTGTTAATTAAAATTTGTAGTACAGTAATAAACAAAAAGCCCAGGTATTTTAAAAGTTTGTTTCTGTCACTAAGAGTTATTAAAACTGAGACCAAAAAAAGAATTATCAAAAATAAACAAAACAAAAATGATCCAAAACACAGAAAACCTCACTTACAGAACTCTTAGATGTTTAAGCCCGGCAAAATCTGTTTTAGTAATCCTTGTGATATTATTTCCATTCAAGTCTCTGCAAAAACAAGGAAGAAA
Organism: Elephantulus edwardii; assembly: GCF_000299155.1. NCBI lineage: Eukaryota > Metazoa > Chordata > Mammalia > Macroscelidea > Macroscelididae > Elephantulus > Elephantulus edwardii. The sequence continues at coordinate 4,164,465 of NW_006399785.1, forward strand.
ATAGCAGCTCCATTTTATTTCTCTCAATTTGAGGTTCGACAAAGTAAAGAATACAAATTTATCCTAGTGTTTTAAGTCACTCACTAAATAAATGGGAGAAAGAAGGGAATGGCCTTGTAATGAAATTTTTAAAAAAATTCTTAAGTTTACAAATGTGATGTTTGCTACCACGTGACTAGAGTAATGTGATTATATATCACCACCAAGTTTGTTGTTATGTACATGAATATATATGAAATCACTTTCCATTTTAGCTTGCATATATATGGATGTGCTGTGTTTTCAAATGTATTCATGCTTAAAAAAAAGAACAGTTGCTTTATTATTGTTGCTATGTATACTCCCAAAAGTTTCCCTCAGGATGCCAAAGGAATACTTTTCTGGTACTTAACTATTCAGGTGGAACATTAAAAAAATTTTTGTAGAACAATCCTTCTTAGATATTATGATGACTAAACTTCCTAAGGTAAAGAAAAAGATTAACATGCCATCAAAAGAGCTGTGCTTCAAAGACTTGCATTTATAGGTATTTACCTTCCAACAATCCCATGTTTGTAGGAAAACTAAACTACTCTTTTGCAGCTCAGGGCACCCCCGCTGACACTGCAATGTGAAAAGGACCAGCACAGTGATACAAACAAATTTTAGGTCCTGCCATGGCTGTGAAAATTTCAGCATCACTAGCACCAAGTGCTTAGCCTGTCAATGAAAAGGTTGGCAGTTCGAACTCACCAACAACCCCACGACAGAAAAAGTCTAGTCCCTGAAAAGGTAAAACACCTTTGGAGTTCTGCTCTGTCCAACCAGGTCGTGAAGTGGACTTGGAGGTGCTTGTTTTGTTTTTGTCTTTCCTTCTGGAAACATAACCTACCCTTCTGGCATCTTTGGTCAGAATCTAAACTTGCCCTGTTTCCAATCATTTCAAACAAAACCAGGTTTCTCTGCGGTTTCCAAGTTCCCCTTCAGGGCAGCAGCCTCTACTTTACTGTCTTCTACCTTCGACTTGAAAACCACAGGTCTGAAATCTGCACTTCAGTGCGTACTGTTTTCAGCGATTGAATTGTACAAGCAGAGCAGATAAACTATTTTGGGAACTCTTTGCAGATTCTTCCTGGGAATCTTTCTGAAATGCGACTGCCCTGCTGTGTTTTGGGGTGGCTGGGTTTTGTGGTGGATTCCCCCTCCTTCTTTCTTTCCCTGAGTTCAGTTCCTTTTTGTTGTTGAGTAAGTAAGACGTGTTAGTGCTTAAACTTTAAACTGTTTTGAAGAGCATGAAATGACAGGGGCTAAAATAGAACTCTGAATTACTGCTTTTTCTCCCCGACCCACGTTTCCTCGGAGGTGCCCAGAATGGTTGTGGCTGGGGTCTTGTATTAGTTACTTGCTATAGCATGCATTCTCTCCCCCAGTTAAAATAGGTGGATCACGTTTTTACAAGACACTTCCCATAGGACCCCTCAGAATCTCTGTGCCCTGCTAGTTGGGAAAGGGAGGGTGGTCAATACGCGAGTCTGGAGTACTTATATGCAAACTTGTATTAAGAAACTCAAGTGGGCCTTGAAAGCCATGTTGAAGGCTAGAACTGGAATGGGCTGGATAAGAGGAGCAACTCCAGGGCCCCAGAACCACGCAGGTGGAGACGAGGAGGTGAGAGGGGGTGCCCCGCGCTGCCGCTGGCGCCGGAACCAAGAGGGCCTGGGCGCGCTCCACGCGGAGGCCCTCGCAGCCTTCACCCCGCGCGCGCCAGGCCCACGCGCAATTGCGCGAGCGGAGCGCGCGTAGGGCGCTGGGGCGGCGCGAGGCGGCGGCCTCGGCGGTCACAAAGGGAGCGGCCTCCATGCTCCACTTCCCTGAACTCGGGAAGCCCCCACAAGGAGCGCGTGGGCCGTCAGCAGCCGGCCTGCTTTTACTTCTTCATTAGAGCCTGGCGGGGGCAGGGAGGCGGGGACGTCTGCGGGCAGCGGAGCGCGGAGAGGAGAGGGCAGGGGAGCTGCCGCCACGTGAAGCGGCGCAGAAACTGCCAGAAAGGTGGACACGGGCACTGGGGCTCAGCGAGAAGGGCTGGAGGGGGCAGCCGAGTGCCACCGGATCCCTGAAGCAGGAGACCCCAATGGGAGGAGGCCCCAGCTGCAACTTCGCCTGGACACGGGGAGGTGGTCGTCCCCAGCAGGTGCCCATCAGGCAGATCCCAGGGGACCGCCACCGCCTCCCCGGGGAGACGGGAGTGGTGGAGAGTGGCAGGCGCTGGCGGCCACAACGGGGGGCGCTGGCGCGTCCAGCGGTCTACTCCATCCAGGGCCTGAGAGCACCGCCCGCGGACCGGACAAGCCGGCGCCCCCAGACCCTTTCCACACTCCCTTCGCGCGGGAGAGTAACACAAAGCAGGGAAGCTGAGGGTTTCGCTCCTCTGAGTCCCCGCACCGCCAGAGAAGGGACTTGGCCCTGAAACCGAACAGAGTGTCCACAACTGCAAGGTGACTTCATTCACTGAGTCTAGGGCGCAAGGTCGCCTCTCCTTCGCCCCAGGCACCCGCAAACACTGGTACCCCAACTCTGCAGCTTCAAAGCCGCCCGCACACAGTAGGGCTAGAATGGGACGCTAAGGGGAAGAGCCCACTGCAGTTGCTGATCGGTGCGCCCCTCCAGGAGCAGTTCCTTCTCCCTAACTGATGCCCATCCTCGCCCTTCGCCCTCCTGGCGAGACTAGGCAGGCTGTGTGGAAGGGTAGACTGCAGAATGCACTTAGTCCCTCCAGTCACAAGGAAAGGGGTACATGACTCAGATGGCAGGCAGGATGTGGGGGGAAGAAAGGAGAAGCCCATACTCACAGCCTCTCAGTGTTGCGGGGGATATTCTTGGGCACGCTGCGCAGCGCCAGCCCGTGACAGTCCACGGTGCTGCCGGAACAAGAGCACTGGGCCGGGCACGCCTGGGGCGCCACCTCGTCCAGGACCCCCAGCACTAAGCCCAGCCACAGGGACAGCGTCTGCCAGCCAGCCCCGCGCATCTTCTCCCGCTGCCGCCTCGATCGTCAGCGCCCGCGGGTTTCTCTTCAGGTCGCTGATCCGAGGAAGCGTGTAGTGCGCGCGAGGCCCGGTGGTCCAGCCTGGGGCCAGCGGACTGGTAGGAATGTGCAAAATAAATGACGAGGAAGTAACAGTAAAGACCGTGGAGGCACACGCCTTCCTCCTCCCTCTTCTGGCAACTTCAGGTCTGAAGATCAGTCGTCTGGTCCCAGGCTGCAAGGAATCCCCGAGAGCAGCGGGCGATCACGCTTCCGAGGATTGACTTGGCGGTAACCGAGCAGGGGCTCTCAATGGCCACGCAGGCAGGGGCCGGTGGCGCAGAGGGATGAGGGGCTGCTGGGATCCAGTGCACTCCTTCTATGAATTCGAAATCTACTCCTCCAGGCAGAAGAGAGGTCACAGTGGGAACAGTGGCCCAATCAAAGTGAGCTCTCCTAAGCTAGAAGACACAGGAGCCCTGCGGGCAGGAGGCAGAGCGTGCGGGGGGACTGAACATAGCGCGCGGGGGCGCACGGGGCAGGCGCGCAGCCCGGCGGGGAGGGGGGGCGCCGCTCACGCGCTTTTGCCCGGGTTCCCGCAGCCCCAGATGGTCTTTGCCAGCTCTCAGTAGCCAAGGGTGGTTTCACACACACACTTGCACTTCGCTGAAGGGTGGCAAGGCAATCCCGCCTCCCGCCAGGCGTCCTTGGCGACGCTCTGCACCGGGGCCTGCCCGGAGGTCACGCTGAAAAGACAAAAGGGCAGTCGAGCCTCTGCAGCCAGTAGAAATATCCACTAGGCACGACCCCAGAAGAGAAAAATCCAAGAGGCTAAGTTGAGGACGTGAGCTTCCGCGAGGACCAGAGGGGATTGGTTGGGGCAGGATTTGCAGGCAGGCAGGCAGATCAGTAAGAGTGGAAAGGCCAAGGTGAGGGTGTCTGCGCCCAGGATACAGTTGGGGTGTCCAGGAAGAAGATGGGGTGGTGGGCGGACCAGTGGGATACGTTACTCCAAGACTGAGCCCAGGAGCTAGCTGAATGGCAGTCGTGTGTGCGCGCGCGTGTGCCAACCACTCTGGTCTCCCGGATACGCCGCAGCTCCGCAGCAGACACCTGATGGCAAAGGTGGAAGGAAAGCAGAACAGGCCTCCTAGGAGGGCGCAGCCCCTCGGCAGTCGCCCACAAGTGGGGTAGTGTCTTCAAAGTGCAGGAACTTTCCCCAGGTTTTGGATAGCGTCCCCCACGGAGGGCAGCCTCCACCGACGTGTCGACGCCGCCTGTGCACCTGACTCTGCGGCTGCCCCTAGGCGCCGAACTCCTTCCAGCCCCTGCCTCTCTCCTGCTGCTGTCCTCGCCTCCGGGTCCGCAGAGGGACTAGGGGAGAGGGTAGGCGGTGGCCGTCTCCGGAGCCCCGGGCAAGTGTCTAAACAATAGGACAGACGCAGCCGCCCAAGTCTCGCCGGGGCTGTGGGAAGGTGGGTTGTTGCTGCAACTGGCGTGGTCCGCTTGGGGTGCTGGGACCTGCGCGCTGCCAAACAAAAACCCCGGCCCGCGCTTCTCGAGCCGCCCGCGGGCCCCGGACGACCCCTTTCTTGCTCAGCACTCCCGCAGGGCCCGGCAAGCTCGGCAGCTCCAGCCCGCGCCCGGGAGCCACGGCGCTTCCATCCCTCGCCGCCACCGCTGCCGCTGCCGACTGGGCTAACCACCAGCCTCTGCCGTCCGGGCGCTTCCGAAATAAATAAGCCCAAGTCAGAAGTTAAGCAGGCGCGGCCTTTATATAGCCGCCCGAGCCCCCACCCTCGGCCCCGCCCCGAGCGCCCGGCGCCGCCCACTGGCTGCGCGCGGGGACCCCGCACCTCGCCGGGAAGAGGTGAGGCCGTGCTGCCTGCGCCAGGCGGCGGCGGGCGGCGCGCGGGGACGCACCTCAGCTGGCTTGCTCCCTGGCTCCCACGCCCGTTAAAGTTACCCGAGGGAGGAGGCTTGGGACCCCCCCCGGGCGGGCCTGGGGCGACCCGGGGGCCGAGGAGGTGGTTAGCCCGGACGCAATGGGGCAGGAGGACGGCTGGGATCACCACTCGTCTCCTAAAAAGAGCTGCCAGTGTGTCTGCTGCAGCCTTTGCCACAGGATCCTAAGGGGCTGCTCACTGTCTGCCAGGCAGCCAGAGACTGAGATGCGGGGAGATCATGATTTTTTAAAAAAAGAAGGGAAAACATGCGGAAATAGAGCTGCCTGCGCTCACAGACACACTCGCGTGTATTTTTGGGGAGCTTGAAAGTTCAGAGTTTTTGCAAGTTGGAGAGTCGCCGTGTTTTCAGCCTCCTTGCCAGTCTTCCCTGCTCTAAGCCACCCCCTTCCGCTTAACCCTTTCTTTGAACTCATACTCCTAACAGCATGCTCCGTTGACGCCTTGAATATCCAATGCGCTCACAAAACTCGAGGGCTTGAATATGTCTGTGTGATTCTACTCTCTTAGGCAGGGAAGGAGAAGGGGTGGAAAAATCCCTAGCAACGCGCGTAGCACCAGAAGGTTTCCCTTATTTTAGGGCACTTCTGGTTTTTGGGTTTTGGGGTTTTTTTCCTGTTTTTTGGTTTTTTACCAGTCTCTGTTCCAAAGAGTTATTTCCTTGGTTCTACTTGTCTCTGTAGTGTGACGTGTGTCTGACAACAGCTAGGGCTGTCCCACGCCCTCCTCTCCCCTCCTCAGGCAAAACCAAATGTCACTGTTGGTTTTTAACAGCATCTAAATTGAGTCCACACTTTCCCTTGAATTGAAAACCACTCATGCCATTTTATTTTGGGTCCCCTGTCACCTCTGTGGTATTCGTTTTGCATGAATTTGTGCAAGGCTGGAGCTTAACACCAGTGCCATGATATGGTAGCGGTTGGTCTCTGCTTCTCCCTTTCTGAGAGTAACACCTTTCTAAATCATCTTTGTGTTGCCAGCATTTAACACAATGCCTCAGCCAAAGTAAATACAGCAACAACTCCCCCATAGTAGGTGCTTTGAAATGGATACCTTTAGAATGATCACAGGCACACAACCAGAAATCTCTCCAATATTCTCATTAGCTTGTCTTTCTTTTTTGCAGGTTAGAGTTTCCTAGTTCTTTCATAGTGACTGCCTTTGCCTACTTGTGTCTTGCTGTTGTCCGAGAAAACTCAAGCCCTTTAGGTGCAATTCCGAAGTCCTTGGGATAATCAGATCCGAAATCTTAGGATGACTCGGTTTATTGACTCAGATTTATGTTACTCTATTCCTTTAAGTGCTTAAAAACGTTTAACATTTATTAACTCATTTGTCCTTCTAGATCTTGCCTTAAAGGTACATTATATCACTTCCTTAAGAAAGAGCAAGAAGAAGCCATAGGTCACATCTTCCCAAGAGGGAAATGAGATAAAGAGCAAATATCAATCATTGATGGAGCGCTTTTACCCTTGTGAATTTTCTTTACTCCACGCCAGTGAACTGTGATTAAAGTATTACTATGTGAACTCTGGCAGCCTAATGGGTAGTGAGTCTCAGTTCAATTCCATCAAGGGGTCTGAGGGAGAAAGATGGGCAATCTCCTCCTTGTGATTTACTGCCTGTGGGGAAAGATAGCTGTGAGTCCTTCCTGGACAGTGTGAACTGTTGAGTGTGATTCTTTTTTTTTTTTTTTTTTTAGTGTGATTCATTTTAAAGCACCATGTTGATATTTTGTCAACAACAAAACATGAGCATTTTAGTCATTTCCCACCCATATACCTGGTGTGTATTTTAATTGAAAACTCTTATCTCTGCATTTCAAATATTCATAGGCAGTATTATCTACACTGCAGAATGACTGTTAAACATAAGCCCAAGTTTGATTTTCTTCTCCCCCCACCCCTGGATTACTTCCATTCTCTATAAAACCAGGAAAAGAGCTGAAAATAGCATCCTCAGCAAAACTCCCACAGAAATATAGATATATATAAACTGTAATGCAACATTTCAGTAAGATTTACCCAATGGGCTTAATTAAAGGGAAATAGAAAGACTATGTAATTCCTGAGAAACATGACACAGTGATTTTATTGCATTATATTTTATTTTAAAAAGGGAAATTACGTAGGTGTGTGACCAGGTGTTTTGCTTTTAAAACCATTGCTTTATCATAATATTTATTATAATACTGTCTGTATCACTGAAGGATGTCTGTTGAGACCTGTTGTTGTGCCTTGATAACATTAACTCCCTGTCAGTGGCCTTTTTCCTGTATTGTTTTGCTTTTCAAATACATCCTGTATTTCCCTTTCACTCTTAAAACCCAGCCCAAAGAAAACTTGTGGTGCCTCTTGTTACCACATGAGGTCTCCATAAATCCTGACCTAGACTGAAGCAAAAGTAGAATCCATTATAAGTCAACCTCCTAGTCTCCTCTTATCTGGAGGAGAAAGGGATCTAATTGTTGTAATAATTTAGAAGATAAGTTGAAACCATTAAAACTCTACATGGTTAAAAAAGAAAAAGACAAAGAACAGAAGGGGGACGACCACCATTCTCCAAGTTTGCATTTTCTTGGGAAGAAGAGGGGGGAAATTGCAATATTGAAATACATAGACAGGTAATGGGAATAAAAATAGGGAATTGATGAAAAGGGATGAACTTGATTAAAAAAAAATAACTGCTACCTTTTGTTAATCAATGGGGGCAAAGTAATGACATTCATCAAATTCATGAAGCTTACCCATTAATTCCTAGTTTTTTAGTTGCTTTTATGTTATTTATTTCCTTCTGTGACAAGATGCATTGGTGATGGTTATATAATTTTTCTCAATATCTTTGTACCAGAAATACAAATCTAATATCACAGGGTTAAATTTAACTAACATTTTCCTCATGCCAACTAAAGTGTCAAGTTCTTTGAGTTATACCCAATGCACGATTAAAATGCTTTAGTTATTTTACTCTTTAAAGGAAATGACATTGGTTGTCACGCACGCATAGCCAATTAACTAGTAAGACTGAAACTGGAATACAAGTCCCTGGACTCTAAGCTTGTATTGACTCTCACCCTTGACTGTGGATTCTCATAAACTCCTGGAGATAAAGGGAAAAGACTATCTCTCTAATGTAAGGAGATGTTCACTTCTACAGATAGTGTTTTATCCACTTCCTAAACAACATGCCTCTGGAAAATCCTATTAATTTTGAGAAACAGTAATAGTTATAGAAAGGGTTCAGGCTGCTATGAGTCGTGCTCGACTTGTCAGCATTCAACAACAACAGAAAAAAGGGGAGGAAGAGACCACTGAAACAACTCTCCAAGGATATAAGGCCCACAAGCCTCTGTGAATTTGTTGTTGTTAGTTTAAGTAATGTTCCACACATCGCATCCTAGATAGGACAGAATAAGACCCTCATCAATCCTGTGCCTTCCACACAGTCTGCTGTGCTCAAGCCCATTGTTAAGAGTCCTCATGCCAATCCATCACCTTGAGAATCTTCTTCTTTTTCAAAGAGTTCCTATTTTTCCAAGAATCATGTCTTTTTCCAGGGTCTGGTTCTTTTTTACAATATACTCAAAGGATGTGAGATGAAGTCTCGCTATCCTTGCTTGTAAGGAGTGCTTTGACTGCACTTTGGCAAATGTTTGTTCTTTTCATAACTCATGGCTTTCTTAAAACTTTTCAGAAATACCACAGTTCAGTCTTCCTTATACAATGTCCAACTTTCACATGAATATGAATCAATTGAAAATACCTTGACCTGAAGCAGGTGCATCTTAATCTTTAAACTGAAATCTTTACTCTTTAGGACCTTATAGAGGTCCTTGGTAGCTGATTCAGTGTCTTTTATTTCCCTCTGATGGTATTTCTCTTTTTAAAAAACAATTAAAAGTTTTATTGCTTTGTACACAATTATTCATATACATTGTGTCTCATGCATGTACATTGATTCAAATGCAATCATTCATTTACACTGTCTATCATTCATGTATAAAGTGGGATTTCCTCCCCTCACATTCTTTATACTAATAACTACATTGATGAGAGTGTGTAATTCAGCTTCTTCAAGTCTCATACCCTAAAATCTCCCTTTTAGATAGCCAATTTCTGGTTTGCCCATTCCTGTCAAACCAGTACTCTGAGGAAACAGGCATGTCTCTTTTGCTAAAGCATCTTCTGTTCAACTTAGATGGTTTTATTTTTTCACTGTTGATTCCATGAGTGTTAATTGTGAATGCAGATACATTTAAATCATTGACAACTTAACTCTTTTCTACATTTTTTATGATGTTAATTATAGGTCCAGTTGTGAGGGTTTTGTTTATGTCAAAGTGTAATGTAAAATGATTTGTTGTTGTTGTTGTTGTTGTTATGTGCCGTCAAGTCACCTGCGACTCATAGCGACCCTATGTACAACAGCCCTAAGGCATCTGACTAGCAGAAGTTGGGCAGCTTAGAGGACAGCCTCAGACCCCGCAGACCCATCCCATCTTCCCAGGCAATCGAAGACGCAAAAACCCCACGAAGTAAAATGAAGACTATATTTTTTGAGTTTCAATCAGTATTTCAAGTCATTTCCCTTTTAGCAAGCACATCAGTGTATCACAAGCCAGTAGTGAGTCTTCCTCCAATCCTGTTGCCACATTGTTCTTCAGATAGTCCAGCTTCTTCAATTATTTTTTCAGCATAGAAATTGAGTAAGGTAGTGAAAAGATTGACCATACTGTTGTCTTGATGCACACACTTCCTGACTTTAAACCATGTATCAACTTCTATTTGAAAATTGCCTCTCTATGTACACATTTCTCATAAGCACAATTCCATGCTATGGGATTCTTGTTCTTGCAATTTTATCTACAATTTATATAGTCCACAGTCGAATATTTTTGGCATATTTAGTAAAAGAATGGTAATGATCTTTTCTGCTTTCTGTTAAGATCCATCTGACATTACCAATGATATCCCAATTTCAATATCCTTTACAGAACTAAGCTTGCATTTCTGGCAGTTTTCTGTGGATGTGCTTCTCCACTTGGTGGTGGTATTTATTATTATTGTTGTTGTTGTTATGTGCCTTTAAGTTGCCTGTGACTAATAGCAACTATATATATAACAGCCCTAAACCCTGCTCTGTCCTGTGCCAGTCTCACTGTTTCTGACACACATACATCCATTACCCCAGTCAGTGATTCAATCCACCTCATAGAGGGTCTTCCTCTTCTGCACTGTCCCTCCACCCTCCGAAGAATGAAGTCCCTCTCCAAGGACTGGTCCCTCCTTGCAACATGTCCAAAGTATGTCAGATAAAGCTTTAGAATCTTTGCCTCCAAGGAGCAGGCTGGTTTAACCCTCCCCAGGATGAACCTGTTTGCTTTCTTAGCAGTCCATGCACCACAGCTCAAAGACGTCAATTCTCCTTCTATCATCCGTAGTCATTGTCTAGCTCTCTGATGGATAGCAAGTGGTTGCAAAGACCATGGCCTATATTAGTTGCACTTAATCTCCAGAGTGACACCATTGATCTTTAGTACTCTGGAGAGAGGCCTAGCAGCAGGTTTTCCCATCACAATACATCTTTTCATTTTTCTGACTGCTGGTGCCAAGATTGTTGACTGTGGAGCCAAACAAACTAAAGCTGTTCACAATCAATCTCATCACCATCCATTCTGATGCTGCCAATTATCCCAGTGGTGAGAATCTTTGTCTTCTTGATATTGAGCCTCAATCCATATTGAAGGCTTCAGTCCTTGACCTTCTGCAGCAAGCGCTTCAGGTTCTCTTGATTTTCAGAAAGCAGGGTTGTATCATCTGCATAATGCAGATTGTTGATGATTTGTTCCACAAATCCTGATGCCACACTTCTCTTCTTAGAGCCCAGCCACCTAGCTAATCTGTTCTGCATATGGGTTGAAAAGGTATAGAGATAGGACACACCCTGATGTACACCCTTTCCAATTTTTGAATCATGAAGTGTTTCCTTGCTCTGTTCTGATGACTGCCTCTTGGTCCAAGTATAGGTTTCGCATTAGCACAATCAGTTGTTCTGGGATTCACATTCTTGTCAGAGTCAGACACAGTTTGTTGTGATCCACACAGTCAAATACCTTTCCATAATCAAGGAAACACAGATAGACATTCCTCTGGTATTCCCTGTTTTCAGCCAAGGTCCGTCTAACATTAACTACAATATCCCTAGTACCACGACCCCTTCTAAACCCAGCCTGGACTTCTGGCAGTTCTCTGTTAATGTGCTGTTCCAGTCATTTTTGGATAATCTTCAGCAGAATCTTGCTTGCATGTGACAGCAATGATATTGTTTGATAATTTCTACACTCTGTGGGGTCACCTTTCTTTGGAATGGGAACAAATATAGATCTCTTCCAGTCAGTTGGCCTAGGGGTTGTCCTCCGGATTTCTTGACACAGCTTGGTGAGCCCACCTAGGGCAGCATCTATTAGTTGATATATGTCAATTGGTATACCATCTATTCCTGGGGCCTTATTTTTTGCCAATTCCTTCAAAGCTGTTTGAACCTCTTTCATCACCATAGGCTCTAGCTCATATGCTATTTCATGAAATTTTTCTGTGTCTGCAAATTCCTTCCAGTACAGTGACTCTATATACACTTTCCATCTTCTGTTATTTCTATGTTAACCACCATCACCAGGGTATTGACACCAATGTTTTGCTCCAGTCTCCCTCAAATCTTGCCACCACAAGTCTCTTACTTACTTCTCTAATAAACCTCATTCTCCATACCACCACTCTGAGTCTGCAAGTCAGCAATGAATAAATGAACCTCTTGCTATGGGTGGGGCACTACAGGCAGCATGGGCCTGGGTGTGGAGTGGTGAAGAGCTGTGTTATTCTCACTCCCTCTAGCCTTTTCAGAAAGACAGTCAAAGCCCTATGCCCTCATATGCCATTTCCCCCCCTAAAGCCATTTGGTGTCAGAAGGACTGGAATTTTTTGTTACAGACTCATGGATTGGTTTTGTGAATGTGAGATGTGTGGAGCTATACGCTTAAAATGAATATTATTTGTGTCTAAAAAGTGAGGGAGAAATCTAAAAGATTACTTTTGCTGTCACAAAGATGGAAAGAAAAGTTGTGAAGCTGCCTTACGACCTAAGACGAAATATATAAAGATGAATCTGAGAATCTTTAAAAAATATATATGATTTTTTCCCTTTGTATATCATAATGTTATGTTGATATATATTATAAAAAAGTAAACTTTTTGTTAATATAATAAGATATTAAAAATGATAAAGAGTTTTGTTGATTGGGGCACATTGTAATTAAAGAAACATATAAGCCAGTTGCATAATAATTGGTTATTCAAAAAGGGAAATAATTTGATCTAAAAGAATGCTTGTAGTAGTAGAATTTGACAGAGTGTGAAGCTCTGCTTAAGAAAGGCCTACTTAGTACTCTGAGCACAGTTACCTTTGCAAGCAGACAAGCACTTAAAGAGAGACTTTTGCAATGAAGCGGAGGCAAGAAAAAGCTGACACTTATGGTTAACTAATGGTGACCACCATGAGAGGAAGGAGGAAGCATCAGAACTCCCTTTCCAGGACTTTTAAAGTTAAAGGAAGTTGGCAAGTATGTTCAACTTGTAGTGACCACCTAGGTATACTTGAGGAATGGAATGAATGGATGAATGGAAGTGGGAGATAGGCAGTAATGAAGAGCCAGGCTAAGTTTGGACTTGTTCCTTTAGCACTGTCTCCCTAGCATGATGGATAGATAAATGAAGAAGGGTAACTGGTTTGTGGAACAGGGTGTCCCAGGAATCACTGATGTGCTGAGTTGGCACATGTGGGACTAAAGTTTGGTAAGGGGACCAGCTGGTCTGAAACAAGAAGATGTGTGGAGTTATGAGTTGGCAACTGATGCCTATTTGGACCTAGCCACGGATGGCTGGAGATGAAATGATTGGAACGCAAAAAGAAGAGATGTTTCACTCTATGATCTTGTGTTGATTGCTATGACATGAGGGTTTGTCCTGGACTGGACCTTTGCCCATAGATGCAGATTCAAGTGTAACAGAAGATGCTTCAGAGAAAAAGGCATACTTGTTTCCTCAGAGAACTGGTTTGATAAGACTGGGCAAATTAAAAATTGGTTAATGGAGGGATTATGACATAAGACCTAAAGCAGCTGGCTTATGTATTTTCCTATGTATAGATAATGGTAAGGGGATGATTGATCCTTCAGATAACGAGAAATAATGGCTAAGAAATGCCGGAGTGTGGGCTGTGATATTAGCCTAAAATTTGACTTTTTTCAGCCATTACAATTAGCCCCCTCTGGTTCCCAGCTACCTTAACTGTAGACAAATGGTCTTGGAAATCAGCATAGTCCTGCAAGTCATCAAAAACTGTGGGATATGGATAAGAGAAAAAGTGCTTTCCACTTGAGGAAGACTGGAGCAAGATCCAGGTGATGGTGATAGATTGTTGGCATTTCGGTGGAGAAACTTTGGAAAGGTATGACCTAAGGCGTTTTGCATTTGTGCTCACCACAGTTAATGGTTTTTGCTGTTCTTTTTGGATGCTTGAATCACACGCTGACTTATAATTGCTCTGAGGAAAACTTTGCTGGATGATTTGGATTTGACTGCTGAACTAAAACGAGAGCCTTGAGCTAATTTAGGAATTGTATCTCAGAACTTGGGCTAAAATCTGGACCTGTATCGGGTGATAGTCTTTGCCTCCTCCTCTCTTAAAATCACTTCCCTAATAAACCCCATTCTCAGTACCATAACTCTCACTGTGCGAGTCAGCAATGAATAAACAAACCTCTTTCTGCTGGTGGGGCTCTGCAGGTACCATCAAGCTGGATAACAGGCTCTTCAATCTGTTTTCTGCTTTGGAGTAGTGAGGGGCTGGACTATTCTCACTCCCTCTGGCCCTTTCAGAAATAAACTCATGGCCCTGTGCCCCTAAGCCGCATTTTCTCCCCTTTAGACAGTATCATGACAAATTATAGGTAACATTGAGAAGAATGACTTTAGAACACTTAACTCTGCTCACGGGAAATGCATACCTAGATCAAGAAGCTTTTGTCCAAATGGAGCAAGGTAACACTGTACGGTTTAAAATCAGGAAGGAAGTTGTCTTTGGTATTGCAGCACAGCTTCTAGCCACTAGGCCACCAGAACTCCCTGTATTTTTTGTAGACTAATCAAAATGAACTCTTTGGTGATGTGTCTAGATTTTCCTGGGTGTGGATTGATTTGCATGTCATGTCTTAGTGTTTGGAGCACTGCACCACATTTATTTTGGATCACCTTTTTCTCCAGAGCCCAAGCCAAGCTACAGTGGCCCAGCATGTAATTCTTTATGTCTTGAAGTTCCAAACGAATTCTCTTTCTTCTTTCCAGATTTCTGAGTCATTTTACTACATACAATCTGTTGACTTCTTTCCAGGCTGTGTGTTTGCATTTTAATGAGTTGAATAGAGAAATGTAAGCCTACACAACCAGACAACACCAAGTATCAAATGTTTTTATGTATTAATTTATTTAATCAGCACCATACATTTCACTAAGCATCATCCACTTTTTTCTACCACATATGATAAATTAAGGGAGAAAATAAAAACAAAGTCTTAGTTTTTAAAATAAGCTCAATAATGAAGAGAATTTTTTAAGTGAAATACAAATACTGTAAGAATTCAGAGAATAATGATTGCGGTTCTGGGCAGAATTGCAGCTTCAATAATTTTAATCACAAATGAAAGCAATTTGTAATGAGTAAGTTTTAAAAGTTAACTTTGTTTATGCATTTTTTAGTACCATTAAAATTCACTTTTCTTTTTCTAAATTTTCACTGATTTTAACATGTGAGAACAATTTTCATTTGTGTTTTTATATAACTACAACAAATAACATAATTTTTGTGAGTTGATTCTTCTATCAAAATAATCTTGGTTGAAGGTAGCAAGAACTAAATTAGTATTTTAGTGTGTTCATGTATGTAGTTTAATGAGAAGTTGAACTTAGTGCCTGCTATTTGTAAATTATCTTTTCTATGATGATTTGCATAAATTTTTGTAGACTTGATTTTCATTCATGTCTCATTTGTCCACCACACAAACAAATAAGCAGCACAGAACTCCCCTGTTCTAATGGGGGGAAAATAATACCCTTTGTTTCACATAATTAAGGAGAGTTTATCCTAAGAAGAGATGAAAGAGAAATTAAATAATCCTATTTATATGGAAAGAAGTGATAAAAAATAATATCCCAAGTCTGGTTACACTCAACTCAGTGATTCCTGATTTAATACTTTTCAATTGTTGGGGTTTTGTTTGTTTCTTTTGCATTTCTCCATCTCACTTTTTGTGGTTTTTTTTAAATAATCCTAGACCAAAAAAAGAACACTTATACATTTATTCACATGCATAGTGTATATTAACAAAACTTTACAGTGATTTTATATATTAGGGTGAAAGCTTTCTTTAGACCTTGGATCCCAGAGTTAAAATTCTTGCTTTAGTCTTCCTTGATTTTGTTTGATTATAATTTTTTATTGTGATTTTTTAATGAAAGTTTACAGAAAACTTGAATTTCCATTCATTCATAGTTGCACATTTTCCTCTTTACTCCCTTCTCTCTAGTTCACTTTTCTCTTTTAAAAATCCATTCAACTGTTGCAGTTTACTCCCTCCCTCCCACCCCAGCCCGCTTTGCTATGCACCTCTTATTCGGGACTGTTGTCATGTAAATAGTGCCTAATCATATATTCCTTTTAAACAAGTCTTTACCTCATGTGTTCCAATGGAGTGTTCATTATTTACCCCCTCTTTTCTTAGTTTCCCTGCAACCTCAATGCCAGTCCTGTTTTATAACAGTAGTATTATGTAGTATTTGTCATTTTGTGATGGAGTGACTTTTGTGACTTCATTTACTTTATCTATAAAATAATATGAGCATGTTCCCCAATAACTTTGTCCCTCAATTTTCTTGCCTCTAAAATAATATTGTTTTCAAGGAACATTAAATAAGAAAATAGAGTAAACATTTGGAATAGTGTCTGCACATAGTAAATAGGATATTATCACTAGTATCTCCATTTTGTACACAAAGACCATCTGGTTAAACAGATAAGCAAAGCTCACGTTTAAGAAATTGATATGAAACATATATTGCAATAATTTATTTTATATTAAGATGAATTTGATCTAAATTTTCTTTAAATACTTTTGCAGAATTGTGTTTCTGGGCTAAAGAATCCAGGAGAGCCTGTTGAGAGCACAGAGGAAGACGTTTATTGCTTGTCACAGAGAAGCTACTTTGGAGCTCAGGAATATTATCACTCAAGCATCCTACAGAATTGGAAAACAACCCTCTGGGAAAATAAGACTCCCTATATTAGATGACCTATTTCCCAAGACTGAAGAGTCAGTGGGACAAATCAGACTTAGCACTTGTTGGCTTGGTTTTTGTTTAGTGTTGGATGTTGTGAATTTTTGTTTGTTTGATTTTAATAAAAGTGAACTAAACATTGTTTTTATAGTTATGACTTCACAAAAAGATTTAGGATCAGGAAAACTAACTTCAAGCCCCAATTGAATGAAATATTACCCATCTCAAAAATTATAATTATCACATTCTAGGCAAATCTACACAGTCAAATGCTTTAATAAAACACAAATAGACATACTTCCAGTGTCAATCAGTATCCATCTGACATCAACAATTATATTCCTGGTGCCATGGCTCCTTCTCCATCCAGCCTGAACTTCTGGAAAGTTTCTATGTATTGTTCTAGTAATTTTCAGATTATTTTCAGCAATATTTTGCTTTTATACAATATTAATAACATTATTCCATAATCGCTACATCCTATCAGATCACCTTCCTTGGCAATAGGAACAAATATATGGATCTCTTCTGGTAATCGACCACCTAGTTGTTCTCCAAATATTTTTTTTTGCACACTGATGAGAACATGCAGGACTTCATCTGTTAGTTGAAATATGCCAATCAGTATCCTATCAATTCCTGGGCCATTATTTTTTGTCAATGCCTTCAACACAGCTTGTACCTTTTCTTTAATTACTTTTGGAAAATATATTAGATAATTAGAATTTTTACCTTCTGTTGACAAATTTATAAACTGGTACAATCACTATACAAAGTACTACAGCACTTCCTCAAAATACTAAAACTGTAATTAAGAGAAATCCAGTAATCCCATTCCTAGTCATCTACTCTGGAAAAATGATGAAGATTAAGGTGTGTCTGATTCAGGCCATGTTTTTTCCCCCCAATCACCTGCTATGCAACTGAGAGCTGGATAATAAATAAGGATGATAGAAGAAGAATTTATGACTTTGAGCTGTAGTGTTGGAGAAGAGCACTGAATATTACAAGTACTGTCAAAACAACAAACAAAGTTGTCTTGGAGAAAGTGCAGCTGGGGTGCTCATTGGAGACAAAGATGAGATAGCTTTGTCTCACATACTTTGAGCATGTTGCTAGCAGGTACTATTCCTGAAGAGGGACATCATATTCAGAAATACTGAGGGACCATGAAGGAGAGGAAGACCCTCAACTAGGTGAATTGACACAGTGACTGCAGCAATGGGCTCTAGTGTGTCAGGAAGTATGAGAATGGCACAGGATAAGACAGGATTCAGATCTGTTATTCATAAGGTCGTTATGGGTTGTACTCAAATCAAAGACACCTACTAACAACAACATTAACAACAACCCTGGAGAGCTAATACAAGAGACATGAAGAAATGTATGCACTTCTGTGTCCATTGCAGAGCTGCTCACAAAATAAACAAGATAACTTAAGGACTCATTAATGGATGAATAGATGGATAAACAAAATGTGCTACATGCAAACAATATAATAGTATGTAGTTATAAATAATTATGAATTTTTAACATAGGAGGGTATTATGCGAAATTAAATAAGTCAATAAAAACTACAAATTTTTAGTGCAGCAGACAGAAGGAAGGTGATCTCCTGCTGCCATAAACATCAGCACTGCCAAGGACGATTATAAACTTCAGAAGAGGTGGGCACAGGCAGGAGAAATGCCCAGCAGGCTACTGAACACCTGAGAGGGCAGCTGTATAGAAATACATGGTGTCGCTATTCCCATTGACCATACACTAGTAGAGAGAGAGCAGCTTTCCTGTGCACCAGCACCAACAAGGGCAATTGCAAACTTTAGAAGAGATAAGTGCAGAAAGGAGAGATTCTCACCTGGCTGCTGGATGCATGAGAGGGTAGCTGCATGAAGAGTCAGGGCCCTGATCCTTTTGTACCTTCCCAGCTATAGAGAGAGCAGCAGCCAGGAGGAAATTGTTCTCAGGGCACACTGTGGTACACCGAAGACAAATTCTAGAAGAGGCAGGCAGCATTCAGGCGAGACTCCTTCAAGTATGTATTGATGTCAGAGAGAAGTGGAAGGATTTTAGGAAAGGTGAGCTTTCTCACTGAACAGGACAAGAAAAGACTCTTGGCATAGCAAGTTGCCCTTCTCTATAACAGGAACACTCTAGGTTCTAACAACTAACCCACAATATGGCAAAGACAAAGAACTATCAACTATCCATTCAGTTAAATAGAAATTGCCTAACACATAAAAGGAAAAACTTCAGATAATGTCAAGAAAGCACCAGAAAGCATCAAACATGGTGAAAAACAAAATAAGCCTTCTCCTAAAAAAGCGGAGCATAATATAGACTCAATGAATACCCCAGACACAAGGTATCATAAAATATATATTGATATGGAGTTAAATGAACATATACAGGAAAAGGTGTAAATGATGGTAGAAAGAACAGAGGTCATAAATAAAGTGAATATCCCAGAGACAGGTAACCAGAATAAATATATTAATATGGAGGAATATGAAAACTACAGAAGAAATTGCAGATGATGGAAGAAAAATTTGGAACTAAAGAAAGAAGAGATACAAGAACATAAAAAAAATTACAAGACAGAGAGGGTATAGCCAACACAGTGTTAGAAATAATACAAATGCATGAAAGCTAAATCTAGAGTGTCAAGATGAAATGGCAGAAGCTTTTAAAATACTGGAGAGACAAAAAAGTAGAACAGAAGAGATGGAACAGAAATAATTGAGCTGGAAGACAAAAACCTCAATGGAAACATACTAGAAGAAAAGTCAGAGAGGCAGATGAAGGAAATTAAGAAAACATTAGAATCATATGGGATAATAGCAAAAGGAAGAACATACATATGGTAGGATTTCAAGAATATGAGGAGGGGACGGAAATCATTGAGAAAATTATGGAAGAGATTCTAGGAGAAAACTTCCCAGGCTGTATGAGAAATGAGGAAATACAAATTCAAGGAGCTCAGCAAAACTCAAGAGACTATGCCCCAAAAGAAAATCATTAAAACATAGGCAAACTATCCAAAGTAAAAACTAGACTACTAAAAGCAGCTAAAAACCCCAAACCAAATCAAAACAAACAAAACACCAAAGAATCACCTACAAAGAAGAATCAATTAGATTAAATTCTGACGTCTCAGCAAAACCAAGGGAGCAAGAAGACAATAGGGTAGCATATACAGAAAGTTGAAAGAAAACAATTGCTAGATGAGAATCCTATACCCAGCAAAATTGTCTGTCAAATAAAAAGGAGAAATTAAGTCATTTTCCGAAAAGCAGGAACTTAAGGAATTTGTGAAAATAAGATCAATTCTACAAGGAATTCCAAAATAAGTCCTCAACATAGAGACACCAAAGGAAAGTAGATGGATGATAATGACAAAAAAAAATCTCAAAAAGGAAACACAACAAAATGGCAACAGTATAACCTGGCCTGTCACTCATCACACTTAATGTGAATGGACTAAATGTAACAAGTAAGAGAAAAAGTGTAGCAGAATGTGTAAAAAACCCCACAAAGTTCATCAACATTTTGCCTACAAGGGACATACCTAAGGAATGAGGAAAAAGACTAAAAATTAAGGTCTGGGAAAGAAAAAAAAATATCACTCACAAAAATCAAGAGTGACATCACTAAACTCTTATAAAGTAGACTTTAGGATTAAAACCACCATAAAAGATAAGGAACAACAGATCAAGAATACATAATCTTGGTCCTGAACCAAATGATAGATCTGCAAACTACATAAACCAATGGTTAACAATCTTAGAGGCTAAATAGCACCACAATAGTTGTAGGAGACTTTATTACACCACTTTCACCAGAAGATAGGTCATCTTGGAAAAAACAAAAAACCAAAAACTTAACAAAGATGCAGAAGATAGAAATTATAATCATTCAGCTCGATCTTGTGGATGTATTGAGGATACTTCCCCCAATAAAAAGTCAACTTAATTTCTCCTCAACTGCACATTAAATATTCTTTAGAATTGATCGTATGTTAGGAGAGACTGCAAGCCTCAACAAATTAAAAATATTGAAATAATAGAAAGTATCTTCTCAGACCACAATGAAATAAAACTAGAAATTCATGAAAAAGGGTAAAGCTTATAAAACCACCCAGGTTGAAGTTAAATAGCATGCAAAAAGAAATAAAAAAACCTGAAATTAAAAAGTTCCTGGAAACAAATGACAATTTAAAGACAAGATATCAAAACCTCAGGGATACAACTAAGGCAATCATCAGGGGGCAGTACATAGAAATAGGCACACACATAAAATAGAAATAAAGAAGCAAAATGAATAACTTAACTCATAACTTCTATCTAATAACAAAATAAAAAAATCTAATCCTCCTTCTCTATAAAAAGGACAAGAACGAAAATAAATGAAATAGAAAGCCGCAAAACAAGTGAAACCACCAACATAACCAGGAGCTAGTTCTTCACAAGGGTAAAAAAAAAAAAGAAAGAAAAGGG
Source organism: Elephantulus edwardii (assembly GCF_000299155.1). NCBI lineage: Eukaryota > Metazoa > Chordata > Mammalia > Macroscelidea > Macroscelididae > Elephantulus > Elephantulus edwardii. The sequence goes on from NW_006399785.1 coordinate 4,185,313, forward strand.
TCAATAAGATTCACAAACCATTGGCAAACTTAACAAAAGAAAAGAGAAGATACAAATAAGTACAATAAGAACTGATCAAGGTACCATCATAACAGAAATTGCTTATATTAAACTAATAATATCAGAAAATTATGAAAAACTATACTCTGATTAACTGGAAAACCTAGAGGAAGTGAAAAATTTCTTGAAACTAGCCCTCTTCTCAGATTGACACAGACAGATGAACTTAAACAGACCTTTCGCAAAAGAAGAAATTGAGTAGGTAATAAAAATACACCTCATTTAAAAAAAAGTACTAGCCCCAGTGACTTTGTGGCTGAATTTTACCAAGCATTCAGAAAAGAATTATCACCAATGCCATTCAAAGTATTTTTAAAAATTGGAAAAGAAAGAACACCCCCAGAATCATTCTATGAAGTAAGCATAATCCTATTACCAAAACCAGGCAAAGATATTAACAAAAAAAGAAAATTAAAGAGTAATATTTCTTTTGAATATAGATGCCAAAATTCTATGAAATCTTGGCTAATAGGATCCAACAATACATCAAAAGATTAATTCACCATGACCATGTGGATTCATAGCAGCTAGGCAAGGGTGGTTTAACATAAGAGAAACAAATAACGTAACTGTTGCATACTATCGAGTTGGAACCGATCAACAGGTGACACTCCAGCAGGTTTTCAGAGGTCGTTAATTGCACAAGAGGAGTTTCCCATCCTCATGGGGAGCAGCTGGTGGATTTTAACTATGTGCCTTTGGTATTGCAGCACAGTTTCTTACCACAAGGCCACCAGAGCTCCCTGACAACCTAATTACTCACGATAACAAAGCAAAGAACAAGAAACACATGATCCTATCAATTGATGCAGAAAAAGCCTTTGACAAAATTCAAGGCATATACATGTCTTTGGAATTTCTCATGAATAAATAATGGTATCAAGACAAAATTTAAATAACAGTCAAGCCTTAAAAGGTATACACTGTCATTATATATATTTATATGTAAAATTGTTGTTGTTGTGTACCATTGAGTTGACTACAACTCATATCCACCCTATGAACAATAGCTCTGAACCCTGCCCTATCACTATATCCTGAGCCAAATTTACTGTATCTGATAGACCTGCCCCCATTGCCACAGTCACATTGTAAATCCATCTAATCTGGGATCTTCCTTTCCTGTGTTGACCATCTACACTTCTTAGCATGATGTTCTTATCCAAGGATTGGTCTCATGGCTATGTGCCCAAAGAGACAGAGCTTCAAAATCCTTGCTTAAATGGGGCAACTTGCTTTCACCCTCTACATGACTAACCTGTTTGTTCTCCACAGTATGTTCAATACTCTTCTCCAGGACTACAACTCAAAAGCATACATAGATCATTGTCCAGCTCTCTGATACATGGTAAGCAATTGAAAAGATAATGAACTGGATCAGATACATCTTAGTTTCTGAACTGACAACATTGATCTCAGCACTCTGGAGAAAGTCCCTGACAACAGACCTTCCGAAAGCAACTTGTCTTTTGCTTTCCTAAGTGCTGATGCCAAGAGTCTTGATTGTGAATCAGAGCAAAATGAAAATGTTAACAACCTCAAACTCCTCTCCTTCTATCATGATGCCGCCAATTGACCTGGTGGTAAGAATCTTTGTTTTCTTGATCTTGAGATGCAATCCATATGGAAGAATGCAGTCCTTCATCTTCTACATCTGAAATAACAAGGATCAGGGAAAATTTTATTCTTAAAGTGTTGGTAGGACTAAAGACTGCGTGCAAAGACAGTGAGGGATGTGAAGCCATAGCACTATGGAGTCACAATTAAGGGTTTGTGTTACAGGCTGTGGGAGAGGAGTTTTTAAGTTCTTGGGAGGTGAACGTTTTATAGATGGGGCAGACTGAAATATGAAAATCATTACATTAGTAACTAAAGAGAGTATGATTAAATGATAAAAATGCAAAGAATATGTATGTATGTATGTTGTTGTTATTGTTATGTGCAGTCGAGTCGCTTGCGACTCATAGCGACCCTATGTACAACAGCCCTAAACCCTGCTCTATCCTGTGCCAATCGCATTGCCTCTGACAAACCCATCCTGATTACCCCAGTAACCGAATCAATCCACCTCATAGAGGGTCTTCCCCCCTGCACTGTCCCTCTATCCCTCTACTCTACCCAGCATGATGTCCCTCTCTAAAGACCTGTCTCTCCTTACAACATGTCCAAAGTATGTCAGACGAAGCCCCAGAAT
>NW_006399785.1:4187746-4208789 GCF_000299155.1 Elephantulus edwardii
GTATCAGGCACACCTTAGTCTCCAGAGAGACACCGTTGCTCTTGAGTACTTTAGAGAGGTCCCTAACCGCAGACTTTCCCATCGCAATACGTTTTTTTATTTCCTGGCTACTGGTGCCAAGAGTGTTGACCGTGGATCCGAGCAAACTGAAGCTATGAAAGTTGGCAAGGCATAGAGGGCATTTTTGGAAGTTGGAAAACTTTGTGCCTTTATAAGTGAGAGTATGTGAAGCATAGACACAAAGTAGACATAAGGATGAGGTGTGCGCAATAAGAGATATGAGGAACATAGAAAGGGATGATGTAAGAATGGGAGACAGAGGTTTTAGATTATCACATATCTTTCATTGAAAAAGAAACAACCATAATACTGAACACACTGACTGGGCATTTATAACACTATTCTTAATTAGTTAAGGGAGACCTCTCACAAATTATTCAAGCTTTCTGAGCCTTTCATTCCGGGTATGTGAAATGATGAGGGTGAACTAGATGGTTCCTAATGTCAGGCTATGGTTTCATCTTATGATTTCATCCATCTATGATGCTAATTGATTAGTTGATGGCTGTGACATTAGTTTATTCAATTATTTCAAACTAGGAAAATAGGTCTGAATGTTTGCTTAGATCTGAACACTGATGATAATAACAAGAGAAAACAAAATGTTTTCAGTAGCTTTAGTGTTCTCACTTCCGGGAATGCAACACCTGGCCAAGTTCTGAGTTGCAGTAGATTAGTGATAACAAACAAAGGGGAAAAAAGGGGGGAAACTCTTAAGTTCCTAACTCTTTGTAAAAATAAAGATTATTTTCTGCTATTATAAATGCAGTTATTTTGCTTATACTAAGAAAATTGTTAAATCGACTGAAAACCAATGCCTTTTCTTAGATCTATCAATATCAATGATCCTTGCACCCACAATATAACCAACCATCCCAAACTTAGAAATACAGCTTCTAAAGAGAACATAAACCAGTTTACCTGAAGCAGATGTTGTTGTTATTAGGAGCTGTCAAGTTGAGTATGATTCATAATGACCCTACAAGCAGCAGATCTAAACCCTCCATGTCATCCTCATCATCTCTGCCACACTAGAGCCCAAAGTTACAGTCACTATGTCAAACCATCGCATTAAAGATTTTCCTCTCTTTTGCTGATTCTGCACTTTTCTGAGCAAGATGCCTTTTCCCAAAGACTGGCCTCCAGCTACAACATGCCCAGAATAGGTGAAATGACGTTTTCCTTCTCTTCCCATGAGGAGCATCTTGGTTGTACTCTCTCCAAGACATTGTTGTTGTTTTTGTTGTTGTTGCTATGTGCCATTGAGTTCTAAACTCCGCTCTGTCCTGTGCCAATCGCACCGTCTCCGATACACCCATCCCAATTGCCCCAGTCACTGAATCAATACACCTCATTGAGGGCCTTCCCCTCCTGCGCTGTCCCTCCACACTACCAAGCATGATGTCCCTATCTAAGACCTGTCCCTCCTTACAACATGTCCAAGGTATGTTAGACAGAGCCTCAGAATTCTTGCTTCCAAGGAGTGGCTGGATTTGACCCTTTCCAGGATGAATCTGTTTGCTTTCCTAGCAGTCCATGGTACCCTCAATACACCTCTCCAGCACCACAGCTAAAAGGCATCAATTCTCCTTCTATCCTCCTTAGTCATTGTCCAGCTCTCTGATGCCTAACAAGTGATTGCAAAGACTATGGCCTGTATCAGATGTACCTTAGTCTCCAGCAAGACACCATTGCTCTTCAGTACTTTGGAGAGGTCACTAACAGCAGACTTTCCTATCACAATACATCTTTTAATTTCCTGGCTACTGGTGCCGAGAGTGTTGACTGTGGAGCCAAGCAAACTAAAGCTGTTGACAATCTCAATCTATTCACCATCCATCTTGATGCTGCTAATTGGCCCAGTGGTGAGAATCTTTGTCTTCTTGACATTGAGTCTCAATCCATATTGGAGGCTGCAGTCCTTGACCCTCTGCAGCAAGTGCTTCAGGTCCTCCTCCGTTTCAGCAAGCAGGGTTGTGTCATCTACATAACGCAGATTGTTGATAGATCTTCCACCAATCTTGACCCCACACTCCTCCTCATAGAGCCTAGCCTCCCGGATAATCTGTTCTGCATACAGGTGGAAAAGGTATGGAGACAGGACACATCCCTGGCACACGCCATTCCCAATTTTGAACCATGCAGTGTTTCCTTGCTCTGTTCTGAAGACTGCCTCTTAGTCCAAGTATAGGTTTCTCATTAGCACGACCAAGTGTTCTGGGATTCCCATTCTTCTGAGATTCAGCCACAGTTTGTTATGATCCACACAGTCAAATGCCTTTGCATAGTCAATGAAACACAGATAGACATTTCTCTGGTATTCCCTACTTTCAGCCAAGATCCATCTAACATCAGCTACAATATCACTAGTTCCATGACCCCTACTAACCCAGACTGGACTTCTGACAGTTCTTTGATGATGTGTTGTTCCACTCGTTTCTGGATAATCTTGAGTAGAATCTTGCTTGCTTGTGACATCACTGAGATTTTTCTATAGTTTCCACACTCTGTTGGGTCCCCTTTCTTTGGGATGGGAACAAATGCAGATCTCTTCCAGTCAGTTGGCCAAGTGGCTGTTCTCCAGCTTTCTTGGCACAGCTTGTGAGTCCAGGCATTTGTTAGCTGAAATATGAAATATTTGGTATACCATCTATACCTGGAGCCTTATTTTTTGCCATTTCCTTCAAAGCAACTTGAACTTCTTCCTTCATCATCATAGTCTCTTGCTCATATGTTGTTTCATAAAATTCTTCTGTGTCTGCCAATTCTTTTTGATACAGTGACTCAGTATGTCTCCAAGACATATTTTGTTTTATTTTGTTTTCTTGACAGTCCACTGGCTCTTTATATACTTTTCTTTAGCACTATGACTCAGAGGCATTGCTTCTTCCTGTTCAACTCTTAGATGGATAGCAAGTAATTGAAAAGACAATTCCTTGGATCAGGAGCACCTTATCTATTTTTATTTTGTAATTTTTTTAAAAAAGTATATTAGTTTGCTTACAAAGTTCATATACAGTATGTTTCACACTATTCTTAATTCACATTGTGTTTCATACAATCATTCCCATGCATTATCTTTTATAAATGTGATCACCGTTGGATCTTGCCTGTAATTAACCTGTCATTTCAGGTCCCTGCTGGATTCTTCCCATTTCCTTCACCCTCTCCCTCAACCCATCAAATTGTGCAACTCTCTGGTTGACATCCTTGCTCTTCAGCACTTTGGAGAGGTCCATATCTTCAAACTTTCACCAATCAAACAAATTTTTGAGTGTTTTTAATTTGTGTTTTCATTTCTTGACTACTGGTAACAAGGTTGTTGATTGTGAAGCTAAGTATAATGAGATCATTGACAATTTCTATTTTTTTCTCCATCTATCATTATATTCCCTATTGGCCCAGCAGTGAGGATTTTTTACGTTGAGATTTAGTACATACTGAAGGTTGTAGTCCTTGATGTTTGCAGAAGATATTGGATAGAGTGAAACAGGAGTTCTTATATGTTTAACTTCAAGGCATTCCTGGATATTGAGTGTGACTCATTTGGTCTTCATGGTATAGCAGGTAAGCACTCAGATGTTTAAAAATTGTTGGAGGGAGAAAGACACTAGAAGCTCCAAGTGTTACCACCTCAGAAACCCTATGGGGAGTCCGTTCCACTCTGACTGACATAAAGGGTCTTTGTGAGTCAAATCCATTCAATGGCGATAAGTCTGGTTTGTTTTTGAATGTCAACTTGCTTGAGAGTTAAAATTCCTTAAGTCTCTAGCCTTAAGGAATAGAGGTTAGTTCAGTTCTTACAAAAATGTTAAAAGGAAAAAATAATTCCCTGGTGTTTGATCAGAAGAAGGCAGAAAGTAACTATTTTGAAATAATGCTTATTTCTCAATCAATCTTCATGGCTATTCTGTGTGAGTTGTGGCTCCATTCCATGCAGAAGCACATCAAAGGAAAACATCACCCACAGTGATTAGTTCCATTATTATGGGATGAGCTTTCATAGCTGACAATAGGAACTGCAATGGTGAATAGAAACAATTACTGTCCTACTCTCAGGTAAATCAAGCGTATGAGCCTTGCTTGCCACATCCAAGACTTCATCCTGTTGAGTACAAGTCAACTCATAGCTGACCCTCGGTTGGCTTTTTGAGGATGTAATTTACATCCAAGATTTCCCTGCTTCTCTAAGAAGCTGCTGGTGGATTTAAAACCTTAGAGAGATATGACCTTTAGGTTGACAGTGTAACTCCCTAAAGACTATGCCAACAGAGTTCCCTTACAGCTCTGATTTCACGGCTATTTCAATCTTTCTGCACTGAACTTTTACACTGAAAGAACAGTATACTCAGCAGTCTCTAAAACATTTTCAATTATTGTGGTAAAGAGAGGAAGGGAATATAGAAATCCAGTTATACGCGTTATTATAATTGACCACAGAACATCAGATAGCCATTCCCCAGGAGAAGCATTTGCTTATCAGTTGTTCAGCAATACTTCTAGAAAATAATGATTTTCCTACTTTTTTTCTTCTCCACCTCTCCTGTGAGCTCTATTGGCCTAGCCCATAAGGAGGTGAGCTGTAAACCCAAAGGTGGAGCTTCCCTGGCTGTTCAAACCCATTATCTCACTTGATGGGGAAAGATCTCCTTCTGTTTGACTTAGGGTCTTAGAGGTCCAGTGGAGGGTCAGCTGTGAGTTAGTTCTGACTTGACAGTGTGGACTTTGAGTTTGATCCTACCTCCATCTACCAACCACCTCCCACAATGGTCGCAAGAGTAGCAGCAGATATGAGACATGAACATCTATGTTCATAGCAATGTTATTAAAAATAGTGTTATTAAATAAATAAATAGCAGCACTATTAAAAACTATAAGAATAACTACTAAGATGTGCATAAATATACAAAATGGGAAGGAAAAAAAGGGAAGGATGGAAATCACTAAGGTAGTAGTGTTTCGTAGGTGAACTGGATTGAAGGTGAGAGAATGAAAAAATTTAATAGTGACTTGAACTTATGGTGTAATATTAGACATAGATCAATGTAATTATATGAGATAGGGTCGCTATGAGTCGTGCTTGACTCGAAGACAATGTATAAGATTGATTGTATGAGAAAGTGTATACGAGGGATTGTATGGAACTTAACGTACGTGATTGAAACTCAATGTAAAGAAACTATTTTGTGAAAATAATTTTTTTAAATGGCTTAATCATGGCAGAAGGCATGGTTATGGGAAAAGAGTAACAAGGTTCCAATCACATAGGGTTACTAGGAATCATGCTCAATTGGATGACATCAATCAATAGCAACAACAATAGAGTTCTTTCCTGTTTTATCTGCTAATATACTTTTATCTGTCTCAGTCCTCACATGGGATCTGTATGCTTGTCTACTTAGAAGGGATTATGATTATGATCCACCAGGCTGCTCCTTGGAGGCAAAAGTTCTGAAGCTTCGTCTGACATATTTTGGACATGTTGCATGGAGGGACCAGTCCTTGGAGAGGGACGTCATATATGGGAGGGTGGAGCGACAATGAAGGAGGGAAAGAGATGGATTGATTCAATGACTGGGACAATGGGTTTGGTGTGTGGAATTAGTAAGACTAATTAGTGATCCATCTTTAGAGAGGGACATCATGCTTGGGAGAGTGGAGGGACAGCGCAGGAGGGGAAGGCCTTCTATGAGGTGGATTGATTCAGTGACTGGGGTAATGGGACTAGGTGTGTCAGAGACAGTGAGATTGACCTAGGCTAGAGCAGTGTTTAGGGCTGTTGTTATGAGTTTCAGGTGGCTGGACAGCACATAACGACAACAATACTCTAATATTACTTCATTTAAATTACTTTTTGTTGTTGTTTTTGTATACCAAGGTATCACTTCTGACACATACTAAGTAGACCAGAACAAAGCACTGTTTTGTCCTGCACAATCCTCACATTGCTGTAGTTGAAGCCACTATATCAATCTATGTTACTGAGGGTCTTGCTCTTTTTCTCTTACTCTGTATTTTCCCCAAGCACAATAACTTTTTTTTTTTTTTAAGGAATTTGTCTCTCCTACTACCATGTTCAAAATATGTGAAACTAAATCTAAACACCCTTGCTTCTAATGAACATTCTGGCTTCACTTATTCTGAAGTAAATTTGTTTGTTCTACTGGTAGTCTACAGTGACTTTTATGTTATTTGCTAATGTTGTTGTTGTTGATTGCCTTCGAGCCAAGCACGACTCGTAGCAACCCAATGAACAAAAGACGCGAAGCTCCTCTACAACTATGACACTTTTCAAAGTTCATAGAGTTTCAGAGGCTTGTTGTTTAGGAAGTTCAACTGCATCAATTCTTATTTAGTTTTCCTTTTCATTTAGTATCACATGTGTTTGGTGGAGCTCCCTTATTAAAACAAGCTTGGAAGCAGTAGTGGCATCCACTTCCTTAAATAGCTTGCCTCTGGAAACCCTATGAACCTGGAGAAAGGATGAAAGTCACGCAAGTGTTCAGGTCTTTCATTCATAGGGTTGCTATGAGTCTCCTAGGAATCGACAGCACTTAACAAAATAGAGAGAGACCAGTTGGCCTAGTGGACAGAAAGTGATGCTACCAAGCCAAAGGTGAGTGACTCTAATCCATGGCCCTCAGGCCTATTCTTATTTGTTTTTGGTCAAACATTCTTCTAGGTCGTATAGCTCTGGTGTGTCCACTTGCTGTACAGAGGTAATTCATGGTTACTGTGAAGCTGAACACTGTAATACTGATGTATCAAATGCAATATGGATACCCATGGTAGACAGTGATTGGTGAAGTTCCCCGATTAAAACAAGCTTGGAAGCAGGAGTGGCATCCACTTCCGTAAATAGCTTGCCTCTGGAAATGCTATGAACATGGAGAAAAGATGAAAGTCACACAAGTGCTGACTTTCGTTCATAGGGTCACTATGAGTAGCCTATGACTCGACGACACTTAACAACCACCACAACAGATATATTGTGTTATTGTGTGCCCCTGAGTCAGAAGTAATTCATAGCTGACCCTCCAGCAGAAGGAGATTGTCCATTCTTCTTTCACAAAGCAGCTGGTGAATTTGCAACTTCTTTGAAAATATCATGCCTATAGTGTGTCAGTGACACCTTAACCTTGAAAGTGGTATCTTTGTCCGCCTCCTTCCCCCCTTTAACGTGGCCATTTATGGAAGACTATTGATTTCTTGAGCGTTGGGAGGTTTTTTTGGTGGGCATTGATTGAGGGTCCAAGAAAAATGAAATTCTGGACAACTTCACTTTCCCTTCTATTTATCATGATGCTGCTTATTGATCTGGTTATGAGAATTTTTGTGTATTTTTATGCAAAAATTTAATCCATAATGAAGGCTTTCTTTGCTCTTCTTTACAAAAAAGTTCTTCAGATCTTTTTAATTGATAATACAAAAAAAATGTCCAAAGCAAGCCAACAACAACAAAAAAACAAAGCCCCACCACCAACAGCAGAAAACTAAAACCAAACCCTATTTCCTAACATGGTCACCTTCACAGTTGCAAGGATTAGGACTTGAGCATTCCTTTTCTGGACATAATCCAATATACAACAGCAACTGTTTGAGTAAATAGTTCTCCTACTAGTTTACGGGACTGGGAATCATTTGATTAACTCAGGACAAGCAAGAAAAGTAAAATATGAGCTAAAATCAAATCACTACAGAGACAGTTGCCATTAAGTCAGGGTTGACTCATGGCAATGTCCTGTGTTTCTCAGTACAACTATACTCAATAGACTCTTCCACCATTGAGCTGTCTCAAGTTTCCAAGTCTTCCTTTGAGTCAAGGATCTGTCTTGGAAGAGGTGAGGACAAAGTGTTCCTTGGAGACAAGGAGGGTAAGACTTTGTCTCCCACAGATTAGGCATGTTATCAGGAGTGGAGAGTTTTCGAGAAAGAGAGGAAGACTCAGTGAGATGGATTAACAATTACTCCACTAATGTGCTTAATGACAGAAGAGATGGTGACTAGAATACAAAAGTGGACGGTATTTCCTTACAACTGTCATTTGAAGAACATCAAAATCTTATCTGTATTTATACTTACAGATGAAATACCAGCAGCCTTAGCTATTCAGGTAAGAAATGTGAATAAATAATCATAGTGCTTACAAAACTTTTTTCTTCCTCCATGTTAGTCACATACGGTAAGGATTCATAAATTGAAACCTAGTTAGTAGGCAATTAAAAGCTGTGGGACAATGTTGTCTCTCTGTATTTTCAGAATTAAGTTCCAGCTGTTTTGAGAAAGCAAGCAGAAGACTGAGAGGAACTACCAAGTATCCTGGGGATAAATAGGAAATAAACAGACACATTAGCTTCCGTTATTCTAAAATCCTTGTGCAATCAACAGTAACTGTAAATATTGTCACCAGAATAAAAGAGCTCAAATTTAGAAAGTAACCTACTTTGCACAGAACTAAGTATTACTTGCTCTGGATTATACTATAGTGTCTATGAAAATGAATATGAAAGCTAAACTTGAGGTAAGAGTAATGATATAGAGTATTTTTTTCATCCGTTTACTAATGAATTTTCTTCAATATTCATTCGATTTTGGAAAATGGACCATTTTTATTAAGGTAGTGTGTTTAAAAATATTGTTATTCAACCCATGAAATTACTATTATTTAACCCACAGGTTGCTATACGACATTGTGGTAATAAACAAGCCTCACTTATTTATGGTATGTTGTTGTTGTTGTTGTTCTGTGCCTACTCATAGAGACCCGATGTACAACAGCCCTAAACTCCGCTCTGTTCTGTGCTAATTGCACTGCCTCTGACATCCCCATCCCGATTACCCCAGTCACTGAATCAATCCACCTCATAGAGGGTCTTGCCCTCCTGCACTGTCCCTCCACCCTCCCAAGCATGATGTCCTTCTCCTAGGACCAGTCCCTTCTTACAACATGTCCAAAGTATGTCAGACGGAGCCTCAGAACCCTTGCCTCCAAGGAGCAGCCTGGTTTAACCCTTTCCAGGATAAATCTGTTTGTTTTCCTAGCAGTCCATGGTACCCTCAGTACGCCTCTCCAGCATCACAGCTCAAAGGCATCAGTTCTCCTTCTGTAACAACATTTATTTCTCAGGAATCTACCTGTCTGTCAAGTGTTGGCTGAGAGGGTTGTTTCATGGTTGCTTTCTTCTGATGTGTGCTTTTGGAGTAACTGCTTTCTCAACCATTGTCGATCACTGTAATGTCTGCCACAGAAATGAAAAGCTCCATGCTGACAGCAACATCTCCTTTTTACCAGATCTTGCTGGATTGATCCAGTCACATGCACCAGTTAATTTCAGGCTGAACAAGAGACGAAATCCTGTCAAGTGTTTAATAAGCTTAAAAGTGGAAATATTTGATGAACAACATTATAGACTAGCATTTTTAGGCTTTGATCCTAGCAAATATTCAGCTCATTTTACCTCTTTCAGGAAAAATGAGCTCCTCCTCCAGGATTTCAGTATAAAAGTCCCATTCGGCCATTAAGACAAGCTTAAAGTCTAGACTCTTTGAATATGGTGACTTGATTTCAGATTGAATTCAATTATGACTTTCTTGATTTTGGATACTAATGAACTAAAATGATCAATTACTATGTAGTACTCTTCAAACAGACAATGTATATTAGAGAAGGGGAAAATAATAATCTCCCTTTGGAAAAGCAAATAATTCATATAAACCAAAACTTTGAAGTCCCATCAGGTATTATTAATGTGAGGACTTTCTCCCTTTGAGAATGGAGTGAGAGTGTTCTCTGGTTCTGTAGAATCAGTAAGAATCTGATTCTACTTCTTGAAAGAAGATTGTGACAATCATTAGTTTTCTCCTTGATTAAGATATTCTCTACTTGCCACATCTGTGATGATCATTAGCTAAAAATATGCCTTTGACTGCTAATTAAAGTTCAGTGATTGAAACCTACTAGTTACACCAGGGGAGAAAGATGTGACAGTTGGCTTCGGTAAAACACCTACGGGAAACATTTACTCTGTCCTACAAGGTCTCTATGGTGATGGGGGAAACAGCCCAAGTTGTTCTCTTACTTTGCTTTTTGTCTATGGAACATTGAGTTAACTTTCTGTGATGGTAAATGTCCACATTTGTTTTCTAGATGTGAGTTTTAGAAAGTTACTTTTTCCTCCCCACTTTAGTATACCCGTACCTCTCCTAACAATATATTTAGAGGTAAAATGAACCTTTCCGATTTGGAATAGAGGATTTCTTTTTTTTCTTTCAAATGAATAAATTTGTATAGTAAAATAATAGATAGAAGTTTAATTTCTTTAAACAATTTAATTTTAGGCATAACTACATTTGTCTAGGGCAAGAATATGTATGGGAATGTCTAAATATTTAAATACTAAAAATGAAATTTTAAAAATTTTTATTAAATAAATATTTACATATACTTATCCTGTTCAACTAGAGTGCTCCTTAGAGGCAAGGATGGTGGAACTTTCTCATACTTTCAGCATATTGTTAAGAGGGATAGGTGCTTGGAATAAATTATCTTATTTGGAAAGATAAAAGGTTGCCGAAAGAGAAGAAAACTCTCGCCAAGGTAGACTGACACAGTGACTCACAACGGATTTGAGTATATGAGAAAGTATGAGTATGACACGGGAGATAGCAGGGTTCATAGGGTCACTAGGAGTTTTAGTCAATTTGACAGAACCTACCAACAATATACTACACATCATTAAATATAAAACCAATAAAGCCAAAGATGAAGAAATTCACCCAAGGACTAGCATTGGGCTCAAATGTCTCAAAGATGATAAAAATGGCTTAAGACAGGACAGAGTTCAGATCTGTTGTTCATAGGGTTGCTAGAATTTGTGCTCAGCCCAACAGCACTTAATAACAATAAGCAACTTTTGCAGTCTGAGATGTAACGAAGATGCATTCATAATAACAACTGATGACTGGAAATCAAAAGTTGAAAAGAAAGAAGGACTAGTAATTGGAAAATACAGACTGGGTGACAAATGAGACTGGATTTAAGATGACAGAATTTTGAACAATCCATAATTTATTTTCTAAATTAAAAAAAAATCATACACCCATACACTGCAACCTCAGAGGTACACCGTTCAAATCCACCAGATGCTTTGCTAGTGAAGGAGGGGCAATCTCTTGTACGGGTCAGATCTGATTTGACAGTATACACACACACACACACACACACACACACACACACATTGAAAAAACATAGAGGTGCGGGGAGGGGGGGATTGTGTACCAATGAGGGAGTTTTTCTTTTGCTTTTCAAGGAGAGGAGCAAATGGGGGGGAGGGGGGAGGGGTTTGTGAGGGGAGAAGGGTGCAACAATGAATGAATGGAATCCCAAAATCTCTGTAGATGTTCATTGAAATGAAAAATAAACAACCTAAATTTAAAAAAAAATAAAATAAAGGTAGTAAGAAGTTAAAAAAAATAGCAAAAATAAATGATGTTTGTATAAGTAGACCTTGCCTGATGGACTACACATGAATCAGGTTGACTTTATCTGTGGGAAGAGTTGATGGAGAAGGTCAATACCAGCAGTCAAAGCAACATAGCAACAAAGAAAGATAGAACTGAAACATTTTGGGAGGTAGCACATGATCAAGAATCAATAGCAATGAAAGAAGAAATTCAAGCCACTCTGAAACTATTGGTAATAAATAAAGTTCCATGAATGAATGGATTATTAATTGAAGTGGTTTAATACATAGATGTAATCTTGGATATGTTCACTATCTATGTAAGAAATTAGGAAGAGAGATACTTGTCAAAATGACTGGAAGTAGTCCGTATATTTTCAATTTCTGAAAAAGACTATCCAACAGACTTTGGCAATTATTAAATAATATATTAACATCACATACAAGTAAAGTCTTGCTGAACATTATTATTTAAAAATGGCAGTACATGAACAGGGACATTCCAAAAATTCAAGTTGGAATCAGAAGAGGCCATTGCAAGAGGGATATTACTGCCAATATCAGTTGTGTCTTTACTGAAAGTAGAGAATATCAGATAGATTTTTACTATTCTTATTATTAGGTGCCATTGAGTAAAATATGACTCATAGCGACCTTATAAACTCCTGTCATATCCGGTGCCAACCTCACAATCTCTGACACACTCAAACCCACTGATGCAGTCAATGTATTAATCTAATTGGTGGAGGGTCTTCCTTTACTGTATTTCCACCTTTCCAATCATGATGTCCTTCTCCAAATAATAGCCTCTCCTAGTAACATGCCCAAAGTATGAAAGATGAAGCTCCACTATCCTTGCTTCCAAGAGAAAATCTGACTTCACTCTCTCCAAGACATATTTCTTTGATCTCTTGACAGTCCATGGAATATTCAGTACTCTCCTTCAACAACATTATTCAAAGGCATCAATTTTTCTTCTGTCAACCTTATTCATCGTTCAGCTCTCAGATTTATAGTAGATTATTGAAAAGACCATTGTCTGAATCAGGCGCACATTTTTTCTCAAACTAAGAATATTGTTTTTCAGTGATTTGGAGAGGTCCCTGATCAGACTTTCCAAGTGCAATATGCCTCCTGATCGCCTCTTGAGTGCTGGTGCCAAGTGTGCTCATTTTGGATCCAGAAAAGATGAAGTAACTGATAGTTTCAATCTTAGCGCTGGTTCCAAGCGTATTTATTGTGGATCCAAGTAACATGAAGTCACATTTAGTTTCAATCTTTTGTCCATATACCTTGATATTACCTATAGGTCCAGAGGTGAATATTTTTTGCTTTCTTGGTGTTGAAATACAATATCGAAGGCTGTGTTTCAAATCCTCTTCACTTTCAACAGACAAAGCAGTATCATCTATATATTAAAGGTTATTGATGAAACTTCCTACAATCCTGAAGTCATATTCCTCTTCATAGAGTCCATATCTTGACTCATTTTCTCAGAATAAAGATTAAATGGGCCTGAGGAAAGAACACAGCCCTGAAGCACACCTTTCTTAATTTTCAATCTGCAGTGTTCCCTTGCTCTATTCTCACAACAGCTTCTTTGTGTAGGAATAGGTTTGACAAGAACATGGCTAAGCGTTCTGGGGTTCCCATTCTTCTCAATGTTAGCCATAATGTATTAGTGATCCACACAATCAAATATTGGAAGCTGGAGTGGCATTTAATTCCGAACAACATGCCTCTGGAAACTCTATGAACTTTGGTAAATGTCCACAGTTATAGAAAGGCTTCAAGCCTTTTGTTCATAGAGTTTCTATGAATCATACTTGACTCGACAGCCATCAACAACAACAATCAACAACACAGTCATATGTGTTTGCAGAGTTAATAAGGAAAGTTTATTTCAAGTTAAGTCAAGAAAGATGTTTACATTTTTTTTTCAATTGACTGTGTAAAAACTCTCGATTGTGTGGGACATAACAAATTATGGCTAACACTGAGAAGAAGAAGAAAACCGTAACAATTAATTTTGCTCAGGGGAAGCTTATACATAGATCAAGAAACAGTTGTTCTAACATAAGACGGGCATACTGCATGGCTTAAAGGTATAAAAGATGTGCATCAAAGCTGTTAACTTTATCCATACCTATTCAAACTATACGCTAAGGAGATCATTTGAGGAACTGGGTTCAATAAAGAAGAATGTGACATCAGGATTGAGGGAAGATTTATCATCCATCTATGTTAAGTAGATGACACAAACTTCCTTGAAGAATGTGAAAAGAGCTTGTAGCTCTCTTTTATTATGGGTTTGTTGGCAAAAGAAGCCAGTAGATGGGGAAAAAAAGACATCATGAATGAAAAGGTGGAGAGTCAGAGAAAAATAAGAAGACCTGCACCAAGATGCAATGACTTTAAAATTAGTCTTGATTTACAAGTCTTTATTTGTGCCTCAGTTATCATTTTTTTTCAGGTTATATTCCAAGTAGACCAATGTTCATGTCAGCCTTACTCACCACAGCAAGAACATGGAAAAATCCCAAATGCCCAATTGCAATGGAATGGATTGAGAAATTTTGGTATATCTACATAATGGAATACTCTACAGCACTCAGGAGCATTTTATTTGTTGATTACTACCTAACATGGGAGGGACTGAAGATCATTATGTTAAGTGAGCTAACTCGGTTTCATAAGGACAAACACTGACTAGGGCCATTATTGTAGAGCATATACGAGGATCCGAAGGGAGGGTGGCTTACATATAGAGTCACACAGTTTAATGGGTGGAGGGAGCGATTAGTAAAGGAAGAGGGAAGGATCCGGTGTGAAAAACAAACATGAATGTTGTATGTAAAATGGAAACCAGTATAAAATAAAATTTAAAAAGTAAGGAAGACTTTAGCATATTAGAAATATGAGGACAGGTCAAGATAGGTGTTAAAGTCAGACTCAACATAGTCAAACAGAAATAAAGAAAAGCTGAGAGAGGGAATATGAAGAGCAAGTCTCTAACATTGCCTGGTCCATTTAAGGAGAACATGGCAAGCCCCAAAACGGAAATGGAAAATAAGGTAGTGACACCAGCTAAGAGAACTAATCAGAGCCTTCGAACAATAAACTGATCTGAACCAAAGCAGTCACACCAGAAGGTAAACAGTCTCACGAGACCTGTAGTGAGACCATACAGTGCCCAGTCTCAGTCTCAGAGATTTTGAGCAGATGGAGCAGAAGTAGAGAAAAAGAGAACATCTTTATTTCTTCTACCCATGAGATGTGAGGAGGGAACTTATTTTCAACTCTTTTTTATTATTTTGTATTTTTTTTAAATTAATTTTAATGAAAGTTTACAGAGACTTAGAGTTTCCAGTCATTCATAGTTACACTTTTCTCCCTGACCACCCTCCTTGATGAGTAAAAGAAAAACTCTTTCATTGCTATTCAATTCCTCCCCGCAAGTCCTTTGCACTGTGCAGCCTTCACTCTTCAATCCTGTCATGACAATAATACCTAATCATATATCAGTTCTCTCCCTCATTTGTTGTAATGCAGTATACATCATTCCTCAACTTCTTCTCTGTCTTCCCTAAACCCCAATGTCAATCCTGTTTTACAATAGTGGATCTATGCAATATTCATCCTTTTGTGACTCAGATATATCAACTCTTTAAGATTGCCTTTCCTTTCTGACTTTAATTGTCTTTCTGTCAGTATCCTGGCTACAGAACCAGGGCTAGGAGCCTCTTAGAATGCCAAAGAGGAGCCCTTTGCTTTAATCAATCTCTTTTCCTTGCTGACTAACCATTGAATTCATTTATTTATCCTGTTGTGGTCTACCAACTCCATTCCTTGTGGAGACCTAGCGAACGCTGCCTGTGAGCAGTCAAGTAACCCCTGGTACTGACATGCCTGGTACGTGTCAATAGGGAAGGCTGAGTAGTTAGTAGTGGAGAGCCTGTATCTGACAGCAACAACAACATCATGCTGTGATCTTTATAATATGGAGAAATAAAAAAAATGTACATAAAATTTTGATTTTTATTGTGAAGTGCCAGTTATTTGATTCCGATTCTATGTGCAAACTAAAACAATGTCCATTCTTGTGCCATCTTCAAAATGCTCATTTTGTATGAGCCAGTTGATACAGCCATTGCGTGAATTCATTTGTTGTTTCTATCTGCTCTGTTTTTAAAGTCTTTTTATAGTTTTGTTGTTGTTGTTATTGTTAAGTGTCTTTGAGTTGTAGAGACTCATAGCGACCCTATGGACGAAAGTCCTCAACGCTTGTGTGACTTTCATCCTTTCTCCAGGTTCATAGGGTTTACGGAGGCAAGGTATTACAGAAGTGGATGCCACTCCTGCTTCCAAGCTTGTTTTAATTGGGGAGTGCCACCAAACACTGTCCACCATGGGTAACCATTAACACATTTGACACATCAGTGTCATAGTGTTCAGCTTCACAGCAACCACAAGTTACCTCTGTATGGCAAGTGGGCACACCAGGGCTAGGCTATACAACCTGGAAGAATGTTTGAACAGAAACAATGAAAAACAGGCCTGAGGGCTGCGTGCTCAAGGGCTCTTCAGTAGTTTACCATTCCGGCACTCCCAAATGATGGCAACCTCTGGGCCAGAGACCCCCAGTTCATCTTGCAGGTCTGCTCTGTCAACACCCACATGTGGGGGGAAAAAAGCTGTAAGCTCCCGAGCATTCCATCCTGGCCTTTCTTCCAGAAGCCAGAGGCCCCTCTATGTTGATTTACATAAAAATAATCCCTATGCATTTTGTATCTCTGGCTCTACTATATCAAGCATGATGTTTTTCCTTGGGAATTATTCTTCTTGAAAGTGAAATAAAGTCTCTCCATTCTCAGTTTTAGTGAGTTTGTTGGTAGTACTTTCTCTAAGACAAGTGTGTTTGCTCTTCTGTAAATTCAAATTATATTTAATATTCTTTGCCAAGCCCACAATTCAAAGGTTTCAATTTTTCTTCCAACAGCCTTAGTCACTGTCCAGATTTCACAAGCATATAAAATGATTGAAAATACCTTGGCTTGGCTCAGGCACATCTTACTCCTTCTTCAAATGACTGCTTTACTCTTTAACACTTTAAGCACTTTAGCATTTTGCATATTTAATTACGCAAATTCTGAAGTTCTGGTGGTGTAGTTTACAGGGAGTCATGCTGCTAACCCAAAGGTGACCTCTTCCTGGGGGTTCAAATCCACCAGCAACTTGATTGGAGAAAGATGGATAATCATCTCCAAAGTGATTTATAGCATCTGAAAACCTACTGGAGAGTCAGGAATGAGTCAATTCTGAACTGATAACAATGAGTTTAAGGCTTTGATGTTTCATTGTTTTCTGCAGTCACACTTTGAAATTTTCTGTTCAGTTGATAGAATTTATTTTCTCCTCTCTAGTTACTCTACTTTGAAGAGGAATTCTGAGTATTTCCTGACATTTTGGTTTTATCTTTGTTTCTTTTTTTTCATTTTTACATTTCTCCTTACATGATGTTCTTGATGTTATCTCCAACTCATAAAGTATTCTACCATTACTGTTGAGTGCATCAAACCTGTTCTTGAAATGATCTCCTAATAAGAATGGGATAGAATAAAAGTCGTATTTTGATTCTCATGAAGATGTGTTATCAGTTGTTGTTAAGTGCTGTTGAGTCATAGATGACTCATAGCGACCCTATGAACAAAGACCTGAACACTTGCGTAACTTTCCTCATTTCTCTGCATTCATAGTTTCCAGAGGCAAGCTATTTTGGAAGTGGATGCCACTTCTCCTCCCAAGCTTGTTTTAATAGGGAAGCTCCACCAAACACTGTCTACCTTGAGTAACCATTATTGCATATGATACATCAGTATCACAGTGTTTAGTATCACAGCAACCCCACGTTATCACTTTACAAGAAATAGAGAGACCAATGCTATACCACTTAGAAGAATGTTTGACCAAAAGCAATTTAAACCATGCCTGTGGTCCACAGACTGACATCATTACTCCTCAGTAATTTGGAAAGGTCCTTAATTGCAGATTTTCCCATTGTAATGCATCTTCTTGTTTCCTGACTGCATGGTAAGACAAAGTAAAGTATTAGAATGAAATGTGCAAAAAGCTGGATTCAGAAAATAAAAAGGGCCAAACTTGTTCAGCATTTCTTAAGCTGAAGTAACTGAAGAACAATTCAAGCCTCGAATTGCAAATACATAAGGATGTTTTGGGTAGAATATTAAATGATCTAGGAAGCATTAGAAAAAGATCGAAAGAATATACATAGTCATTGTACCAAAAGGAATTAGCAGACACAAGAATTTCATGAAGCAACATATAAGCAAAAGACTGTGGTGATGAAGGAAGAAGTTCAAGTTGCTCTGAAAGAATGGGCAACAAATTAGGCCCCAGGAATTGATGGCATACCAATTGACATATTTTAACAAAGAGACTCTGCTCTGGATGTGCTCACCAAGTTGTGCCAATAAATCTTGAGGACAACCACCTGACCAACTGACTGGAAGAGATGTTTGTTCCCATTCTAAAGAAAGGTGATCTGACAGAGTATGGGTATTATTGAACAATATCATTGATATCATATGCAAGCAAAATTCTCCTGAAGATTATTAAAAATGACTGGAACAGCACATCAACAGACAACTGTCTAAGTGTAGGCTGGGTATAGAAGAGGCCATAGTACTAAGGATATTATAGCTAATGTCAAATGGTTGAAAGCAGAGACTATCAGGGGAATGTCTATCTGTGTTTTATTGACTATGCAAAGGCATTTGACTGTGAATCACAACAAACTGTGACTAACTGAAAAGAATGGGAATCCCAGGACACTTGATTGTGCTTATGTGAAACCTATATTTGGACCAGGAGGCAGTCATTAGAACAGAGCAAGAAAATATTTCATAGTTCAAAATTGGGAAGGGTGTGCATCAAAGATGTGACCTATCTCCACATCTTTTCAATCTATATGCATAACAGATTATCTGGGAGGCTGGGCTCTATGGGGAGAAGTGTGACATCAGGATTAGAGGCAGAGTCATCAACAATCTGCATTATGCAGATGACACAACCCTGCTTGCTGATACTGAGTAGGACCTGAAGCACTTGTTGCAGAAGGTCAAGGACTGCAGCCTTCAATATGGACTGAAGCTCAACATTAAGAAAACAGATTCTCAGCACTGGGCCAATTGACAGCATCATGATAGATGGTGAAGAGATTGAGATTGTTGACAGCTTCAGTTTCTTTGGCTCTACAATCAACTCTCTTGTTACCAGCAGCCAGGTAATGAAAAGACAAATTGCATTGAAAAAGCCTGCTGTCAAAAGATCTCTCCAAAGTACTGAAGAGCAAAGATGTCAGTCTGGAGACTAAGGTACACCTGATACAGGCCATGGTCTTTGTAATTACTTGTTATGCATCAGAAAGCTGGACAATGACTGGGGAGGATAGGACAAGTGATGCCTTTGAGATGTGGTGTTGGGGGAAAGTGTTGTTTATACCGTGGACTGCTAGGAGAAGAAACAAGTTTGTCATGGAGAAGGTGAAGCCAGACCGCTCTTTGGAGGCAACAATTCCAAAGCTTTGTCTGACATACTTTTCGCATGTTGTAAGGTGCGATCAGTCTTTGCAGAGGGATGTCATGCTTGAGAGGGTGGAGGGACAGAGCAGGAGAGGAAGATCTTTGATGAGATGGATTGGTTCAATGACTGGGGTAAGGAAGGTAGGTGTATCAGAGGCAGTAAGGTTGGCACAGGGTAAAGCAGTGTTTAGGGCTTTTGTATATAGTGTTGCTATGAGTTGCAGGTGACTCGATGACACATAACAACTACAACAGTATTGATTTGAACCCTCGTGGCATAATGCTTAATGTGAAGGGCTGCTAGTTAGAAGGTCAATGATTTCAATTCACCAGTAGGTAAACAGGAGTGAGTACAGGCTTACTTTCATACAGGCTTACACCCTCAGAAATGCAATGGAAAGTTCCTATGAGTGAGCATTGGTTTTTGATTAATTGATTTATTTTTAAAATTTTACATTGGTTTGCATATAAAATTAATATACACTGTAATACATCCATGTACATTATGTTCCACAAATTTCTTCATTAACATATTCCTTCATTATTATTTCATAATACCATTAATATACATTGTGTTTTATAAAGTCAACAACCATGGATGTTTGCTTATCACTACCCTGTCCTTTCAGGTCCCTGTTAGACATTTTCCAATCTCTCTATTCCCTCCCTCCACCCATCAAACCCTGTCATTCTAGTGATTCCTCCTCCTCTCCACCCTCTAACACCCTCCCTTGTCTCCTTTCATTTATGGACGCTTACATGTCTTGTTAGCTGTTCTTCTATTTCACAATAATAGTCTTATGCAGTATTTGTCCTTATTAATTGTGTCCATTTACTCAGTATAATGCTTTCTCATGTTATATGTTACTATTATTGTTGTTGTTATGTGCTATAAAGTCACCAATGACTCATAGTGACCCTATGTACAATAGCTCTGAAGCCTGCCCTGTCCTGAGCCAGTCTCACTGATTCTGACACAACTACTTCCATTGCTCCAGTTACTGTATCAATCCATCTCATCTGAATCTATCTCTCCTGTGTTGTCCCTCCAACCTTCCAAGCATGATGTCCTTCTCCAAGGATTGGACCCTTCTGGCCACATGCCAAAAGTATATGAGACAAAACTTCAAAATCCAAACCTCCAAGAAGAAACTTGATTTCACCCTCTCCAAGACAAGACCTATTTGTTTTCAACAATATTTTACAAAATTGTTGCCCCTTAGTGCTGCGTAGTATTCCATTGTGTGAGTATCATTCGTTTGTTGATGTACATTTGGGCTGCTTCCATTTTCTTGCTATTGTGAATCATGGTGCTATGAGCATAGGTGTCCATTGGTGTCCATTACATAGGTGTCCATTGGTGTCTTAGTTCTATTTTCTTCAGGATATTCGTAGCAGTAGAATAGCTGAGTCATATGACATTTCTATGTTCAGCTGATAATTTGTTTTTGAGGAAGTTTTGGTGGCACAATGGTAAAGAGTTGTGCTGTCAGCGCTTAGGTTTTCAGTTTGAATCTACCAGTAGCTGTGCAGCAGAAAGAAGATCAATCTCCTTCTGTGGTATTAAATGCCTCTGAAAATCTGCTAGAAAGTCAGCTATGGATCAGTCCCACCTCGATAGTTCACAATGGCAACAACAATTTATCTTTGTAGAGGCTTTTTCAAGTTCCAATAGTTCTATTTGTAGAGCTTTAGTTTGTCATCAGAAAATATCCTGTGCTATCAACTTTTAAAATCGGAGATTGATCGAACATGCAACCAAGATGCATTGATAATAATGGGTGACTGGAATGCAAAAGTCCGGAACAAAGAGGAAGATTCAGTAGTTGGAAACATGGATTAGGTGGCAGAAATGGAGCTGGAGAGAGAATGATCGAATTTTGCACAATCAATGACTTATTCATAGCAAATACATTTTTA
>NW_006399785.1:4210999-4225985 GCF_000299155.1 Elephantulus edwardii
AGGACAGAGCGGAGTTTAGGGCTCTTGTACATAGGGTCGCTATGAGTCGCAGGCGACTCGACGGCACATAACAACAACAACAACAACAACATTTTTTGTTTGTGGTTTTTGTTGTTTGGGTTGTGTTTTTTTTTTTAAGTTAAAAACTTAATGTTTCTAGGCTCAAATCACAGATACCAAATGACTATGCATTCGAAGACAAGAGAAGAAAGCTGTAAATATTTTAACAATATTCTTTTGATAGATGTGGAATACGAATAGTCCTAAATTTTCTGACTCCTTTGAAAAGAATTCTTTGCAAAACGAAATATTAAATATTCTGTCATGTTCATCAGAAAAAAAATCATAATTGTGCATTTTTGTCAGATTGTGTTTTGCTGAAAACACGCATGTTGTCTATATGACAGCCATTTTCCAAGACCATAATCAGCAATGCTCCAGAGAATTGAATCTTATTTTCCTTCCAATTATCCCTGATTATAAATTTACTTGTCTTTGTCCTCCGATAGGAAGATTGGTGGGGTATATGTTACTTCTATGTTGTAAATTTGATGTGAATTTATTTTACTAGTTTTTTGTTTTCCTTTATGAGTAGAAATTTACCTTTTCCTATAATAAAGAATGAGAAATTAAATGGATCTGATCTGTTTAAATGTATTCTTTATTGGGAGTTTATCTTGCCGGTTTTCTTGTTTTAATTTGTATATCTTCACAAAATGAAAAGACAGGGTTTTGATGGACAAGGACCAATGGTAGTTTATTGTATGAAAAACAATGTGAATGAAGAATAGTGTGAAGCAAAACATATATAAACCTTTAACCAAACCAATTGGATCGAAGCTCAACATCAAGAAGACAAAGATTCTCATCACTGGGCCAATTGGCAGCACCATGATAAATAGAGAAGCTTGCTCGGATTCACAATCAACACTCTTAGCATCAGTAGTCAGGAAATCAAAAGATAAATTGCACTGGGGAAATCTGCTATCAGGGACCTCTCCAGAGTAGTGAAAAGCAATGAAGTCAGTCTAGAGACTAAGGTATGCCTAATCAAGGCCATAATCTTTGCAATTACTTGCTATGCAGCAGAGAGCTGGACAATGACTAAGGATAACAGAAGAAGAATTGATGTCTTCGAACTGTGGTGCTGGAAAAGAGTCTTGAACATACCATGGACTGCCAAGAAAACAAACATCTGCCTGAGAGAAGGTGAAATCAAGTTGCCCCTTGCAGGCTAGGATTTTGAAGCCCTGTCTTACTTGCTCTGGTAATGTAGTTACGAGAGATCAGTCCTTGGAGAAGGACATCATGTTTGGAAGAGTGGAGGGACAATTCAGAAAAAGACCCCAGATGAGACAGATTGGAACAGTAGCTGGGTCAATAGGGGATGGTGCGTCAGAATTAGTGAGGTAGGCTTCAGAGCTGCTGTACTATGTACAGCATATGTAACTATGAGTCACAAACTACTCAATGGTATGTAACAACAAACAAAAAGCAAACCAATTAAAAAATGTAAAAAAAGAAAAAAACTATATGCAGAGGACTGTTTATCTGTCTTTCATTGACTATCCAAAGGCATTTGACTGTGTGGATCACAACAAAATGTTGACTCTGAGAAGAATGGTAATCCCAGAACACTTGATTGTGCTTATGTGAAAGCTATACTTGGACCAGGAGGCAGTCGTCGGAACAGAGTAAGAAAACACTGCATGGTTCAAAGTGGGAAGGGTGTGAGTCAATGATGTTTCCTATCTCCATATCTTTTCAATCTATATGCAGAACAGATTATCTGGAGGGCTGGGCTCTAAGAGGAGAAATGTGGCATCAGGAGTGGAAATAGACTCATCAACAATCTGTGCTATGCAGATGACACAACCCTGCTTGCTGAAACTGAAAAGGACTTGAAGCATTTGCTGCAGAAGGTCAAGGGCTGCAGCCTTCAATATGGATTGAAACTCAACATCAAGAAAACAAATATTCTCACCACTGGGCCAGTTGGCAGCACCATGATAAATGATGAAGGGATTGTTGACAACTTCAGGTTGCCTGGCTCTACAATCAATACTCTTGGTACCAGCAGCCAGGAAATTAAAAGATGAATTTCAATGGGAAAGTCAGAGACCTCTCCAAAGTACTGAAGTACAACTATGCCAGTCTGGAGACTAAGGTGCACCTAATACAGGCCACAGTCTTTGCAATTACTTGCTATGCATCAGAGAGCTGGACAATGACTACGGATGATAGAAGGAGAGTTGATGTTTTTGAGCTGTCGTGCTGGAGAAGAGTACTGAATATACCATGGACTGCTAGGAGAACAAGTTCTTCCTAGAGAGGGTGAAGCAAGGCTGCTCCTTCGAGGCAAGGATTCTGAAGCTTCATCTGACATAATTTGGACATGTTGCAAGGAGGGAGTGGTCCTTGGAGAGGAATGCCATGCTTGGGAGGGTGGATGGACAATAAAGGAGAGGAAAACCCTGGATGAGATGGATTGATCCACTCTCTGGGTAATGAGGATTGGCATGTTGGAGACAGTAAGATTGGCAAGGGATAGAGCAGAGTTTAGGGCTGTTGTACTTGGGGTCGCTCTGAGATGCAGGTGACTTGACGGCACGGAACAGCAACATACACATATTATTAAAATTAATTGATATTGAATAAATAATAGAACTGAAAATAATTAGAAAAAGAAAATAAAGTGTACCTTATTGGCAAATGTCATGCAGATTGTCAAATTTTATGTAGGTTGTCAAATTTCACATAGCTGTCAAATTTCATGTAGGTTGTCAAGTGTTTGTTTCATTTTAATTGCTGTCATTTTTCTTATAAAACTTTGAAGCACCTGTTCCTTTAAAGATTTTCTGGGGTCTTGTTTGTTTCTTTGTTTTTTTTTTTAAGTGAGCTGCACTTTTGTATTATCTGTTACTATCATGATCTATCTCCATGTGTACATTTGTAATATTGTTAAGTGCACGTAAGCTGACTGTGATCCCTGCGTCATGCTGTTCTGATCATCACTGATATGCTCCAGCCCACTGTTACAGTCCCTGGGTCAATCCATCTCATTGAGAGTCTTTCTAGCCATCATAGAACCTCTACTTTTCCAAGCTTGATATCTTTTTTCAAGGACTGTCATCTCCTAACAAACATTTCCAAAGTATGTGAGAAGTTTCACTGTATTTGTCCAAGGAGATCCTTGGTTGCACTTTTTATGAGATACATTTGTTTGTGCTTTTGACAATCCATGGGATATTCAACACTCTCCCCCATCACCACAACTTGAAATCATCGGTTTTTAGAAATATGTTGTTGTTATTATGTAATGTGGAGTTGACTATGACTCACATCTATTGCTTTACAATCACGAGGGATACAGCCCCTGCAAGGGTGTTTTCCTTCTCAATGCAGCCTTTGGATCTAGAGACAAGATGACCATCAACAGTAAATCTAGGGGCCCAAACCCCAAACCCATTGCTATTCAGTGCCTTCTGATTCACTGTGACCATCTTTGATTATGGAGAGCTGCCTCATATGTTTTCCAAAGCTGTCAATGTTACAGAAGTGCACTGTCACGTCTTTCTCCCAGGCTTTAGGGACAGTCTGTAATTAATCCACAAGTTACTATATTCCAATTGTGTGGCTTCACAATCATTCAAAGGTAATTTCATCCTCCTGGTTAGAATGGTAAAACAGAAGTGTTCTCGTTCCTGCTGGATATAAACAGCTGAAATCTAATTGCATATGGAACACCGAACGAAGTTGGCAGCCAGTCTTAGGCATTCCAGGGACAAACTTCATAAAATGAAGCTGATAGTTTATCCTGGATTGCAGAAAGGAAAGAAAGAATGGAATGAGCAGTAAGCCCAAGGGGTTTCAGCATATGGTCTCCCTCTTGAACCTGACTGGGTGGCACAAAAGTGGAAAATGTTTGATGCTCATTCAAATGGTAAGCAACACTTAGAGAGACGTTCTTATGATTATGGCTTCATTGAAGTAGAGTTCTTGCTTTCTATGAAGGAAACTGAAGTTTGATTCTCAGTACATGTACCTCAAGTTGTTGTGTACCTTTGACTTGGAAACGATGAATAATTGCACAGGAGGAGATTGGCCATCCTTCTTTCAATTAATAGCTAGTAGATTCAAACCACGTACTTTCAGGATGTGTAGCTTACCACTAGGTCAACAGAACTCCCTACTATTTGCTACTTTTTTGCTAGTGAAGAGTTGTTGCTATGATGTTAAACAGATTTTAGAGGGGCTTCCTGACTAAGATGGGCTAGGAAGACAGATCCGGTGTAGAGTGTTGTTAGATGTTGTTGAATCAAGTATAACCCATGGAAACCCTATGAACAACATATCTTAGCTGTATTCTTCCCTGTGAATCCTCAATCTCTGACACACTCAAGTCTATTGCTGTAGTCACTATGTCAATCCATCTGGCTAAGAGTCTGCTTCTTTTGTCCCAGCCTTCTACTTCTCCAAGTGTGAGATCTCACTATGTCAGTGATTGTGAGGACTGCACAGGATAGAACAAGGTTCAGATCTACTGTTCATAGGGTCAAGGTCTATTGTTCATAGGGTCACTATGAGTCATACTCAATGACACCTAACAGTAACAACCATGGGGTTCATTTTGGGATCCAAGTAAAATGAAATCTTTTCTAATTCTTTATTGATCATGATGTTTGTCCATTTACGATGATTTTGCTTACTTGATGTTGAGATACAATCCAGATATAAGGCTATAGTACATTTATCTTCTTCAAGAAATGATTTAAATCTTTACTTTATGCAATCAAGGTCGTATCATCTACATAATGTAGGTTGCTGATGATTCTTTCTCCAACCTTGACACCACATTCTTCATGTAGTCTGACTTCTCAATTTATTTGTTCAGCATAAATATTGAGTAGATGCGGGAAAAGGACACACTCCTACATGCTATTAGAAAAGATGCATTGCTGGGGGGCATATTCTGTTTGATAAAGTATAGAGAGATAAAAAATGAGAATCATAATGAGATGAATTGACCTAATAGCTACATCTTCTACCAATTAAGAAAACAATGAAGGACCAATAATTTGAATGCAAGGTTGTGTTCAGTTGGAGCTGCCTTGGTGGTGAGCAACAACAACAACAACAAAAATTTAATGGCATAGTAATTGTTTACCTTCTAAAATCAACATTTCAGCAGGATTAAGAAAGATTAAAGCTAGAAATCTTGCTGGCAGATTCAACTCAAGCTCTTGCTATCAACTGGATCAATACCCAAATGCTTGTAGAGGAACCAAGGCCATAGCTAAAATTGGGTAAGCTAGTATATTTTGCTGAGTAAAAAATTCATATAATACATTTCTCTTGAAATCTTGTTACTAAGCTAAGACAAACAATAATGTGAATCTAAAAGTAATGACCCTCTTGGAAAGTAGTTCACTAAAAGTACATTTAGCTCCACCTTCTTAAGCAAAACATATTACTTTAGTGCACCTTTAAAATATTTAATTTGGGAAAGCTGCTAGAAGAATCTTTTAAAAATGTTTTTAAAATGTGTTTATAGAAGCATTTTGAGCAGGTAATCAAATGCTGTTTCCACTACTACATGATTAGTGTCCTGATGGTTAAGCTATTTGCAATGTTTATCTATTACTCAATCTCTAAACTTTAAAAATTTCAAACTAAAGTGGGATACATTATTTAAGGAAAGAAGCTTGAGGATTTATTAAAGATATCTAAAGGTTTTTAAAAAGTTAGAATACTTCAGAGAGCATCAACGTGTCGTAACTGAAATTCATACCTAAAGCTGACGATATTTACACTCCCAGTGTTACCAAGGACATCCTTATAACTTTGGATAGAGAATAGCATTTTAAAGTCTTCCACTGGAATAACGTACTTACCAGTGTTCCACTTGCATTTCTTGCTCATGAACTATAAAGGAAGTACAGTAACTTTGTATTACCATTTTTAGAAGGGACTCTAAGTCATGAATAATGTAACTCAATTAATAGCTGAGGTTGACTTCAGGGTTTGTGTAGTTTACAAATATATTTAGGATAGTATGAGCATGAGCTCTTCGTACTCAAACGTAGCTCTGAAGAAAGCAAGGAGTAGAAGCAGTAAGCTCTTAGAAACAAAAGGTGATCCAATAAATATTTATTAACTTATGATTCTTTATTTCCATCTACAAATGTTTACTGTATTTGAAAACCAAAATATTTAACCTATATCTTATTTTCTGTCCCAGAGTTTCCAAAGCAAATAATTGTTAAGCTTGAGAATTGCACATATACTGACTTAAAAGGGTCCCTCCGTCCAGGGAAATTTCTGAAGAAATCTTCTCTGTTAGTTAGTTTCAAATGAGTCCATCATGAGTTCTCAAAATCAGCAACTCTCTTTTTTAATGATTGCAGCAGTCACTGAGCCTGTATTCGTTTCTCTGTTGCTGCTATTACAAAATAAAGATATGGAGATTTAAAACACCACCAATTTGTTCAATGACAATTCTGTATGTCTGAAGTCAAGGTATTGGAAAAGCTGCATTCCTATGGGTATTGAGGAAGATCAATGTTATATGTTGTTGTTATACATCATTGAGTCTGAAAGGATTATAGCTGATCCTCCAACAGGTTTTCAGAGTCAGTAAATTTCAGTCATTTATTTTCCTTACATTATCCAAGCAAAGTTGTGCCATCTGCATAATGCAGAAGGTTGAGGAATCTTCCTGATGAGAATATAAATAAGACACAAAGTACTGGCTACAGAAGATCAGGATGGATTGCATCTCAACATCAAGAAAACAAAAATTCTTACTATTGGATCAATCTCTATCCCATCATGGTGCTGCCATTTGGCTCCTTGGTGAGAATCTTTGTCTTTTGGATGTTAAGCTTTAATCCATATTGAAGACTACAGTCCTTGACATTCTGCAGCAGCCACTTCAGGTCCTCCTCAGTTTTGGCAAGCAAGATTATAAGGTTGTATCATTTGCATAACCAGGTTGTTGATGGGTCCTCCTTCAATCCTGATGCTACTCTTCTTATCATAAAGTCTAGCTTCCGAATGATCTGCTCTGCATATAGACTGAAAAGTTATGGAGACAGGACACATCCTTGGTTCACTCCTTTCCTAATTCTGACCCCCTCTTCTCTCTCTCTCTCTCTCTCTCTCAGTCTCTATCTCTCTATCTCTCTTTCTCTCTCCTATTGCCTCCTGGTCCTCCAAGAATAGGCTTTGCTGAACACAACCAAGTTTTCTGGGATTCTCGTTCTTCTCAAGGTTAGCCATAATTTGTTAGGATCTACACATTTAAATGCTTTTGCATAGTCAATGAAGTACAATAAACATTTCTACAGTACTCTTTGCTTTCAGCCAAGATCCATCTAACAATGACGATAGTAGTAGTACTGCCTCTTCTAAATCCAGCTTGTATTACTGGTAGTTCTTTGTAAATATACTGTTCCTGTCATTTTTGGACAATCTTCAGCAGAATTTTGCCTGCGTGCAGTATTAGTGATAATTTCCACATTCTATTGGATCAACTTTTTTTTTTTAAATAAGAGTAAATATGGATGTCTTGCACTTATTTGGCCAAGTAGTCCTCCAGGTTTCTTGGCACCATTTGTTGAACACATCCAGGGTTGCATCTGTTGGTTGAAATTAGAGTGCTGAGAATCCAAAGCTAGAGGAAGAAACCAAGAAATAAAAAAGCTGAACAGAAAATTTCAAAAGGTAGCTCGGGATGATAAAGCAAGGTACTATAATGAAATGTGCAGAGAGCTGGAGTCAGAAAATCAAAAGGACAGAACTTGCTCAGCTTGTCTTAAGCTGATGGAGCTGAAAAACAAATCCAAGCAACTGGTGGCAATACATAAGGATACTTTGGTTAGAATGTTAAATGATCCAAGAAGCATTAGAAGATGGAAGGAGAACACAGAGTCACTGTATCAGAAGGAATTGGCTGATATAGAAGAATTTAATGAAATAACATATGAACAAGAGCCTATGGTGATGAAGGAGGAAGTTCAAGTTGCTCTGAAGGAATTGGCAAAAATCATGGCTCCAGGAGTTGACAGCATACCCGTTGACATATTTAAACAGACAGTGCCCTGGATATGCTCACTAAGTTGTGCCAGGAAATCTGGAGGACAGCCAGCTGGCCAACTGACTGGAAAAGATAGATATTTGTTCCCATTCCAAAGAAAGGTGACCCAATAAAGTGCGGAAATTATCAAACAATATCATTAATATCACATGCAAGCAAGATTTTGCTGAAAATTATAAAAAAAAATGATTAGAGCAATATGTCAAGAGAGAACTTCCAGATGTACAGGCTGGATTTAGAAGAGGTCATGGTACTAGGAATATTATAGCTAATGTCAGATGGATCTTGGCAGAAAGCAGAGAATCCCAGAGAAATGTCTATCTGTGCTTCATTGATTATGCAAAGGCTTTTGATTGTGTGAATCACAATAAGCTATGGCTGACCCTGAGAAGAACAGGAATCCCAGAACATTTGTGCTTATGCAAAACCTATACTGGGATCAAGAGGCAGTAGTCAGAACAGAGCAAGGAGACACTATATGGTTCAAAATCAAGAAAGGGTCCATCAGGGATGTATTTTTGTCTCCATACCTTTTCAATCTCTACGCAGAACAGATCATCTGAGACGCTGGCCTGTACGAGGAGGAATGTGACATCAGGATTGGTGGAAGAGTCATCAACAACCTGCGTTATGTGAATGACACAACCCTACTTGCTGAAACTTAGGAGGACCCGAAGCACTTGCTGCAGAAGGTCAAGGACTGCGACCTCCAATATGGATTAAAACTCAACATCAAGAAAACAAAGATTCTCACTACTGGTGAACAGATTGAGATTGTTAACAGTTTTAGTTTACTTGACTCCACAGTCAGCACTCTTGGTAATAGCAGCCAGGAAATAAGGAGATAAATTGCACTGGGAAAGTCATCTGTGAGGGATCTTTCAAGAGTACTGAAGAGCAATGATGTCAGGCTGGAGACTAAGGTGTGTCTGATACAGGCTATAGTCTTTGCAATTATGTGCTATTTATCGGAGAGTTGGACAATGACTAGGGATGACAGAAGGAGAATTGATTCCTTTGAGCTGTGGTGCTGGAGAAGAGTGTTGAATATACCATGGACTGCTAAAAGAACAAACAGGTTTGTCCTGGAGAGGGTGAAGCTGGAATGCTCCTTGGAGTCAAGGATTCTGAAGCTTCGTCTGGCATACTTTCACATATTGCAAGGAGGGACTTGTCCGTGGAGAGGGACATCATGTTCGGGAAAGTGGAGGCATGGCACAGGAGAGGAATACCTTCAATGAGATGCATCGATTCTGTGATTGGAGTGGTGGGAATGAATGTGTTGGAGACGGCAAGGTTGGCACAGTAGCGTTTAGAGCTCTTGTACATAGGGTCTCTGTGAGTTGCAAGCGACTTGATGGCACATAACAACAACAAACGCACACTCACTCCATCATGATAGCTTTGGGGAAGGTCATGGCATGATCTACTAGACAATTTATAATCTCTTTCATCACTAAATTCTTAGCCATATTTCACTGGATGCAGCTGATTACGTCTTCCTCATGGTAACACTTTCGTCCATTGTTTTTAGCATTCTTTGATCTCTGAGGTTTCTTTAGTACCTAATTTTTATGAGGCTTTACTAATAATTCTCCTTATCCCTGTTTTATAACTCAGTGGTAGTTACATTATTTTATGTGTATCTCTTTGCTCATCTTCTTAGTTGACATGGAAATTGTTTTGCCTTAAGGTTAAATATTTGCAAAAGATATAAGTGTCAATGAATTTTATGTATAGTCATTTCAGATAGCACTGTAACATTACTCAAATGTTTCCAAGGAAATCTAAATAACCTAGCAATTTGATACATATAATTGCTTGTTTCAGATTACACAAATACACTCTTCTTTAAGTATAGGAAATTATGAACCATTCTTTTTTCTCCCCAGTCTTTTATTTTAATTATATTCCTCTCACAGAACTTTATCCTAATGTAATTTTAAACCATTTTTATTGAGAAATATACATTTAGAAAAATTCACAAAACAAAGATTTACAGCTCAGTGGTGCACAGATTCATATTATTACCATGCAGGTGGCAAAACGAAAACTTTGAAGCCTTTCTCTCTTAGTCACAGCCTGCTTTACCCCCTGTAAATAAAATATAACATCTTCATTGTTCTCAAAATTATTTTAGAAATTAATTTAATTATTTGTTATTTTGTATATACACACACAGAGTCATAACATCATTCCAACTATGTCTACATGTATGTTTCAGTAAGCATTGTTTACATTTTTCAAGTTACAAAAGTATTTTTTTTCATTTTTCTGCAAATTTTTCTGCGCTACTAATTAAACTCACTCTGCCCCAGCTTCTCATGTTAACTTTCAAATGGCGGTTGTTAATTTGCTCTTCATAGATAATTCTGTAAAAGAGCAGCTCAAAGCAGCATATTTTGCTTATCAATATAAATGTTTTTGTTTGTCTCTTCAAAGAACCACTTGAATTTATTAAAGCTTTGCCTAGAAAATGTCTTTTCTTTAGTTCATTGACTCCTAGGTGGACTTTTCTTATTATTACTCTGCTTAAGATATACTAATTTTCCCCACATTTTAATATATGAATTTTGAGAAATCTCATTTACATAGATAAATAGTAGGATAAGTCTCTTCATAACAATGGCACTTGATTCTTTGATCACTTTTCAAAATTATGGGGCCAAATCCAATGATCACAAACTACTTTTAATAGTTTAAGGAATAACTCAATTATAATACTTGTCAATTTTGTAGAAATACAAGAATTGGGAACCCCTCATGGGCATATAAACGTGTTCAGTTACTAGAGTTCAATTATATAACAATTCCTCAATAATCACATTTGCATAAGACTTAGAAACTCCCCTGGAGAAAATCTCCTCCATTTGTGGATCCCTGTCTCCACGAGGCTATCCCCAGGACCAAAGAGGACAACAGAGTTTGGGACAGCAAGCTACAACCAGAGGAGTGACAGACTTTCTCAGATGTCTCACTGCAGTGCTAGAGAGAGAACTGCCTTCAAATCCCCCGGGACAGAACCTGCTTGAGTTGAAGAACCTGGTTGTTATCCACTCACAGACAAAGGCGAGCAATAGACTTCAGGAGAAAAGACTTCAATCAAGTGAGAGACTGTTTCCTAGAGCCAGAACTTTCAGATATAAGGGAAGAAAAAGCTTGAAATTTGTCTGGAGAAAGACTCACTTTTCCATTTGTGGATCCCTATGGCTGCAAGGCCATCCCAGAGACCTAAGAGCAAAATTGATTTTGAGAGAGCGAGCTATAATCAGGTGAGAGATTCACTTTCACAGCTGGCATGCTGAGGTGCTAGAGATAGAATTGTCTTCAAAATTCTCTGGACAGAAATCACTTAAGTTGGAGTACCTGGTCTCCTACCACTTTATCACTCTGCAAAAAAAGGAAAACAATAGAGTTTCATAGAGAAAACTGTGATAAAGCAAGATTCCCACAGGGCTTACCTGCAGACCAGAGAGGACCTGAAAGATTTTAGGACAAGCAAACTTTCCCTGCTTTAGAGTATGAGAAAGGACTCCAGGACAGGAGGTTGCCCACCCTATAGATGGAACATTTTAAGCAAGGAACTAACCAATAACATCATAGAGATAAAGAACTATCAACAACCTACACAGAAACAATAAATACAGCCTAGCACTTACCAAGAAAAAATTCACGTAATGTCAAAAAAGTAGCAGGCATCTTCAAACATTGTGAAAAAAACCCAAATTAAGCCTTCTCTAAAATAAGCATAGCATATAGCACACCCCAGAGTGGGGGATGCAGAAGATATATATGACAATAGAAAAAAATCAAAAAAACAAACCTACACAAAAACCAAACAAACCAAACCAAACCAAGCCAGACCATTAGAATAATGTGTGATAACAACAAAATGGACAACATACATACGATCAGAATTCCAGAAGAGGAGGAGGAGAGGGAAAGGACTGAGAAATTGTGGAACAGGTGCTAGGAGAAAACTTCCCAGGCATTATAGGGAATGCAGAAATTGACATTCTAAAAGCTCAGTGAATACCGGATAGATTAAACTAAAAATAAAGAAAAACATGAAGACATATCATAGATAAATTCTCCAAAATAAAAGATAGATAAATAATACTAAAATCAGTGCGAAAAATAAAACAACAAAGTCATCTACAAATGAGAAACAATTAGATTACTTTCTGATTTATCAGCAGAAACCATGCAAGTGGGAAGACGATGGGATAGAATATAGAGAAGGTTGAGAGAAACCAATTACCAGTTGAGGATTCAGTATCCAACAAAACTGCCCATCAAATATAAAGGAGACATTAAACCATTCACAGAAAACAAGAACTTAAGGAATTTGTGAAAACAAGAGCAACTCTACCAGAAATTCAAAGGGAAAATCTTCTCAAAGAGACAGCAAAGGAAAATGAACGGACCTTAATAACCAGAAACAAAAGAAAAAGAAACACAGAAAAATGAAAACAATGAAACCTAGCCTGTCAATAATCACACTTAATGTGAATAGGCTAAATGCACTGATTGAAAGAAAAAGAGTTGCAGAATGGATACAAACACACAAAAAACAAACAACAAAGCCCATCAGCATGTTGCCTATAAGAGACACAGCTAAGAAATGAGGAGAAAGACTGAAAATCAAAGGCTGGGAAAAACAAATAGCAGGCAAATGGCATCCACAAAAAAATCAAGAGTGCCAATATTAATTCTGATAAAACAGACTTCATAATTAAAACCACCATAAAAGCAAAGCAAGGGCACTATACAATGACTAAAGGTACAATGTTCTTGCTGTTTTGTTGTGTACTATCAAGTCAGAACCTACTCATAGTTGACCTTTCAGAAAGTTTTCAGAGGCTGATTGCCCATCTTTCTCCTGTGGAGCAGTGGGTGGATTTGAACTGCATGCCTTTAGAAGGTCCCATTCATCAATTTTATCCTCGCCTTAGGCATTTCTGTAATAATAACAACAGCAGGTACTGGTACAATGACAGACACATAGACTAGTGTAATAGAATCAAGAACCCCGACATTAACTCATCAAGGAAACAAAAATCTATGAAATGGGGAAATGACAACCTCTTCAACAAATGGTGCTGGCAAATCTGTATCTCACGTCATCCACAAAAATCAACTCAAGGTAATTTAAAGACCTCTGGGTAAAGCCCCAAACCATAAAAGTCATAAGAGACAAAATGGGATAAAACTTAGAAAGTGTAGGCTATGGTATAAATAGATTGAAAATACAGCCAGAAGTGCACAAAAAAAGAGAGGATAAAATTGATAAATGAGAACTTTCAAAGATTAAATCCCTGTTTGCACCCAAATATTTTTCTAATAAAGTGAAAAGAAAACCTGTTGTTGTTGTTATGTGCCATTGAGTTGTTTGCGACTCATAGTGACCCTATGTACAGTAGCACTAAACCCTACTCTATCCTGTGCCAATAGCACTGCCTCTGACACACCCATCCTGATTACCCCAGTCACTGAATCAATCTATCTCATAGAGGGTTTTCCCCTCTTGCACTGTCCCTCCACCCTCCCAAGCATGATGTGCCTCTCCAAGGACCTGTCCCTCCTTGCAACATGCCCAAATTATGTCAGACGAAGCCCCAGAATCCTTGCCTCCAAGGAGTTGCTTGGTTTAATCCTCTCCAGGATGGATCTGTTTGTTTTCTTGGCAGTCCATGATACATGGCAATCAAACAAGGGCCTTATAAGAAAAGTTTGCAGAATACTGCAAGGAATTCACAAGAAAATTCACAATAACCCAATTATAAAATCAGGAAAAGATATGGAAAGACTCTTCACAGAGGAAGATATTCACATGGCTAACAGATACATAAAGAAAGGCTTAAGATCACTGGCTATTAAAAATGTTGCTGTTGTATGTACCGTCGAGTCGCTTGCGACTCATAGTGAACCTATTACAACAGCCCTAAACTCTGCTCTGTCCTGTGCCAATCTCACTGTCTCTGACACACCCATCTCGATTACCGCAGTCACTGAATCAATCCACCTACTAGAGGGCCTTCCCCTCCTGAGCCTGCCCTCCACCCTCTCAAGCATGATGTCCCTCTCCATGGACCAGTCCCTCCTTACAACATGACCAAAGTATGTCAGACAAAGCCTCAGAATCCTTGCCTCAAAGGAGCAGTCCGGTTTAACCCTCTCCAGCATGAATCTGTTTGTTTTCTTAGCAGTTCACGGTACCCTCAATACTCTTCTCCAGCACCAAAGCTCAAAGGCATCAATTCTTCTATCCTTGCTAGTTATTGTCCAACTCTCTGATGCATAAAAAGTGATTGCAAAGACCATGGCTTGTATCAGAACAAACAAAGATATGCAAATCAAAACCACAATGAGATGTGATCCCACCCCAGTAGTAGTGACAAAGTTTAACAGGACACAAACCAATAAATATTGGAAAGTATTTGGATAGTTTGGAACTCTTATACACTGTTGGTGACATTGTAAAATGGTACAACCACTGTGGAAAGCAGTTTGGTGCTTCC
Source organism: Elephantulus edwardii (assembly GCF_000299155.1). Lineage (NCBI taxonomy): Eukaryota > Metazoa > Chordata > Mammalia > Macroscelidea > Macroscelididae > Elephantulus > Elephantulus edwardii. The sequence continues at coordinate 4,225,619 of NW_006399785.1, forward strand.
TTAAAAAGCTGAACATTGAAACTCTGTATGATCCAGCTATTCCACTCCTAGGAATACACCCAAAGGAAATTAGAACAGAGACAAAAATGGACATTTGTACACACATGTTCATAGCAGCATTATTCACCATCACAAGAACATGAGGACAGCACAAATGTCCAACAACAATGAATGGACTGAGAAATTGCATATGAGAGAGTACTACACAGCATTCAGGAGCACTGATTTTTTTTTTTTAAATACTATGTAACGTTGATTTCACATGCAAGCAAGATTCTACTGAAAATCATCCAAAAACAACTGGAACAGTACATCAACAGAGAACTGCCAGAAGTCCAGGCTGGGTTTAGAAGGGGTCGTGGTACTA
>NW_006399785.1:4226975-4230968 GCF_000299155.1 Elephantulus edwardii
ATGTTGTAAGGAGAGACAGGTCTTTAGAGAGGGACATCATGCTGGGTAGAGTAGAGGGACAGTGCAGGAGGGGAAGACCCTCTATGAGGTGGATTGATTCAGTGACTGTGGTACTCGGAATGGGTGTGTCAGTGGCAATGAGATTGGCACAGGATAGAGCACGGTTTAGAGCTGTTGAACATAGGGTTGCTATGAGTCGCAAATGACTCGACGGCACATAACAACAACAACAACAACATGTAACGTGGGAGATACTGGAGAGCATTATGTTGACTGAACTAATTCCATTTCATAAGGACAAATACTACATAAGATCACTATTCTAAAAATAGAAAGATAGCTCACAAAATGTGTATGAAGATCCAAGAGTCAAATGTGTGGAAGCAGAGGGGTGAGTATGGGCATGGGGAAATCAAGCTGTCGCGCAGTATAGTGGTGGAGGGAGGGGGTGAGAGAGATGGGAAATATCCAGCGGATACTTGAAAATGTGGGGTAATTATGGTCATAGTTCAATAGAGATTGATTTTATAAAATACAATGTATGGGAATGATTATATGAAACACAGTGTGAATGAAGGAAATTGTGAAACATAATATCTATGAATTTTATATGCAAATGAATAAAAAAGAAAAATTTAGAAAACCAATCACATTTGCTTGGCATTTACGGTATTATGCAGTGAGCTATTGAAAGACTCAGCGTGTAAAAAAATATATATATATATATATATATACACAGCACCTGCATGTTAAGTATTTAAGAAAAAAATGAGCTATTTTTATTTTGCAGGAAAAGGAGGATAATACCTTTCAATGAAAGTGATCTCCCACTGTCGTTAAGACAATTGCAAGTCATATCAACCCTGTGGAAAAGCTAGAACTCCCCCTTAGGGTTGCCAGTGTTGCAAATTTTTATGAAAGCAGGTTTCCTCATCCTGTTCCCATGGAGTGGCTGGGTTGGTGTGTTCAAAACTCCCACATTTTGGTTAGTAATTGGGTCTTGAAATACATCACCACCAGGACTCATGCACATCAATGTTAGTCAATGCTATCGGTATAAGATGCTGTCAAGTCAACTCCAATTCAGAGCAACCTTGTGTAATTAGAATAAAATGCCCACCAATCTTATCCAATCTTCATGATCAGTGGTATCTTAAAGTCTGTTGTGATGGCTAGCCAATATCAGTCAAGTCTCTATGGAGGATAGAAAAATCTAGTGCCTCTAAACAATTCAGATCTGTGTATGCCCTAGACAACTTTATAAATTTAAATTTTCCTTGGGCACACAATCGATTTGAAATCTCTAATTTACATAGTAGAGAGCTCTGATGGCCTTGTGGTAAGAAGCTATGCTGCAATACTGAAGGCACCTGGTTTTGATCCACTAGTTGCTTCCCCAGGAGAAGGATGGGCAATCTCGTTCCTTGTTTACTACCTCTGAAAATCCACTGGTGGATCAACACCACACATACAACAACAATAATTTACATAGCATTTACAGAGATCTGTCCTTAAAACTTTTAGCTTAACTTCCCCTATACATACCCTTTTCCAATTGCATGCATTTAAATACACGCTGTTGTTGTTATGTGCCATCCAGTTCCCTAAGACTCATAGCAACCCTATGTACAATTCTGAAGCCTGGCCTGTCTTGAGGCAGTCTCACTAACTCTAACACAACTGAATCCATAACCCAGTTACTATGTCAAAACATCCCATCCAGGGTCTTCATCTCCTGTGCTGTCCTTCTAGCCTTCCAAGCATGATGTCCTTCTTTACAGACTGGTCCTTCCTGGCCATATGTCCAAAGTATGTGAGATAGAACTTCAAAGTCCAAGGGGATCCTTAGCTTCACTTTCTTCAAGACAGACTTATTTGTTTTCTCTGCAGTCCATGATATGTTACTCTTTTCCAGCAGCACAACTCAAAGGCATGTATTCTTCTGTCAAGGTTAATCAGTGTCCAGTTCTCCAATGCAAAGCAAGTAATTGTGAAGACCATTGCCTGGCTTAGGTTCACCTTAGTCTCTCGACTGACATTGTTTCTCCTCAATACTCCAAAAAGTTCCCTGACAGCAGATTTTTCCCAGTGTAATTTGTCTTTTGATTTTCTGACTACTTGTGCTGAGAGTATTGATTGCGGAGTTGAGAAAGTTGAAATTTTTAACAACCTCAATCTCTTCTATCATGGTGTTGTCATTTTTCCAGAAGTCAGAATCTTTGTCTTCTTAAAGTTGATCTCCAATCCATATTGAAGACGGAAGTCCTTGACCTTCTTCTGCAGGTCCTCCTCAGCTTCAGCAAGTGAGCTTGTACCATCTTCACCTTGCAAGTTGTCAATGAGTCTTCTTCCGATCTTGATACCACATACCACCTCATAAAGCCCAGCCTCACAAATAAATGATCTGTTCCATATACAGATTGTAAAAGTATGGAGACAGGACACATCATCAATGCACCCCTTTCCTGATTTTAACCATAGAGTGTTTCCTTGCTCTGCTTTGACAACTGTTCCCTGGTTCCAGTATAGGTTTCATGTGAGCACAATCAAATGTTCTGGGATTTGCATTTTCCTCAAAGTTAACCACAATTTGTTGTGATCCACACAGTAAAATATTGTTGCAAAGTCAATCAAACACAGACATTCCTGTGGTACTCTGCTTTCAGCCTATGTCCATCTGACTGGAAAAAAATGTCTCTAATGCTATGACCTCTTCTAAATCCAGCTTGTCTTTCTGGTAGTTCTCTGTAGATGTACTTTTCCAGTCATTGGATAGTCTTCAGCAAGATTTTGCTTCCATATGTTATTAGTTATATTATTCAATACTTTCCCCACTCTGATGGGTCATCTTTTTTTTTTTTCAATGGGAATAAATATGGATCTCTTCCAGTTACCTGGGGTCCTAGGGGCAAGAAGCTGCCCTGCAACTCCAAAGGCATACAGTTTGAGACCATCAGCTGCTCCTTGGGAGAAGTATGGGCAATCTCATCTCTTGCAATTAACTGCCTCTGAAAACCAGCCAGAGTGTCAGCTATGGGTCTGTTCCGACTCTATAGTACACATCAACAACCAATCAGTTGGCCAGGTAGTTAGTTGTCCTACAGATTTCTTGCCCCAACCTGGTGAAGCGTAACCAGGGCAGCATGTATTTGTTGAAATATGTCAATAGGTATTCCATCAATTTCTGGGGCTTACCCCCCCCCCCCCTCTAATTCCTTTAGAGCAGCCCTCTGACTGTGTCATCTGATAACAAACATGAGTAGCCTTTCAATGATCCTGATGCCACTTTCTTCTTCATAGAATCTAGCTTTTAAAATTAATTGGTATCATACAGATTGAATTGGTATGGAGAAATAAACAATCTTGACATAACAACTTTCCTGATTTTGAACCATGTAATATTCCCTTGCTCTGTTGGAACAACAGCTTATAAATCTAGGTATAGATTTCATGTGAGTAAAATTAAGTGTTCCAGGATTCCCATTCTACACAAAGCTAGCTATAGTTTATTATGACCCACTAAGACAAATGCCTTTGTATAGTCAATAAAATAGAAATAGACATTCTTTTGGCATTTTCTGCTTTCAACCAGGATCCATCTAACATTAGCAGTGATATCCATGGTTCCACAGTTTCTTCTAAACCTAGGAATTGGACTGCCTTCCCAATGGCTCCTGGTTCAAGTTCGTCAGCTGCTACATTGAATAAAGATGGGAAAACTCCTTCTATGTTATTTACAGTCTCATGTAGATTATAACTCCATGGCATAGAACTGTGTGTGTGTGTGTGTGTGTGTGTGTGTAGCAAGAGTGGCATCCACTTCTTAAATAGCATGCCTCTGGAAACTCTGGAAACTGATGACGATCAATGATTGTATAGGGGCTTCAGGCCTTTTATTCACAGGGTTGCTATGAGTCCTGCTTGACTCTAAGGCAATCAGCAACAACAACATACACACGCTATATATACTATATATAGATGTTGTTGTTGTTA
>NW_006399785.1:4231299-4232416 GCF_000299155.1 Elephantulus edwardii
ATATATATATATCATACATAATGGATGGATGGATAGATAGATAGATGTTATTAGGTGACACAGGGTTGAGTACAAGTCATAGCAACGCCATGAACAAAAGATCTGAAACCAGTCCTGCACTGTTCCATCCTCACACTTTCTGACACACAGGAGCCCATTGCAGCAGTCACCTTGTCAGTTCACATGGTGGAGGGTCTTCCTCTCCTTTGCCAACACTCCACCTTCCCCACATCATATCCCTCTCCAAGGAATAGCAGCTCCTAGCAACATGTCTAAAGTGTGTGAGACAAAGCCTCTTTATTCTTGCCTCCAAAGAGCACTCTGGCTGCACCCTCTTGGAGATATATCTATTTGTTTCCTTGGACATCTATGGATCAGTGCTCTTCTACAAGACCACAGCTCAAAGGCATCAATTCTTTTTCTGTCATCCTTATTTATTGTCTAGGTCTCGGATGCATAGCTAGTAACTGGAAAGACTATGGCATGAATCAGACTCACCTTAATCCTCAAACTGCCATCACTATTCTTTAATAATTTGGAAAGGTCCCTAACTGAAGATTTTCCCAGTGAAATGTGTCTCCTTATTTCCTCACTGCTGGTACCAAGGGTGTTAATTGTGGATCCAAGCAAGATGAAACTGTTGACCATTGCAATCTCCTCTCCATTATCACGACAATGCCTATTAGTCCAGTGGTAAGAATCTTTGTTTTCTTGATACTGAGACACAAGCCATATTGAAGGTTGCGTTCCTTGATCTTCTGCAACAAATGCTTCAAATCCTCCTCACTTTCAGCAAGCAAGATTATGTCATCTGCATAACACCAGTTAGTGATGAGTCTCCCTCCTATCCTGATGCCATGCTCCTCTTCATGGAGCCCAGCTTCTCAGATAATTTACTCAGCATATAGGTTGAACAGATATACAGACAGAATACATCCCCGAGGCACTCCTTTCTCAATTCCCAACCGTGCAGTGCTCCCCTGATCCATTTGCACAACAGCCTCATAATCCAGGTATAAGTTCCTCATGAGCATAATCTAGTGGTCTGGAATTCCCATTCTTCTCAATGTCAGCCACAATTTGTCATGAACCACACAAATACCTTTGCATAGTCAAT
>NW_006399785.1:4234082-4249788 GCF_000299155.1 Elephantulus edwardii
ACAATGTATATGTAGTATATATACACTATGTGCATACTATATATACACATACTGTATGTATACTATATATACACTACATATAGACATTATGTATATACTATATGTATGCACACACACAATATACACACACATACACTATTTTCACCCATAGTGAATATTTGCACAGTATGTTTTTATTAATTTTAATGAAAGTCTACAGAGACTTAGGGTTTCTATTCATTCATTGTTGCATATACAGTATTTTTACAGTATTAAATATGTACTTCTTAATGTAATATATTTTCACAAATAGAGGTGTACCTACAAATACCATGTACTCACGCAGTAGTTATGTCATACTGTGAGCATGTATCTACGGAGTTAAGGCACCAGGATAAAGAATGACTAGTCAGTCAGTCCATTGGACATGAACATAAGAAAAACCAACAAAAGTTAAATTCATTAAAAATAAAATTGTAGTTTTATTCAGTCACATGTAAAAGAATATTGATGCCAGCATGCTTATACACTTATGAAAATGCATGAAATGCAAACATATTTATCAAGCACATTATATAAGATATGTTAATATAAATTACAAAATACATATTTTATTATTTATCTCTATCTCTTGTATATATTTAATCTATCTATCTATCTATCTATCTATCTATCTATCTATCTATCTATCATCTATCAATCTAAAATACTGTATTCTCGAAATTCTGTAAATATCACCCTCATTTCCAGAAGGTTATGATGTTGTTGTTAGGTCATGTAGAGTCGAGTATGACTCATAGTGACCCTATGAACAACATATCTGATACCTGTTTTATCCTTTGCCATCTTTACACTTCCTGACACACTAGAACCCACTGTGGCAGTCATCATGCCAATCCATCTGGTTGAGGGTCTTCTTCTCTTTTGCCTATCCTCCAATCTTTCCAGAATCATGTTGTTCTTTAAGGAATAGCCCCTCCCAGTGATAGTCCCAAAGTGTGTGAGATGAAGCTTTATCATCCTTGGGTCCAAAAAGAACTCTGGCTGCACCCTTTCTCTCTAAGACATATTTTTTTTTGTTCTTTTAGCAGTCCATGAGATGTTCGGTGCTCTTCTCCAACACCACAGGTCAAAGGAGCCAAGTCTTCTTCTGTCATCCTCATTCATTGTCTAGTTCTCAGATGCAGAGCTAGTGATCAGAAAGACCAGAGGGATATATGCACTGAAAAATTGAGATCTCCCTTTGAATCCTCTAAATTGTTTCTATTATTAGGTATTGTGGAGTCAACTACATCTCACTCTATGAGTAGATCAAAACATGGCCCAGTCTTGCACCGTCTTTCAGATCTGAATCTGCATTGTTCAAGCCCATTGTTGCAAGTATTGACACATCCAAATTTGAACTTCTAAGAACTCTCCTTCTCCTTTCAGGTGACTTCGGCTAAAATTTCTTTCTGCTCCTTGAACATACCAGATACATTTCTGCATTGGAGCTTTTGTACTTGTTCATTCACCAAAGTTTTGCATATCAAATTCCTTCATGTCTGTCCAGTGATTTGCCAAATGTCACTTGATTTCTGATGTTTTCTCCAACCTTCTTCGATATTGTAAGTTTTTCTAGTCCCTCTTTTCCAATACACTCTTTCTCTATGGTTTCACCTTTTTTTGCAATTAATTGACATATAATAAATGTTAGTTTCTTATTTGCTTATTATAAATCTCCTCTCTAGAATATATGTTCTATGAAAGTGGAATTTCTGATTCCTTCATTTTATATATTAGACTTCAGTTGTTGTGTTGTTAAGTGTCATGGAGTTGTAGGTACTCATTTTGACCCAATGAATGAAAGACTTGAGCACTGTTGCGTAACTATCATCATTTCTCTAAATTCATAGAGTTTCAGGAGCCAAGCTATTTCAGAAGCGGATGCCACTCCTGCTTCCAAGGTGTTTTAGTCTGGGAGTCCCACTTAACACTGTCCACCATAGGTAACCACTATCACATTTGACACATCAGTGTCACAGTTTTTAGCATCACTGTGACCACGAGTTACCTCTGTACAGCAAATGGGCAGACCAATGTTCTACCACTTAAAATAATGTTTGACCAAAAACAATTAAAACCAGGCTGGAGTGCCACAGATTAAAAACCACTCATCTTTGGCTTGGTAGCATCACTTTCTATGCACTAGACCAACAGAGTTCTCTCACTATTGTTATTGTTTTAAGTGCCATTGAGTCTTAGATGACTCATAGTGATCTTATGAATGAAAGACATGAATACTAGTATAACTTTTATTGTTTCTCCAATTTCTTTGCGTTTCTGGAGGCAAGCTATTTACAGAAGTGGATGCCACTCCTGCTTCCAACTTGTTTTAATTGGGAAGCTACACCAAACACTGTCCACCTTGGGTAACCACAACACTAAATTGTGCTCATCCAAAATCAATACCTAGACCAAGAAACTATGTCCTAAGGGAATAAGGGAACACTGTACGGTTTAAAATTAGAAAGGGTGTGTGTCAGGAATGTGTCCTTTATCCATACCTATCCAATCTCTGTGCTGATTGCATAGTTCATAAAGTCACAGTCTATAAAAAAGAATGTGACATCAGGATCAGAGAAAGCCTCATAAATAGCCTGTGTTATGGCAGACAACCTTGCTTGCTGAAAGTGAAGGGGAATTGAAGTGCTTGTTGCAGAAGACCAAAGAGTATAGCCTTCAATATGGTTTTCATTTTAATATTAAGAAGACAAGGATTTTTGCCACTGGGCCACTGGGAAACATCATGAAAGAGATGAAGAAAGGACTGAAACTGTTAATGATTTTGTCTTGCTGGGATCCCATCAACACCCTTGGTGCCAGCAGACAGGGAAAAGCCACTGTCAGAGACAGCTACAAAATATTGAAGATCAATATTTTCATTTTAAAGACTCAAGTGTGCCCAATTTGGCCATGGTCTTTTCAATTACTTGTTATGCTGCTAAAGACTGGAAAATGACTAAGGATGACAGAAAAATGAACATCTTTTTGTTGTCATGTTGGAGAAGGGTACTGAAAATACCCTGTCAAAAGAATGAAGAGGTATGTCTTGGGAAAGGTGCAACCAGAGTGCTCTTTGGATGCAAGGATACTTTGGACATATTTGTTAGGAAAGCCTATGTCTTAGAAAAAGTTCTCATACTTTGAAGGTGGAGGGTCAGCAAGAGAGAATAAGATTCCCTTGAGATAGATTGGCACAGTGCCTGCAGCAAAGATGGTGAGGATGTCACAGGACAGGATGAGTTTCAGATCTGTTCATCCGGCTTATCCAGTTGCTATGAGTTTTACCAGCCTGCACAGCACCTAACAACAACCACAACTACTACATTAGAATAGAAAATGGCACAAATATCAATTTGCCTTATTATTTATTTACTGAGATTTTTCTGAAGATCCATGACACAGAGATGGTAGTTTGTACAACTATGTAGACTACTTCTAAAGAAACTGCAGTATGGAAGGTGCGGATTCTTGGAAATGACTGTAAGACCCCTCATCATTTTTCAGTAACTTCTCATTTTTGAGATGTGATTACTTTTGAAGGTTGAAGTATTTGATCTTTTGTAAGTAGTGTTTCAAGTCTTCTTCATTTTCTCTGAGCAAGATTATATGGTCAGCATTATGCAAGTTTCTGAGTATGATTCCTCCAATCCTGATGCCACATTTCTTTTCATATATTCCAGATTCTCCAATTATTTACTCAGCATACAGGTTGACAAGGTATAGAGAAAGAATACAACCTGAGCACAAACTTTATATGATTTGAAGTCATGCAGTGTATGCTTGTTCTGTTCAGACAAAATTGACACTGAGTATTAGACATATCATGGATTGTCACAAGAACAAATTACCTGTCTTAGAGGAAGCACAACCAATGTGCTTCTTATTTGCAAGAAAAGGGAAACTTGGTCTCACAGACTTTGAGCATGCTGTTAGAAGAGATCAATCCTTGGAAAAAGACAGGGGAAATAGAGTGAGAAAAAGAGAAGTAAACCTTTAACAGATTGATTGACACAGTGATTACCACAATGGGCTTGAACATAATGGAGACCATGGAGATGAAGTTAGAGGGGCCAATGTTCCAATCTGTAATTCATAGGGTTGCTATAAATCATGGTTGACTGAGTGGTACATAACATCATCTTTGCAAAGCTAATTGGAAAAGATTTAACTTTCAGCAATTTTGACAAGTAAATGTCTATATACTGATTTTTCCAAATTGCATTATTAATTCTGGTGCACTGAGAATGTGCAATGATGCAAAGAATTGTAGAAAAGAACAGAGAACTAAAGATGGAATCTCTATTCTTCAACTGAAAAATAATTGGCCTCATACATTTACTCTGTATATGGAAATTAGACTGTCCAAACTGCTAAAATAATAGCTCCTTTAGGTACATTATATTATTGTGTTGCAAATTTTCACTTCATTCTTCATTCCAACTAAATTGACGTATGACTGATCAATAAGAGAACTTGCTGGGTTTTTTTTTTAAATCAAGCATTTCCTCCTATTTGTGGTCTTTCTGGGTAAAGACCTTGTGCTTAGATCATTAACATAACCTTCCTTTATCCAGTTTCTAAGATGAATTCCGGTAATTTGATGTAATTAAGACTGGAGCTTCCTTCAAGCAGGACGCAGTCACTAAAACCAATGGGTAAAAAGTAATTTACCAACATAAGTGAAGCATCAGAGAGTTGGACAATAACCAAGGAGGATAGAAGGAGAATTGATGCCTTTGAGCTGTGGTGCTGAAGAGTATTGAGAATACCATGGACTGCTAGGAAAACAAACAGATTTGTCCTGAAGAGGGTTAAACCGGGTGGCTCCTTGGAGGCAAGGATTCCGAGGCTCCGTCTAACTTACTTTAGACATGTTATAAGGAGAGAGCGGTCCTTGGAGAAGGACATCATGCTTGGGAGGGTGGAGGGACAGTGCAGGAGAGGAAGGCCCTCTATGAGGTGGATTGATTCAGTGACTGGGATAATTGGGATGGGAGTGTCAGAGATAGTGTGATTGGCACAGGACAGAGCGGAGTTTAGGGCTGTTGTACATAGGGTCGCTATGAGTCGCAGGCGACTCGATGGCACATAACAACAACAACAACAAAGTGAAGCAGGATTTTATATCTTTGCAACGATTTCCTTAGGAATAACTTATTCTTCATTGTCTATATAATTAATTGCTATGACATTGGTACCCCACTTGCCTGACTATCTAGTACCATACGCCTGGAGTTTGGAAATATTCTATGTTCCTAACCTCATAAACACATCTTGGTCCTATAATGGAATCTCTGTAAGTAGAGTCCCCTCAGTAAAATAGATAATAAGTGCATTAATTTTATAGTACTGTTGTTGTTAAGTGCTGTAAAGTAAAACTCATAGCTACCCTATGAACAAAAAATCTGAAACTTGTTCTGTCCTGTGCTATCCTCACACATCCTGACACACTAGAGCCCACTGAGGCAGTCACAACATCAATACATGTGGTCAAGGTTCTTCCTCTCCTCCACTGACCCTCCACCTTTCATAACATGTTGCCCTTCTCTAAGTAACAGCCTCTCCTGGCAACATTCCCAGAATATGTGAGGTGAAGCCTCATCATTCTTGCCTGCCAAGAGCTGTCCAGCTGCACATTCTCCAAGACATATGTTTGTTCTCTTGGCCATCCATGGAATGTTCAATGCTTTTCTCCAACACTACAGCTCAAAGGCATCAATTCTTCTGTCATCTATCCTTATTTACTGTCCAGCTCTCAGATGCACAGCAAGTGATCATAAAGACTATGGCCTGAATCAGATGCACCTTAGTCCTCAAACTGACATCATCACTCCTCAATAATTTGGAGGGTCCCTAACTGCAGATTAACCCAGTGCAATGCATCTCCTTCTTTCCTGACTGCTAGTACCAAGGGTATTAATTGTAGACCCAATTAATAATTAATAAATTAGTAATATATGGATTAGCAAGATGAAATTATTGGCAGTTTCAATCTCTTCTCCATTCACCATGATGTTGCTTACTGGTTCAGTGGTAAGAATTTTTGTTTTCTTGACATTGAGGCACAATCCATATTGAAGGCTGCATTCCTTGACCTTCAATAAGTGCTTCAAGTCCTCCTCACTTTCAGTAAATGAGGTTGTGTTATCTGCATAATGCAGATTATTGACGAATATTTCTCTAATCCTGATGCCACATTCCTCTTCATAGAGTCCAGCCTCTCAGATAATTTGGTCACCATAGACTAAGACAGATTAAGACAGACTAGGAAGCAGGATTGGCACCCACTTCTTAAATAACACACCTTTTCTGTACTGCTGTACTGGAAATGCCACCAGTAGGTAGCTTTGACAATCATGTTTTTGTTTCTTTTTCACAGAGGAGCATCTACTTCTAAACAATATGCTTCTGGAAACTCTATGAACTTTGATAAATGTCGATAGTTGTAGAAAGGCTTCAGGCCTTTTGTTTATAGGGCTGCTATGAGTTGTGCTCGACTCAATGGCAATCAACAACAACAACAAGCAGTCTAAAAAGTCTAAATTCAGAGTGCTATCTCCAGGGTAAAACTTTCATGTGTCTCTTGATTTTAAGAAGTTCCTAGGTCCAGAGATAAACTCTATTCCTGGATCTGCTTTCTCTGTTTTATTAGATCCATTTTATCTCTGACCTTTTGTTTAATTTCTTTTATACCTCAAGAGAGATTGATTCAAGTTATAGCTGAATGCTATAAATTAAATCCTGTTTCATTAATACATTATTGTTATGTGCTTCTGAGGTGACTATGACACATAAAGACTCATTTAATAATGCAGCCAACTTGATATAAGTAAAATTACAACTCCCAGAAAAATGACACCAACTAGAAAATGAAGGATGTTTATATAATACTGAACTTCCTAGCAGAGCAGAGTTGACAGATAATTTGTGGTGACATATTCAATACATTTGACTGTGTGGATCATAACAAATTATGAATAACATTTGAGAAAAATGGAAATCCCAGAGCAGTTAATTGTGCATATATGAAACATATACCCACATCAAGAAGCTGTTGTCCAAACAGAGTAAGGGAACACTGCATTCTCTAAAGTCAAGAAAGGTGTATGTTAGGAATGTATCCTTTCTCCATATGTAGCCTGGGTGAATCATTAGAGATCGGACTATATGGAGAAGAATGTGGCATCTGGATGGGAGGAAGACTCATCAACAAGCTATATTAGGAAGATGACAGAGATTTGCTTGCTGACAGCAAAGAGGACTTGAGAGACTTGGTGCAGAAGATCAAAGAGTTGTGTTGTTATTGATTGCCTTCAAGTCGAGCACAACTCATAGTAACCCTATGAACAAAAGGCCTGAAGCCCCTCTACAAAATCAACATTTATCAAAGTTCATAGAGTTTCCGGAGGTATGTTGTTTAGGAAGTGGATGTCACTCCTGCTTCTAAACCTGTCACAGTAAGTTATTGTTGTTATGTGTCATTAAGTCACCTGCGATGTATAGCGACCCTATGTACAGCAGCTCTGAACCCTTCCCTGTTCTGAGCCAGTCTTACTAATACTGACACACTAATCCCCATTGCCCCAGTTACTGTATAAAACCATCTCATCCAGAGTCTCCCTTTCCTGTGCTGTCCGTCCACCCTTCCGAGCATGATGTCCTTCTCCAAGGACCAATCTCTCCTGGCCACATGCTCACAGTAAGTGAAGTGGAGTTTCAGAATCCTAGCCTCCAAGGAGACTTGGTGTCACCCTCTCCAATACCGACCTATTTGTTTACTTGGCAGTGCATGGTATGTTCAAGACTCTTCTCTAGCACCACAACTCTTATGCTTCATTAGTCTGGAAAGTTTTTTTATAACTCTTCCACAGTTTTCTTGCTGTCTCCCCCCTCCCCTTCTTTCTGTTTTGGGATTCCAGTTATGTACATGTGTCCTTTAGATTATTTTTCACATTATTCTTAAGCTTTCCTTTTGTTCTAGATTATCATTGCTGAGCACTTTATCTTCTATGTTTCATCTCTTAAACTCTGCTTATATGTCCTTCCAACGTTTTGACAGGATTTGAGACATTGGTCCTCATATTCTGGAGTGCAGTTTCTTGTTTTTTCAGAGTTTCTAACACCCCATTTATTTTATCTGAATTGTCTTCGATTGTTTTTAAGTTTCCTTTGGCTTTTTTCTTTCTTGTAGAATTCTATAATTCTTCAATTTTTTTTCACCTATTGAAAATATTCAATCATTGGTTTATTTTTTTTTTTATAATTCTGTGTAAGAAATTTCTATCAGACTTTCTGGTTTTAGGGAAGACATTGTTTCTGTGTCTTGATAATTTTTTGTGGAGGCATCTTGCTTTGGTTTTGTGTAGGGAACGAGGTAGTCTGCTTCTTCCTTGTCTTTGCTCTGGTAGAGTTATTCTTGGTTGGGGCCCTAGGAGGGCATTGGTCTGAAGATCTTCACTCAGAAGCTCACTGCTCCAGAGAAGAAAAGGGCAGCTCATCTTGCCTGAATTTCTCTCTGGTCCCTGGGCTAAAGGAAGGCTTGTTTCAATTGGAGAGCTCATACAGTAGTAGATAAGGGGAGGGCACCTTACTCTTCCTGTAGTTTCCCCCTCTCTGGTCTTGTGGCAAAATTAGCTTGGAGTGGGGGGCAGCTGCTTCTCTGTTCCTTTCTCTTTGGTCCACCAACGAAGTTTTCTGGAGTAGATGGCTTGTTGTTTTCTGAAGTCTGTGCTTTTCTTGCTTCTTTTTTTCTTTTTCTGTGGTGTGATGTGGCCAGACGCACCAATTCTCTTCAACACTTTCTCTGACAGTTCAGGAGGAAACATGTTGCCTCTGACCTTCTGTTTAGGATCCTATTCCTGTAGCTGCTGATTTCTGGAGCCTTCAAGTTAGAATGCACGGCTGGCACAGCAGGATATTGTCCTAGGCAAAGGCAGTATCTTGGTTGGATCCTGAATGTTGCTGTTACACCCATGCATTTTGGTAACACCAACATTCAACACACAGCTAAGATATTGCTTTTGGTTAGAAGGGAGCTAATTGACAGACCTTCTCAAACATATGTTGTAATTAATGATGGTAATTGGGGTAATGATGATTCACTGATAGAATGCTTGCCTTCCATAATGGAAGCCTCAGTTGGATTCTCAGTTTGAGATTGGATTCCAATTGGATTAGATTCCCAATTTATGAATACAACTTTAAGTGATGTATTGTGTAAACTATGATGCTGTACAATTTTCACTAAACATTCCAACATAAGCAATTAAGAAAACACTGGTGATCTTCCTTTAACTATCAGCCAATGAAAGCTTAATGGATCACAATGCTATGAGCCACAAACAATATGGGAAGGGTAAACAACTTGTTTGTTTCTTTGCTTCATGAGATCTCTATAATTTGATAGACCTGAGTGTGCCAGAGATTGTGAGGATGTAATGGGATAGGAGAGTGTTCTGTGTAGTTGTTTATAGGGTTACCTTGAGTTATACTCAATTCAATGGAATCTAAAAACAATGACATCACCACTGAAATTTGGAAATTATAAAAATAATCCAAAAGAATGTGGACATTATCAAACAAAATCATTAATGTCACATGCAAGCAAAATATTGCTAATGATCATCCAAACTTATCTAGAATAGTACATTGACAGAGAACCTCCAGAAGTTCAAGGTGAACTCAAGAGGAATTTGTAGTACCAGAGAAGAAGATCAACTGCTGATGTCAGATGGATTATGGCAGAAAGAAAAGAATACCAAAGAATGTCTATGTGTGCTTTATTGTCTATACAAATACATTTGATTTTATAGATTTTAATGAACTATAATTATGTATGCAAACCAATATAAAATATTTTTTTAAAAAGAAATTATGATGAGCTTTCTTGTCAGAAGCCATTGAGACCAGAATAACACAGAGTAATCCTATGAACACTGTCAGATATGAACTCTTTCCCACCTTGTGCCATCCTCATAATCTTTAAAACACTTGAGCCAAATGTTGAAGCCACTGTGTCAATCCATCTGGTTCAGAATCTTTTTCTTTCCTTTGGGTTGTGGAATGATGTCCTTTTTTTAATTGATATTTTAACAAAAGTTTACAGAAAACTTGAATTTCCATTTATTCATTGCTACACATCTTCTTCCCTACCCTGCCACCCTCCCACCCCCAGTTTGCTTTTCTCTTCAAAAAGATTCTTTCACTGTTGCACAGTTATCTTTCTCTGGTTCATAATCTAAATGTCTTTGCCAACCCTCCACCTTGCCAAGCTTGTCTTCCTTTCTAAGGAATGAGAAAAAATGGGAATTACAGAATGTCTAACCAAACTTATGATTCCCCTGTATCTAGATCAAGAAACGATTGTCTAAACAGAGCAAGTGAATACTGCATGGTTTAAAAGAAAAAGGAAATATGAGTTAGGATTATTATATCTCCATACTTATTCAATCTGTATATTGGGCAAATAATTAAAAACTCTGGGCTCTACTAATTGTGACATTAAGATAGGAGGAAGTGTCAACAACAACCTGTATTATGCAAATGACAAAATCTTCCTTATTAAAATTGAGAGACACTTGAAATATTTGCTGCAGAAGATCTAATACTACAGCTTCTATATGGATTATGTCTCAACATTAGGAAAACAAAAAAAAATCTTACTACCAACTGATAGGCAGCATCATGATAGATGGAGAAAGGATTTAAATTGTCGATGATTTAAAATTGCTTGACACAAGCAGTCAAGAAAGGAAAAGACATATTACATTTGGAAAGTCTTCCGTCAAGAACCTCACCAAAGTACTGAAGTACATTGATGTCAGTTTGCAGACTAATGTGTACCTGGTTCATGTTATGGACTTTTAATCTTTTGCTGTGGTTAACAATAAATTGTGGTTGACTCTGAGAATAATGGGAATCCCAGAATACTTGATTGTGCTTATGTGAAACCTATATTTGGACCAGGAGACAGTTGTTAGAACAGAGTAAGGAAATGCTGCATAGTTGAAAATCGGGAAGGATGTGCATCAAGGATGTGTCCTATCTCCATACCTTTTCAATCTAAATGAGGAACGGATTATCCAGGAGGCTGGGCTCTCTGAGGAGAATTGTGGCATCAGGATTGGTGGTAGACCCATAAACAATCTGCATTACGCAGATGACATAACCATGCTTGCTGAAACTGAGGAGGACCTGCAGTGCATGCTACAGAAAGTAAAGGACTGCAGCCTTCAATATGGATGGAATCTCAATGTCAAGAAAACAAAGATTCTCACCACTGGGTCGATTAGCAGCATCATGACAGCTAGTGAAGAGATTAAGATTGTTGACAGCTTCATTTTGCTTGGCTCTACTACCAACAGTGTTGGTACCAACAGCCTGGAAATTAAAAAATGAATTACAATGGGCAAGTCGGCTGTCAGAAACGTCTTCAAAGTACTGAAGAGCAACAATGTCAAATTGGAGACTAAGGTGTGCCTTATACAGGCCATAGTCTTTGTAATTACTTGCTAGGCATCAGAGATTTGTACGATGACTGAGGATGATAGGAGAGTTGATGCATTTGAGCTTTGGTGCTGGAGATGAGTATTGAATATACCGTGGATTTCTAGGGGGAAAAAAACAAGTTCATCCTGGAGAGGCTGAAGCCAGGCTGCTCCTTGGAGGCAAGGATTCTGAAGCTTAGTTTTACATGCTTTGGACATATTGCAAGTTGGGATCAGTCCTTGAGGATGGATGTCATGTTTGGGAGGGTGGAGAGGATAGGACAGGAAGACTCTTGAAGAGAATGATTGATTTAGTGACTGGGGTAATTTGGATAGTTGTGTCTGAGGCAATGAGATCGACAAGGGATAGAGCAGGGTTTAGAGCTGTTGTACATAGGGTCACTAGGAGTTGCAGGTGACTTGATGACACATAACAAAAACAACAACAATGCATCTGGGAGCAAAGCTTGGAAGTAGAGGGACAGTGAAGAAGAGGAAGACTCTCAACCATGTAGGTTGACACAGTGATAGCAGTAATGGACTTGAGGGTGTCAGATATTGTGAGGATGCCATAGAATAGGATAGAGTTTAGATTTTTTGTTTATTGAGTCATACTCAACTTGATGGCACCTAACAACAGCAGCAACTTAAAATAAGAGGAAATGGAGACTCTCATAAATTAACTTCCCTATAATCTCATATCTGGTAAGCGGTAGGCCCAAAATGTAAATCTAGGAGTCTATTAACCACTGCTGGCAACCAGAGAGTAAAGAGAGAAGAGCCCTGTGGGCTGCTGCCTGACTATCTAAGCTACTCTAGCCAGCAGTGAGGGTAGTGCCCTGTGAGCTGACCTAATAAGCCAGAAATAGTAAGGAAAGTATCTCTTGATCATGGTGAGTCCATAAACTTGAAGGACTCCTTGAATTCTCCATTACTCCATTCTCCTATTCACACATGGAAACTCATAAACAGATTGAGAAGAGTCCTGTTTGCCATCCAGGAATCTGATGATGCTCCAATCATTAGAGAGTGTAGTGCCTTGTTGGTTACCAGGACCAATCTCAGAAGTAAGAAAAAGGTTTCTGGGGCCACCTTGCACTGTAAGTATCAAATATCCACTGAGATATGTGAGAAAAGGGGCCTGGAAAGCATATTTGGAATTTTGTCACTCTCCAGAGGTTTTTTATGCTAAGGTGGACGCTCACTCTCCCATCCATCCTCAGGAAAGAATAAATGTAACCGGAATCTTAGCATGGATACTTAGGGAGGAAAGTGTCCCAGGCATCATTGCTGGTATTTTTCTGTCCCTCCAGAAATATTTTACGATCAGTGTGGAAACAGACCCTCCTTTCTAGCCACAGCTGAGGACATATGCAGAAGCAATCTACAAGACAGGAGAGAGTATAGCTCCATTCTAGTTAGGCAATGAAAGAGACTCCATCTTCCTGTCCCTCCAAGGACAACTGATTGAGAAGTGTGCCACAGGAAATAGGAATAGAACCATCCACAGACAGCCAGCAGGGAAGATTGCCACTGGGAAACAGGATGGGATTGGCAAGTAATATTTAAAACTTTCAACTCTACCAAAAGCATCTGTCAAAAGAGAAAGTGCCATGTGAGGAGCATCATCTCTGACCTTTATCAACTTCTCTGAGGGAAACTACTCCTATCCACAGCATCAATAATACAAAATTAACTCCCATGAGTCAGACTTGTTCCCCAAGGTTTTATTATTTTTTTCTACTTATCTAAATATCAATCAAGGATTCTGAGGCTCCATCTGACATACTTTGGACCTGTTGCAAGGAGGGACAGGTCCTTAAAGAGGGACATCATGCTTGGTAGGGTGGAGGGACAGCCCAGAAGGGGAAGGCCCCCTACAAGGTGAATTGAGTTAGTGGTTGGGGTAATCGAGATGGGTGTGTCAGAGACAGTGAGATTGGCACAGGACAGAGCAGAGTTTAGGGCTGTTGAACATAGGGTCGCTATGAGTCGCAAGCGACTCGACAGCACATAACAACAAAAACAAATACCAATCTTACTGCTTTGATGGGTCTCAAATCTGATACGATATCTTACAGACCACACAGAACCATATTGGAGAAGTCCAAAGGT
Source organism: Elephantulus edwardii (assembly GCF_000299155.1). NCBI lineage: Eukaryota > Metazoa > Chordata > Mammalia > Macroscelidea > Macroscelididae > Elephantulus > Elephantulus edwardii. The sequence continues at coordinate 4,247,708 of NW_006399785.1, forward strand.
TATAATTCAGATTCATAAGAGAACAGATCTGCCATGGAGAGGGTAAAACCTGGCTATTTCCTGGAGACAAGAATGTTGAAGCTCCATCTTACACACTTAAGACACGTGGCCGGGAGGGTCCAGTCTTTAGAGATGGGCATCTTACTTGGAAAGGTGAAGAGATAGCACAAGAAATGAAGACCAAGGGTGAAATAGGTTGACTCGGTCACTGGAGAAATGAAGTTAGGTCAGTCAAAGACTATGAGTTTGGTTCAAGATAGAGCTGGGTTGAGAGGTAATGTACATAGAGTTACTATGTACTATGAGTTACAGGTGACTTGATGGCATGTAAAAACAACAACAACAACAATAACACGGTCAAGACAGCTCTCAAAATGTGCATGCAAGCTGCTCAGCCTTGAGCTGTCTGTTGTTCCCAAGTTCTCAGTCCTGCCAATATTGGTTTCCCTTTTCTAATTCTGTAACAGAGTTCTCAGTCCTGCCATTATTAGCTCCCCTCACTCACTTAAGCCCCATCTCATATAAATTCTCCAGTTTTGTCATCTATGTGGCCACCCTTCCAAAGTGTGTCCTACATTTCACTGGATTGGGGGAAGTCTCTCTTCCTTAGCTAGGAGAAGAATTTCATTTCTTCTGGTAGGGGAAGAATTCCATCTCTGAAGCTACAGCTCTTCAATTTATTGATGATTTATAGGTAATCTCCTGTTAGATTATTGAGACTAGTCAATCTCCTTGTGGAATGGTAGACAGCAAGTTTTCTTATGCATAAGCCAATATACCCTATTTGCATAGTCCCATCCATCCACATAGCAAAACCAAATAATGGCCAGAGAAATCATATTAAAATGTAAAGTCCATAGCATCATAATCATAAGCAATTGAGATCTACCTACACAGACACAATAGAAATTGGTTCATACATACTAAGAATTGTTGTTGTTGTTGTTGTTGTTATGTATCATTGAGTCACTTGGAACTCATAGAGACCCTATGTAAAACAGCTCTGAACTCCGTTCTATTCTATGTCAACCTAGCCAACTCAAATACACTCATTGTCACCACTCCAGTCACAGAATCAATCCATCTCATTGAAGGTCTTCCTGTCCTGCACCGCCCCTCCATTCTGACAAACATGATGTCCGTATCCAAGGACCAGTTCCTCCTTGCAACATGCCCAAAGTATGTCAAGCAAAGCTTCAGAATCCTTGACTCCAAGGAGCATTCTGGCTTCAACTTTTTCAGGACAAATCTGTTTGTTCTCCTAGCAATCCATGGTATGTTCAAAACTCTTCTCCAGCACCAAAGCTCAAAGGTATCAATTATCTTTCTATCATCAATATTCACTGTCCAACTTTCTGATGCATAGCACATAATTGCAAAGACTATAGCTCAGATCCGGCACACCTTAGTCTCCAGCCTGATGTTGTTGCTCTTCAGTACTCTGGAGAGGTCCCTCACAGCTGACTTTCCCAATGCAATTCATCTCTTGATTTCCTAGCTGCTGTTACCAAGAGTGTTGACTGTAGAGCCAAGCAAACCAAAACTGTTAACTATCTCAATCTCTTCACCATCCATATTGATGCTGCCAATTGTCCCAGTGGTGAGAGTCTTTGTTTTCTTGATGTTGAGCTTCAATCCATATAAAAGGCTAAAATACTTGACCTTCTGTATCAAGTGCTTCAGGTCCTCCTCATTTTCAGCAAGCAGGGTTGTGTCATCCGCATAGCATAGGTTGTTGATGACTCTTCCACCAATCCTGATGCCATGCCACATTCCTCCTTGAACAGCCCAGTGTCTCACACGATCTGTCCTGCATACAGACTGAAAAGGTATGGAGACAGACTACATCCCTGACGAACCCCTTTCTTGATTTTGAACCAGTAGTGTCTCCTTGCTCTGTTCTGATGACTGCCTCTTGGTCCAAGTATAGATTTCACATTGTTGCTGTTATGTGCCGTCGAGTCATTTCCGACTCATAGCGACCCTATGCGCAACAGCCCTAAACCCTGCTCTATCCTGCGCCAACCGCACTGCCTCTGACACACCCATCCCGATTACCCCAGTCACCGAATCAATCCATC
>NW_006399785.1:4251648-4274140 GCF_000299155.1 Elephantulus edwardii
AAATTCAGGTGGTATGAAATCAAAGTCATATTTTGGCTCCTGTGGATTTGGTTTAATTTTCCTCAGCTTCAGCTTGAACTTGCATATGAGTAATTTGTGGTCTGTTCCACAGTCAGCCCCTGGCCTAGTTTTCACAGCTGATACTGAGCTTCTCCAGCGGTTCCTTCTATAGATGTAGTCAATCTGATTCCTATGCATGTCATCAGGTGAAGTCCATGTGTATAACCTGCGTTTTTGTCTCTTATAAAATGTATTTGCAATGAATAAGTCATTGATTTCACATTAGCACAATCAAATGTTCTGGGATTCCCATTCTTCTCAGAGTCAGCCATAGCTTGTTGTGATATACGCAGTCAAAAGCCTTTGCATAGTCAATGAAGCACAGATAGACATAACTTCACATAATATCAAGGAAGCAGCAGGCTTGGTCATGCATTATGAAAAAAGAAGCCTTTTTGTAAAAAACATCAGACGAGATTACAGATCCAAATAATACCTTAGAGCTGGGAAAACATAACATAAATACTGAGGTGAAGTTCTAAAAACTGTTACTAAAGAAGCTTTAAAGGGTGGAAAAAAAGAGTTGAAACCATTACTAAAGATGTGTGAGAATTAAAAACATTATGAAAACATAGAGACTACATATAACCAATACAGTATAACAGAAAAAAAGAAATCAGAATATCAAGCCTGGTTTTTACAGCAAATTTCAACATGTTACAGGCACCAAAAAACAGAATAGATGATATGGAACAGAGAATCAGAGAGTTTGAAGACAAGAACCTCAATGAGAATTTGCAAACCATTCCTTTCCTCCCATTCCCACACGCAAATAAAACATGAAAAACCAGAGAGATGACAGTAGGAAAAAGAACACACACACACACACACACACACACACACACACGAATCAAGTGGTGGTGTTATGTGCCATTGAGACTACTATGACCCAGAACAACCTTATGAACAATAGCTCAATACCCTGACCTGTCTTGAGCTAGTCTCACTGTCTTGCAACTGTTCTTCATTCATGTTTTCTAATAGAAGAGCTCAGTCTCCTGTGTCGTATATACTAGTCTAAGTGTGCCCAAGCAGGTACTGCAGGTAGATGTCCAGTTTTTCAAATACCATTTGTTAAAGAGGCTGTAATTTCCAAATGCAGTGAGTTCTATTACCTTGTCAAATATGAACACTCTTGGCCTCAGCAGTCAGGAAATAAAAAGATAAATTACACTTGGAAAGTCTACTTTCAGGGACCTCTCTAGAGTATTGAAGAACAACGGTGTCAGTCTAAAGACTAAGATGCCCCAGATCCAGGCCATGGTCTTCACAATTACATGTTATGCATTAAAGAGCTGGATGATAAAAGAATTGATGCCTTTGGTGGTTCTGGAGAAGAGTGTTTAACATACCATACATAGACTGCCAGGAGAACAAACAGGTCTGAACTAGAGAAAGAGAAACCAAGGTGCTCCCTGAAGGCAAAGAGTTTGAAAATCTGTCTCTCAGACTTTGGGCACATGGTCAGGAGGTACCAGTCTTGGAAGAGGAACATCATGCTATCATATTGGGAAGGTTGGAGTGTTGGCACAGGATAAGAAGACCCAGAATGAGATGGATTGGCTCAATGACTAGAGATATGAAATTAGGTCTTCTGGAGGCAATGAGATTGGCTCAGGATTGGGCAGGCTTCAGAGCTAATATACAAATGGTTGCTATGAATCACAACAACAACAATGATGACGGCAACAACAGCAATAGGGAGATGAGTTGTTTTCTGGATTATTTTTTTCTCTCTTCTATTCCATTAGTCTGTACAAATACCAGTGCAAATACCAGGCTACTTTTAAATTTTTTTTAAATTTTATTATTTATTTTAATGAATTTACAGAGATTTTGGATTTCCATTAATTCACTGTTGCACTTTTCTTCCAGCCCGCTCCTCCCCCCGGTTCACTCTTATCTTTGAAAAGTAAAAGAAAAAATCCTTTATTAGTGTACAATCCCCCCGCACCCTCCTACCCCCACCCTGAGTAGCCCCCACTCTGCAGCCTTGACTCTGGACTCTTATGATAATCACAATACCCTATAATATATTGCTTTTAAACGGTTCTCTTCTCTCATCAGTTTCAATGCAGTATACATAATTCATCGAGCTTTTCTCATTCTCACCCCAACCCTGATGTCAGTCCCATTCTACAGCAGTGACACTATGCAGTGTTTGTTCTTTTGTGACTGAGATATAAAAATGAATTTTTCATCCCTCCTTGCAAAGAGTAGTGTATGAAGGTGGAGATCTCCTGACTTCACACATACATCATTTACACAAAGATATCCACACTCCCTCAAATACGCCCAGTTACTTGCCTCTTCAGTTTACTATGGTTGTGTAGTAATTTTTGAGATCATGGAGCGAGATGCCTCCTTCCTTCATTTTTATTTCTCTGAAGAGTTTTGCTCATTCTGGGTCTCTTTCTTTCCAAAATGAAACTGGAAATTTTCTTTTATCTATCTCCTTGAAGAATACATTTGTTATCTGTATTGGGATTACATTGAGCTTTTGGTAGGATTGCCATTTTCACAGGGCTCAGTATTTGTACTCAGGAGCAAGATTTTTCCCCCCTGCATTTAGTTAAGTCTCTTATTATTTCTTATGATACTGTTTTGAAGTTTTTCTTAAAAGGTCTTTTATAAATCTAGTTAGGTGTATTCTAAAGTATTTCATCTTATGGTTGATTATTTTAAATGACAATGCTTTCCTTATTTCATTTTCTGCACTTTCTTTGTTGTTGAAGAGAAATTTAATTTTGTATGTTGATCCTATATTTTATCATACCACTAAATTGATCTACTAGATCTAACAGGGTTTTATTGCTTTTTATGGGTTTTCTGTGTGTACTATTACTTACATTTAGTGACAGTTTCACAACATCCTTGCCAGTTTAGATGCCTCTTATGTCCTTGCTTTCTTCATTGACCTAGTTAGAACTTCCAATAAAATACTAAATTGGAGTGACAATAGTTAACATTCTTTTCTGGTCCATGTTTGCAAGGAGAATGATATTGACTTTGTTTTGAGTATATACTTTTCACTATGTTGAGGAATTTATCTTCTATTCCTATTTCTGAGTGTTTTAATCAGGAAAAGGTGTTGGATTTTGTGAAAGGCTCTCTTTTTTTTTTAAGAGGCTTTTTCTTCCCATCTCCAATGTGGGTTACCCCCCCCCATATCAATTGATAGGATCATGTGGTTCTTGTTCTTTGTTTTATTGCTTTTCTTATGTTGAACTATCTCTGCATTCTTGTCATGAATCCAATTTGGTCATGATGGATATTTTTTTCCTACTATACTATTGGATTCTATGGTCAGCATTTAGTGAAGGATTTTTGCATTTATATTCATGAGCCTAATATATAAATAAGCCTGCAAACATAGCAAAAAATGCAGAACCTGGAGAGGATAAGATCAACAAATGGGGCCTTTTAAAAAATCAAATCCCTGTGTGCATCAAAACTCACTCCAATAGGATGTTAAAAAATTGAGAAAAGATATCTGGCAATAATATTTCTGACCAGGGTCTCATAACTAAAGTTTACAGAATTCTACAGAGCCTCAACAAGAAAAATTTGATAAGTCAATCAAAAATTTGGCAACAGATATGAAAAGACTTTTTTTTACAAAGAAGGACATTTGGATGACCAAGAAACAGATGAGGACATTTTAAAAATCACTAGCAATCAGAGAGATGCAAATAAAAACAACAATGAGATACCATCTCACCCCAGCAGCAATAACATGGTTTAACAACATGACAAATAAAAAATGTTGGAAAAGATGCTGAATGATTGTAACTCTAATGCACTGCTAGTGAGGTTGTAAAATGATACAATTCTATGGAAGGCAGTTTGGCATTTCCTCAAAAAGACAAATCTAGAAATTCCATAAGACTGAGCTATTCCACTGCTAAGAATATATCCTAAGAAAATCAGAGCTGGGACACTAATCGAGTTATATTCACCTACGTTCACAGAAGCATTATTCACAATAGTAAGAAAATGGAAACAGCCCAAATGTCTATCAACAAATAAATGGATTGACAAATTTTGGCACTTCACACAAAGGAATACTATGCAGCACTAAGTAACAATGATTTTGTAAAATAATGTACTTACAAATATATAAATATACATAGAATGTAAAGAATAAACTGTGGTTGAATAAGTGACCATAAGATATTTGTGTTATTTTCTTTTTAAAGAAAGCAAATAGAAAACCAATAACTCAACATGGTACTGGTACAATGCAGACACATAGATCAATGGAATAGAATTGAGGACTTAGAAGTCAACTTAGCTGACAAAATTTGATATCTACCTGAAAAACAAACAAACAAACAAACAAACAAACAAACAAAACCCCCAAACCAAAACAGAATCCACATATCACATTGTACACAAAAGCCAACTCAAAATGGCTCAGAGACCTAAGAGTAAAACCTAAAGCTGAAAAATCCTAAGAGACAAAATGGGAACAAATGTATTAGGCCTATCGCAAATTATTTTGATTTGTAGAGCAGAAGATGGGTTTTGAACATGCTAAGGAATTTCAAGAAAACAATTAAGTCTGGCTTGGAGAGGATAAAACCAAGTTTCTCCTTGGAGGCCAGGTCTTTCAAGCTCTGTCTCACATACTTTGGCACACGGCCAGAAGAGAACAGTCATTGGAGAAGGACATCATGTTTGGAAGGTGGAAGGACAGCACAGGAGAATATGATCCCAGATAAGATGGATTGATACAGTAACTGGGACAACAGGGGGTGGGGAGCTCTGTTGCCCCAATGTGGGTAGGTATGTTGGACTCAATGATACTGGTGCAGGAAAGGGCAGGCTTTAGAACCCTCTTTTGGTAATATGCCCAAAGTATGTGAGATAGAGCTTCAACATCCTTGCCTACAAGGAGCAGCCTGGCTTCACCCTCTCCAGGACAATGTATGTTCAATACTCTTCTCTAGCTCTACAGCTCAAGGGCATTGGACCTCTTCTCTGATCCTGAGCCGTTGTCTAGCTCTCTGATACATAGCAAATAATTGAAAAGATCATGACTTGGATCAAGTGCACCCCAGTGTCTACACTGACCTCTTTGCTCTTCAGCACTCTGGTGAGGACTGTGACAGGAGACTTGGCCATTGCAATTCATAGTTTGATTTCCTGACTGCTGGTGCCAAGAATATTGATAGTGAAACCAAGCAGAGCTGAAATTGGTAACAATCTTAATCTCTTCTCAATTTCTCATTTTGCTGTAAATTGAGAATCTTTTTTCCCCCTTGATGTTGAGCTTCAATACATATTTCAGACTGTAATCCTTGACTTTCTGCAGCAAATACTGCCTGTCCTTCTCAGTTTCAGCAAGCATAACACAGGCTGATTATGAGTCTTCCTCCAGTCCTGATGCCAAACCCCAGCTCATAAAGTCCAGCATCCCAGATGATCTGTTCTGCATATAGATTGAAAAGACAAGGAGATAGTATGAATCCTTAACATACACCTTTCCTGATCCTGAATCATGTGGTTTCCTTGCTCCATTCTGACAAATGCTTCCTGGTCCAATAACAGGTTTTTCCCATGAGCACAGTGTTCTGGGATTCTCATTCTCCTCAAGGTTAGCCACAATTTGTTATGATCCAAACAATCAAATGCCTTTACATAGTCAATGAAACACAGATAGGCTATTTTCTAGTATTACTTGTTTTTAGATAAGATCTGTGTAACATTGGCTTAATGTCCCTCATACCATGGCCTCTTTTAAACCCAGCTTGCACATATGACAGTTCTCTGTTGTACTATTCCATTGATTTTTGGATAACCTTCAGCAAGATTTTGCTTGTGTGTGATATTTGTGATATTGTTCAATAATTTCCACTCTCTATTGGATCACCTTTTTGTTGGAATGGAAATAAGCATGGAACTCTTCCATTCTGTTGACCAGGTAGTTGTCCTCCAGATTTTTAGCTATTAATTAATTATATAAAATAAAATATTTATGAGTACATAAAACACAATGTATAGAAATGAAGCTCAATATGAATGATTGTATGCAAACCAATTAAAAAAGTAATAAAAAATAATAGTCTAGCATTAGAATCTGTCCTTCAATCTTATGTACAATGATAACACCTAAATATGTTAAAAACTTTTGCAATGCTTTGGGTTGTGCCCTGGCCAATGCAGGCTGAGATTACATAACAACAACAATGTTAAAAAATGAAACCAAAACCCAGCAGAGTTATGGGTCTTCAAATTGGAAAGTACAACGTTGTTGTTGTTATTGTTGTTGTTGTTGTTGTTGTCAATGTGCCAACGAGTCATTTGTGACTCACAGCAACCCTATGTACAAGAGCTCTAAATGCTCTTCTATCCTGTGCCAACCTAGTCATCTCAAATGCACTTATTCCCACTGCTCCAGTCACAGAATCGATCCATCTCATCAAAGGTCTTCCTCTCCTTCACCGTCCCTCCACTCTTCTAAACATGATGTCCTTCTCCAAGGACCAGTTCGTTCCTCCTTGCAACATGCCCAAAATATGTCAGAGGAAGCGTCAAGGAGCATTCTGGCTTCACCTTCTCTAGGACAAACCTGTTTTTTTCTCCTAGCAGTCCACGGTATATTCAACACTCTTCTCCAGCACCAAAGCTCAAAGGCATCAATTCTCTTTCAATCAACCCTATTCACTGTCCAACTCTCTGATGCATAGCACGTAATTGCAAAGACTATAGCCAAGATCAGGTGCACCTTAGTCTCCAGCCTGATGTCATTGCTCTTCAGTACTCTTGAGAGGTCCCTCACAGCTGAATTTCCCAATGCAATTCATCTCTTGATTTCCTGGCTGCTGTTACCGAGAGTATTGATTGTGGAGCCAAGCAAACTAAAACTGTTAACTATTTCAATCTCTTCCAAAGCAGTAATAAGCAAAATACAATGTATACCAAGACACAGCAAAATTATTTCACTGAATACCAAAGGCATTCAAAATACAGGCTGAAATACATGTCATTCTTCCAGAAACAGATAGTGGAATAATACAGTGTTGAGGAAAACTAATCCTTCATCATAACATATATAGATAGGAAAATAATATAACAATAGGGAGAGGAAAGAATATTTTTAAGACAAACAAGACATTTTAAAGGATATCTGCATTTCAGGAAGAAATTAAAGAGTAAAGGAAATGGTTCTAAAAGGAAAGAAATAATAACAGCAACAAAGTCAAATAAGGGAGCTCTTGTGGTGTGGTTAAGTTGGGAACTGCATAAACAACCCAAAGGCCATGCTTCTTTGGAAAATGCCACAGGAGAAAGGTGGGCAGTCTCCTCCAATGCAATTTGCAGCCTTTACAATCCATTAGAGGGTTAGTTGTGAGTTGATTCTCAATCACAGACAATGATTTTATTTTGTTTTACATTTTTAATGTTGTGTCCTCTATTGGATCATGGCTGTATGCTAATGACTCCTGACTCTGCACTGTTGACTAATAGTGATGCCATTGACAAAGGATGTTCTGGTTTGCGCCATTTTCATAACCAGTTGTCAATCAGACCACTACCGGCTGATTTATGAAAGTTGATTGGTAGCCTTTTTTAAATTTAGTCTTTGCCTAAAAATTCCTCTGAAGCCGATTCAACATCACAACACAAGCCTCACCTGACCCATAGGTAGTGGCTGCATAATAGGTGCATTGATTTGGAATCGAACCCAAGTTTCCTGCAAGGATGACAAGATTTCTCTCTTTGAAACATCATCACTCCCAGGGACATCGTAATAATTTCCAATTTGAGTGTCATGCACATAAAAACACATAATGCATACACATTCCCATTCCAAATAGGATTAAAATGCTGCTGGATAAAAATAGTGCATAAACGTGTGTGTTTATTTCTGTGTTTCTGTCTGTGCAACTGCCTAGAGTTTAAATATTTTATATCCCTTGAATTGTTTATGCGGAAGGTAAATATATTGATCTGCTTTGGGCTTTGTTAAGTGAAATATGCAAGTTAAAAAAAAAGTAGCCATTTCAAACCACGGAAAGGGGAAAAAAAGTAGGAAAAGGAAGCAAATCAATACCTGTATTAGAAATAAACAGTAAAATAGTGACAAGCTAGAGAATACAATGGTGAAAATCAATCCATACACACCAACCTCCTGCCCTTGACTTGATTCTGACTCGGGACACTAAAGGCTAGAGAACTTCTGCAGAGGCTTTCAAGAACTGTAAACCTTTAAGGACATACAGTGCTTTATTTCCTCCTGTGGAGTTGCAGGTCTGCTGGATACTTGCTTTTCATCAGCTGAAAATGTAGTCATGCCACGAGGGTTCTTTCCATACATACCAAAAGCAGAAGATTTAACTTTTTCAGAAGTGAAACAATTTTTTAACATTTTTTTTGTATCATCATCATATCATTTACCATTTCTCTTTAATACTGCTTACATGGCAATTCTGGGAGCTCTGGGAGCCTAGTGGTAAGAAGCTGTGCTATAATCCGAAAGGCTGTTGTTGTTGTTATGTGCCATTGAGTCGCTTGCGACTCATAGCGACCCTATATACAGCAGCCCTAAACTCTGCTCTGTCCTGTGCTAATCGCACTGTCTCTGACACTCCCATCCTGATTATCCCAGTCACTGAATCAATCCACCTCATAGAGGGCCTTCCCCTCCTTTGCTGTCCCTCCACCCTCCCAAGCATGATGTCCTTCTCCAAGGACCAGTCTTTCCTCACATGTCCGAAGTATGTTAGAAGGAGCCTCAGAATCCTTGCCGCTAAGGAGCCACGCTGTTTAACCCTTTCCAGGATGAATCTGTTTGTTTTCCTAGCAGTCCTTGGTACCCTTGATACTCTTCTCCAGCACCACAGCTCAAAGGCACAAATTCTCCTTCAATCCTCATTAGTCATTACTCTCTGATGCATAACAAGTGATAGCAAAGACCATGGCCTGTATCAGACGCACCTTAGTCTCCAGAGAGACACCCTTGCCCTACAGTACTTTGGATAGGTCCCTAATTGCAGACTTTCCCATCGCCAATATGTCTTCTAATTTCCAGGCTACTGGTGCCAAGAGTGTTGACTGTGGAGCCAAGAAAACTAAAGCTGTGAACAATCTCAGTATCTTCACCATCCATCCTGGTGTTGCCAATTGGTCCAGCAGTGAGAATTTTTGTCTTCTTGACATTGAGACTCAATCCATATTGGAGGCTACAGTCCTTTACCCTCTGCAGCAGGTGTTTCAGGTCCTCCTCAGTTTCAGCAAGCACAGTTGTGTCTTCTGCATAATGCAGATTGTTGATAGGTCTTCCACCAATCTTGACCCCACATTTCTCTTTATAGAGCCCAGCCTCCCAGATAATCTGTTCTGCATTCAGGTTGAAAAAGTCTGGAGATAGGACACATCTCTGGTGTACGCCCTTCCCAATTTTGACCATTCAGTGTTCCCTTCCTCTGTTCTGACGACTGCCTCCTGGTCCAAGTATAGATTTCGCGTTAGAACGATCATGTTTTCTGGGATTCCCATTCCTCTGAGTCAGCCACAGTTTGTTATGATCCACACAGTAAAACACCTTTGCATTGTAAATGAAACACAGATAGACATTGCTCTGGTATTCTCTGCTTTCAGCTAAGATCCATCTAACATCAGCTACAATATCCCTAGTGCCACGACCCCTTCTAAGCGCAGCCTGGACTTCTGGAAGTTCTCTGCTGATGTGCTGTTCCAGTCGTTTTTGGATAATCTTCTGTAGAATCTTGCTGGCATGTGAAATCAGTGAGATTTTTCTATAGTTTCCACACTCTGTTGGGTCACCCTTCTTTGGAATAGGAACAAATATCAATCTCTTCCAGTCAGTTGGCCAAGTGGTTGCTCTCTAGATTTCTTGGCACAACTTGGTGAGCACATCCAGGGCAGCATCTCTTAGCAGAAATACATCAATTGATATACCATCTATTCCTGGAGTCTTATTTTTTGTCATTTCCTTAAAAGCAGCCTGAACTTCTTTCATCACCATAGGCTCTTGCTCATATGTTATTTCATTAAATTCTTCTGTGTCTGCCAATTCCTTTCAATACAGTGACTCAGTATTTTCTTTTCATCTTCTTTTAATACCTCCTGGATCATTTAACATTCTGCCGAGAGCATCCTTGATTATAGCAACTCGAGGTTTGACTTTGTTCTTCAGTTCCTTGAGCTTCAAATCTACCAGATGCTCTATGGAGAAGGATTGGCATTTTCCCTTCAAAGATAATTTACAGCCTCTGAAAACCAACTGGAGAGTCAGCTATGGGTCCATTCAAACTGGACAACAAACAACAACAACAATGTATTACAATTGGTCATTAAAATATGCACAATTTTCATTATGCTGTTGGTATAGCTTACCAGCAGATTTTCAGAGGCAGCAAATTGTACAGGAGGAGATTGCCCATCCTTCTTCAACAAAGCAGTTGGTGAACTTGAACTGTGTTCCTTTGGGATTGCAGCACAGCTTCTTGTTACTAGGCCATCAGAGCTTCCTTGTCCTCTGAAATATCTTTTTATCATTTGAAAACCCTCAGGCTTTGTTTACATTTGGGTTTTTTTTCAAACATTCATTTAAGTGGTATAGCACTGGTCTGTGTATTGTTATATAGAGTTAACTCATTGTTGCTTTGATACTAAGCACTGTGAAACTGATGTTCCAAAAGCGATAATGGTTACCTGCGGTAGACAGTATTTGGTAGAGCTTCCCAACTAAAACAAGTCTGGAAGCAGGAGTGGTATCCATTTCCGAAACAGCTTGCTCCTGGAAACTCTATGAACAGTGCTCAGGTCATGAGTCATCTATGACTTGATGACACTTAGCAACAACAACAACAACAACATATATATTAAAATAATTGAAAGAGAAGAGGTAAAAATTAATTTTGAAACAAGTATTATTTGTTGTTATTAGGTGCTATCGAGTTAACTGCAAGTCATAGCTGCCCTATGAACAACAGATGTGAACCCTGACGTATTTTTATAATCTATTATATACGTGAGTCCATTCAGAGTCACTGTGTCAATTCATCTTGGTGAGAATCTTCCTCTCATTTATTGAACCTCCACCTTTCCAAGCACGATGTCTTTTCCCAATGACTGACCCAAAGTCTATGAGACCAAGTTTCACCATCCTAGCCTCTAAGGACCACACTGGTTGCACTTTCTTCAAAACATATTTGTTTATTCTTTTGTTAGTCTATGGAATATTAAGTACTCTTCTCAAACACCACAACTCAGAAACATCAATTCTTCTTCTATTGTCTTTATTCATTGTCAGACACAGCGAATAATTACAAATTTAGATATGGCTAAACCACAGAAAAGATTGTTAAGATGAGACAGGACTGGTAGTGTTTTGTTCTGTTCTACAGTGGGCCATTGTGAGTCAGATCCAATACGAGGACATTTAAAACTACATTGTGTGTAGATATTGCCTAGTCTGTAACTAGAAAAACATAATAATTCTAAGCTTAGAGGTACTGAGCATCACAGCTTGGAAATTTATCAGTGTAAAAATTGGCATGACTACAAGAAACAATGTATGTATCAACATATAAGGTGATTTTAACATACTATTAATAAATAAGAATCCTTGCTTTCCTGACATGAAGATGCAATTCACTTTGAAGGCTGGATTCCTTGACCTTTAAAAAATTTTTTTTTATTATTACATTTTTATTACTATTATTATTATTATTAATTTCAATGAACATCTACAGAGATTTTGGAATTCCATTCATTCATTGTTGCACTTTTCTCCCCACCCACTCCCCCCACCCCCCACCCCCAGTTCGCTCCTCTCCTTGAAAAGCAAAAGAAAAACTCCTTCATTGATACACAATCTTCCCCCCGCACCTCCCCACTTCCACCCCAAGTATACTCCACTCTGCAACCCTCATTCTGGACTCTTATGATAATCATAATGCCCTAAAATTATATTAATTTTAAACTATTCTCTCCTTCATCGGCTTCAATGCAGTAATCATAATTTATCCAGTTTTTCTCAGTCTTACCCCCACCCCAATGTCAGCCTCATTCTAAAACAGTGGCACCATGTAATATTTGTCATTTTGTGACTGAGATATTTTACTCAACATAATGCCCTCCAGAGGGATTCCTTGATCTTCTGCAACAAGTGTTTGAAGTCCTCTTCACTTTCAGCAAGAAAGGCTGCGTCATCTGCATAACATAAGCTATTTATGAGTCTCCCTCCAATCCTGATGCCGCATTCCTCTTCATAGAGTTCAGCTTCTTGGATAATTTGCTCAACATATAGATTGAACAAGTATGGAGATAGAACCAACCTTGACACACTTCCTTCCCTTCCAAAGTATGCAGTGTTCCCCTGCTCTGTTCACACACCAGCCTCCTGGTCCAGGTATAGTTTCTGCATGAGCACCATCAAGTGCTCTAAGATTCCCATTCTTCTCAATGCCAGTCACAGCTTGTCATGATCCACACAGTCAAATGCCTCTGAGTAGTCAATAAACACAAGTAGACTTTCTTCTGGTATTCATTATTTTCAGCCAGGATCCAGCATCAGCAATGGCATCCCTGGGGCCACAGCCTTTTCTAATAATCCTACTTAAACTTCTGGCAATTCCCTATCTATGTACTGTTCTAACCATTTTTTAATTATCTTTGGCAGTATTTTGCTTGCATGTGATATCAATGATATTGTTTGTTAATTTCCACATTCAGTTGGATCACCTTTTTTAGGAATGGGAATAAATATGGACCTCTTCCAATACATTGGCCAGACAGTCATCCTCCAAATTTTCTGGAATAGACTAGTGAATGCATCCAAGGCTGCATCTGTTAATTGAAACAAATAGATTGGTATCCCATCAATTCCTGGGGCCTTATATTTGCCAATGCCTTCAACGAATCTTTTATGTCTTTCTTCATCACCATTGGCTCCTCTTCATAAGGTACTTCCTGAAAATTTCCAGTGTCAATTAATTATTTCTGGAACAGTGACTATTCCCGTCTTTTTTTTTTTTTAATACCTTCTGGGTCATTCAATATATTGTTGATAGCATCTTTCAATATGTAAAACAAAGCTTAAATTTGTTTTAAAATTCTTTCAGCTTGAGTAATGCTGAGTGAGTTCTTCCTTTTTCATTCTCCTATTCCAGTTCTCTGCACATTCCATTATAATATTTTGCTTTGTCCTCCCTAGCTGTTCTTTGAAATCGTCTGTTCAGCTCTTTCACTTAGACATGTTTTCCTTTAGATTTGACCTCTCGACATTCCAGTGCAATCTTTAGAGTCTTTTCTGCATTCATTTTGATTTTTTCTTTCTCCTCTGTTTTTGTAATGACCTTTTGCTTTCTTTATGGATGATATCCTTGACATCATCTCATAACTCCTCTTGTCTTCGGTCATTGGTGTTCAGTGTTTCAAACCTATTCTTAAGATGATCATGAAATTCAAATGAAATAAATTCATGTGGGATTATTTTTATTTTATTCCACCTCAACTTGAACTTGTATATGTTGTTGTTGTTGTTATGTCCCATCAAGTCACTTGTGACTCATAGCAACCCTATGTACAACAGCCCTAAATCCTGCCCTCTCCCTTGCCAATCTTACTGTCTCTGGCACACCTATCCTTATTACTCCTGTGGCTTAATCAATCCGTCTCATCGAGGGTATTCCTCTCCTGCACAGTCTCTCTACCCTCCCAAGCATGACGTTCCTCTCCAAGGAATGGTTCTGCCTTCCAACATGTCCAAAGTATGTGAGATGAAGCCTCAGAATCCTTGCCTCCAAGGAACTTGAATATGTGTAATTGAAAATCTTACCTACAATCTGCCTCTGGCCTAGTTCTAACTGCCACGGGCACTGGACCACTGGGCTTGATGCTGGAAGAATCATGGTGGATGGAGAGGAGATTGAAACCATCAACACCTTCATCTTACTTGGATCCACAATTAAAACTCTTTGGCACCAGCAGGTAGGAAATAAGGAGACACATTGCTTTAGGAGAGTTTTCAATTTGGGACCCCCTCAAGCATAGCGTCCTTCCCCAAGGACTGGTCCCTCCTTGCAACATGTCCAAAGTATGTCAGATGAAGCTTCAGAATCCTTGCCTCTAACCCTCTCCTGGATAAACCTGTTCGTTTTCTTAGCATTCCATGGTATATTCAATACTCTTCTCCAGCACCACAGCTCAAAGGCATCAATTCTCCTTCTATTCTCCCTAGTCATTGTCCAATTCTTGGAAGCATAACAAGTTAATGCAAAGACCATGGCCTGTATCAGGTGCACCTTAGTCTCCAGAGTGACACCATTGCTCTTCAGTACTTTGGAGAGGTCCCTAACAGCAGACTTTCCCATCACAATATGTCTTAATTTCCTCTCTGCTTGTGCCAAGAGTGTTGTCTGTAGAGCCAAGCAAACTAAAGCTGTTAACAATCTCAATCTCTTCACCATCCATCATGATGCTGCCAATTGGCCCAGTGGTGAGAATCTTTGTTTTCTTGACATTAAGCATCAATCCATATTGAAGGCTGAAGTCCTTGATCTCCTGAAGCAAGTGCTTCAGGTCCTCCTCAGATTTGGCAAGCAGGGTTGTGTCATCTGCATAACACAGATTGTTGATGGGTATATCTCCAATCCTGATGCTACACTTCTCCTCATTACAGCCCAGCCTTCCAGATAATCTGTTCTACATATAGGTTGAAAACTTATGGAGATAGTCATCAGAACAGAGCAAGGAAACACTGAATGGTTCAAAATTGAGAAAGATGTATGCCAGGGATGTGTCCTATCTCTATTCCTTTTCAATCTATATGCAGAACAGAACATCAATAGAAATTAAAAAAAAGTCTATGAAATCCCAGAGACAATCCTTTTTATAACTAACATATTGACTTAGTATTCTAAAAAGTCTGGCAAAAAGATATACATTCATGGAAAAATAAACCTTTGCATATATTTTACACAGATGATAGTGGTTATATATTTGTATGACTTTGGAAAACATATTGAAAATATGGATTAAAGTGACTATCAAAACTTTTCCACAAAAATCCTCACACTGTGATCAATGAACAAGATTCGATCAATAGAATAAAAGAGAAGTATTATCAAGGATTTTATTTTGTCTGGATCTACAGTCTGGTGATGGAGGCAACTGACAAGAAATCAATGTGTTGCCCATCTATTGGAAAGGATCTCTTGAAAGAGTAAAGATAACACTTTGAAGACTAAACTACTGTTGACTCATGGTTGGTAATTCTCAATTGCTTCATATGTATGTCAAAATTGGACAATGATTAAGACAAATTAATGTTTTTAAATTATAGCTATGGTGGAGATTATTGATTATATTGTGGGCTGCCGAAGAACAAGCAGGTATGTCTTGGAGGAAGAAATAACAAATCAGCTAAACTGCTTCTTAGAAGTTATGATGGTAAGATTTTGTCTTGTGTAATTTGGGAATCTTATCAGCACGTCCGTGCTTTTGATTCAACAAAGGAAAAGTTCTGATTAGATGTTGAACACAGTGGCATTCTGTGGATGTATACAGTGACTGTAACAGTGGATTCAGGTATTGTAAAGATTGTGAGGATAGACAAGAACCTGATTGTGTTTCCTTCTTCTATACATAGATTTACAATGAGTTTGTGCTAACTCCTTGGTGCTAACAACAACATAATTGCATCCCTTGGTAAACAAAATACACTTTAGAATATCCTCCATCTGTGCACTAGGAGTCACGGCTAAAAATAGCTTACTGACAAATTGTTTGCAAGATCCTAATATCATAAAGCAAAATATATATGCATTACTGAAGAGGAAAGCAATTTGCTCTGTAAACTTTCACACAAATGGCAACGCAAAGTTACATACACACACAGGGTTCTTCAAAAAAATTTGGGCTGAAAATCCATTTTCATCAAGTGGTTCTGACTCTAGCCCAATTCTCAGATTATTTTCTCAGCAGGCAGATTAAATAGGTATAATAAAAGGATACAGCCCTGACTTACATATTACATCAGACATTTTCATTTCTGATCAAATGTCTTCCTTTGTATCTATGTACAGGTTTCATGACAGCACAAGCAAGTCTACTAGTATTCACATGTTTTTCCAATGTTATCCATAATATATTCTGATACAGTCAAATAACTTTACGTAGTTAATCTAGTAAAAATTAACATCCATCTGACATTTTTCTGCTTTCTGCCAAGGTTCATCAGACATCCATCTGATATCCTTTGTTCAGGAGACTGTGGGCAATCTTATTCTGTACCAAAAATTCCTTTTCTCTTTCCCATGTTTTATTGAAGTAGAGGAATGGGGAAAACTCAGCATTTGCCACTTGCCTATACAGGCATTACTTAATCTGTAACTTAAAAGGTCAATGCTCAGGAAAAGAGAGGAAGATCCTCAAGCAGGTGGATTGATACAATGACTGCTGCTATAGCCTCAAATGTGTCAGGAAGTGTGAGGACGGCACAGGACAGGACAAGATTCAGATCTGTTGTTCATAGGGTCACTATGAGTTTTGCTCTACTTGACAGCACCTAATACCAAATGGCTCAAGGAAGAAAGACAGGCAATGCCCTCCAATGTAATGTACAGCCTCAAACCCAATAGGGGATCAATTATGAAAAATGAACTTAAATGTTGGCATTTTGAATGCACTTTAATGTCTCAGAAGAAAAGACACTGTCAAGATTATCCACTTCTGTGAAAATTATAGTCAAGTAAACCCTTTGGAACAGCTCTCCTCAGTAACACATGGAGTCACAACGAGCCACAACACACCAGATAACTACATATGGTTTTATTTTTTTAATTTTTTAATTGTGATTTTAACAAAAATCTATAGAAAAGTTGGATTTTTATTCATTGATTGTTGCACATCCCCCCTTCATCACTCCTCCCCAATTTAAGTTTCCTATTTTTCTTTTTAATATTCATTCATTGTTGCGCACTTTCCTCCCTCTCTCTTCCCTCCTCTAGTCCACTTTACAACACACCTCTTGTTCTGGACTGTTGTCATACATATAATGCCTAATCATACATTCATTATAAGCAGTTCTTTGCCTCATCAGCAGTGTTCTTTATCTATCTACCCTCTTCATATTCTCTTCCAACCCCCCATGTCTTTGATGCATATCTCTCTCCCTCTCTCCTTCTCCAACCCAAATTCCCTTTGTAATGCAGGTCTTGTTCCAGATTGTTAACTGTCATACATCTAATGCCTAATCATACATCCCTTTCAGACAGTTGTGTTTGTAATCTATGCACTCTTTTCCTGTCTTCCCTTACCGTATGTCAATCCTATTTTAAAGCAAGTCTTAAGTTTTGACATTTCCATAAAAATTAAGCATTTACCAAGTGTTTGGTATGAGAGAAAATAAGTCTGTTTTCTTAATGTTTTAATTTGCTTGTTAATTTCTCATCCATCTAGTCTATTTTGACCATCGGCACCAGCAGTCAGGAAACCAAAAGGTGAATTGCATTATGTAAATCTGCTGTCAGGGACTTTTCCAGAATACTGAGAAGCAATGACGTCAGTCTAGAGACTAAGGTGTGCTTGATCCAGTCCATGGTCTTCAAAATTACTTGCTACGTATCAAAGATCTGAATAATGACTAAGGATGATGGAAGAAGAATTGATGCCTTTGAGTTGCGGTGTTAAAGAGGCTTGAACACACCATGAACTGCCAAGAAAACAAATAGGTCTGTCTTAGAGAGGGTGAAACCAAGTTTCTCCTTAAAGACTAAGATTGTGAAGCTTTTTTTCACATATTTTGGGCATGTGATCAGGAGGGACTGATCATTGGAGAAGGACATCATCCTTGGAAGGGTGGAGGGACAGCACAAGAAAGGAAGACTGCAGATGAGATGTAACGATAGAGTAACTAGGGCAATGGGGGGAGGTATATCGGGGTCAGCGAGACTGGCTCTGAATAGGGCAGGATTCAGAGCTATTATACATAGGATGGCTATGAATCACAGGCAACTTGATGATGCATTACAACAACAACAATTCCATTTTATTTTACACCTACTTTATGCTCCATGGAGTACACATGGTGCTGGATCAGTGAACAAATTATACAACTTCTCTTGCTGGGATAGTCTAAAATGGGGTGATAAAAAGCAAAGAAGCAAATGTGCTGTTCTGTAATGATAAGTGCTTTGGAGGAAAACGTTGTATGAATGGGAGGTTACTCTTTTAAATAAGGAGATTAGAGAAGGATTTTTTTTCAGAAGGTAGAGTTTGAGCTCATAAACTGAATAAGTATTTGCATAAATTAATTTCCCGTTTTCCCTGTAAAGCCATTCCCTCCAATCTTATTATATTACATATTATGGCAAGTTTATTATATCTTAGTTAATATTTTTAAATTTTATTTTATTAATTTTAATGAACATTTACAGAGATCTTGGATTTCCATTCATTCATTGTTGTATTTTTCTCCTTGCCCACCCTTCTCTCCTAGTTCTGTCTTCTTGAAAAGTAAAAGAAAAATTCCTTCATTGGTATACAATCCCCTTGCCCCGAGTACACTCCACTATGCAACCTTTATTCTGGACTCATGTTGTAACCGTAATACCCTATCATATATCGCTTTTAAACTGATACTCTTATGTGCTGTTGAGCTGCCTGCAACTCATAGAGACCCTATGTACAATAGCTGTGAACCTTGACCTATATTTTTTCATTTTTATTTTATGTTGTTTTGCATACCAAGTTCGTATCCATTATGTTTCACATATTCTTCATTTACATTGTGTTTCATACAATCATTTCCGGACAGAAAGCAAAGAATACCAGAAGAATATCTCTCTGTGCTTCACTGACTATGCAAAGGCTTTTGACTATGTGGATCACAGCAAGCTGTGGCTGACTCTGAGAAGAATGGGAATCCCAGAACATTTGATTGTGCTAATGCAAAACCTATACTTGGACCAAGAGGCAGTCGTCAGAACAGAGCAAGGAGACACTACATGGTTCAAAATCAAGAAAGGGGTCCATCAGGGATATATTCTGTCTCCATACCTTTTCAATCTGTATGCAGAACACATCATCCGAGATCCTGGACTGTATGAGGAGGAATGTGGCATCAGGATTGGTGGAAGAGTCACCAACAACCTGTGTTATGCAGATGACACAACCCTGCTTGCTGAAACTGAGGAGGACCTCAAGTGCTTGCTGCAGAAGGTCAAGGACTATAGCCTCCTACATGGATTGAGGCTCAAGATCAAGAAAACAAAGATACTCACCACTGGACCAATCGGCAACATCAGTATGGATGTTGAAGAGATTGAGATAGTTAACAGTTTTAGTTTACTTGGTTCCACAGTCAACACTCTTGGTAACAGCAGCCAGGAAATCAAGAGACGAATTGCATTGGAAAGTCAGATGTCAGGGACCTCTCAAGAGTACTGAAGAGCAACGACATCAGACTGGAGACTAAGTACACATGATCTGGGCTATAGTCTTCACAATTACGTGCTATGCATCAGAGAGATGGACAGTTAATATGGATGATAGAAGAAAGAATTGATACCTTTGAGCTGTGGTGCTGGAGAAGCGTGTTGAATATACCATGGACTTCTAGAAGAACAAACAGGTTTGTCCTGGAGAAGGTGAAGCCAGAATGCTCCTTGGAGTCAAGAATTGTGAAGCTTCGTCTGACATACTTTGGGCATGTTTCAAGGAGGGACAGTTCCTTGGAGAGGGACATCATGTTTGGCAGAGTGAGGGGGTGGAGAAGGAGAGGAAGACCCTCGATGAGATGGATCGATTCTGTAAGTGGAGTGGTGGGAATGAGTGCATTTGAGACGGCTAGGTTGGCACAGGATAGAGCAGCATTTAGGGCTCTTGAACATAGGGTCACTATGAGTTGCAAGCAACTCGATGGCCCATAACAACAACAACAACAATGCTGTATAAAATTAATCACCATTGAACTATTCCCATTTTATCTTGTCTTTCAAGATCTTTACCATTTACTCTACCCCCTTCATCTTGTTGTTGTTGTTGTTGTTGTTATGTGCCATCGAGTTGCTTCCAAATTATGCAACCTTATGTTTCCTCCCATCCTCACCCCTCTGTTCTCACACCTCCCCCCTTGTATCCTTATACATGTTTTACTTGTTATCTGTGTATTTTTACAATAATGTTCTTAAGCTGTATTTGTCTTTATAAGACTGAGTTCACTCAGCATAATGCTCTCCAGTCTCTCAGAAATCTCGTTAGTAATTTTGGAAATCTTTGCTCCAGAGTACTCTAGTATTCCACTGTGTGAACATACCACAATTTTGTGATCCATTCAGTTGTGGTTGGATTGGACAGTTGGGCTGTTTCCATGTTCTTGTGATTGTGAATAATTCTCTGTTTGGGCCTCTGTTCTAATGTCCGTGGGGTATATTCCTAGCAATGGAATATCTAGATCGTATGGCAGCATCATGATGGAGAGAGAGAAGATTCAAACTATCAAGAGCTTCATCTTGCTTGGATCCACAATTAACACCCTTGGTTCCAGCAGTCAGGAAAGAACGAGTTGCATTTCACTTGGAAAATTTCCACTTAGGGACCTCTCCAAATTATTAAGGAGTGATTATGTCATTTTTAGGATTAAAGTGCCACTGATTTAAGCCATGGTCTTTCTCATTACTTGCTATGCATCTGAGCTGGACAATGAATAAGGATGACAGAAGAATTGACGTCTGAACTATGGTGTTGGAGAAGAATACTGAGCATTCCATAGAAAGCCAAGAGAACAAACATGTATGTCTCGAAGAGGGTGCAGCCAGAGTGCTCTTTGCAGACAAGACGGATAAGGCTTCACTTAAATATTTTGGGCATATTTCTAAGAGGGGCTACTCATTGGAGAAGGACATGATGCTGAGAAGGGTGAAGGGTTGGCATAAGAGAGGAAGACCCTCACCCAGGTGGATTGACATGGTCACTGCTGCAATGGGCTCTTGTGTGTCAAGAAGTATGAGGATGGCACAGGATAGAACAGGGTTTAGTGTTCTTAGGGTCAATTTGAGCCATACTTGAGCAGATGGCATCTAACAACAACAACAACAACATGGATTTTCTTTTGTTTTTTGCTCTTTATTATTATTATTATTAATTTTTATTATTATTATTACTATTATTAAATTTTATTAGTTTTAATGAACATATACAGAGATTTTGGGTTTTCATTCATTCATTGTTGCACTGTTTTCTCTACCCTCCTCCCCACTTTGTTCTTCTTTCCCCCCCCCTTGACTGTCTGTTTTAATTGTCCAATTGCCACAGTGCTTGTCAAAGCCAGTTCTGATTAATCTCTTTTGTCCATGTGTCCTTTGCTATTTCCTGTCACTCCTCCCTCAGAGAGACTTCACCTTGATTCATAAGGAAAAGGGGATGGTATATTCTCTTAGCTACTTCTTGCTGAAAAGAGACGCTGTAGGCTTCAGGGTGAAGATCTTCTCTCACTACTCTAAAGGGCCCTTTTGGCAGTAGGAAACATATAGACTATTATGGAGATTGATTTTGGAATTTAGATGCAATGTTATCAGTTGTGCGTAGCCATACATGTTCATATCTTTGAAGATATATCCTGGAAGTGTTGCAGCCTAGAAGACAAAATTTAACTAACAAGTTAAAAGTACATAGGTCAAAAATTAAAAAGCAATAATATTCCAAGTAGAGGTTCTAATAGTGGCATAAATCAAGTTACTGAGGGAAGGTGGTTCTTAAAATAAAAGGCCTATTGACTAGCACTTTGTCTATTATAGTGTAGAGGTTAGGAACCACAAGATGTAGAGGCTCAGCTATGTCATTTACTGTTCTTAAGTCCTGGAGCAAATTCCATCTACCACTGGGTTGTTTTACAACTCTGAAGTCCGCATGCAAGGCAGAGGTGAAGTAAGGAACTGCTTATGAGGTTTTCCATCCATTCCAACAACTAAGAAATAGTGAGAAGAGTGGGGACCTCAGAAGGCGTTTAGGACCAATTAGTAGCCTCTGTGTCCAGGAGAAAACGAATAGACTTACCAGTAATATTAATGCTCACCCACAGCTCTTCTGGGAGGATTTAAATCGTCCTCCTTTGTTTCCAGCTGGGAGCTGGGGCCTGTCAGTCCTGTCAGCCATGAGGACCCGATGTGGGCCACCCTTGGCCAAGTGTCCTTCAGATCCACACTTAAAGCAAGTGAGTGGGAGCTTCCTCTCTTCTCCCTTGCCTATCTGTGGCTCTCGTCTGTGACACTGTCTACTGAAGTGGCCCAGCTTTCCACAGTGGAAGCAATTCTGACCTCCTTTATTACCTTTGGGTGGCACTGTATGTGAGTAAGACTTCCTTTTCCTGACACAGGCCCTAAACTGGCAGCAATAGCTGCCCCAATAAGTTTGGCCATTTTCTGGTCTTTTCTCTTCCCTCTAGATCCCAGTTGTT